>NC_048545.1:7466187-7831462 GCF_902806685.2 Maniola hyperantus | reverse complement strand
CCCCTCCACAGTATTTATCCTTTAACGCCAACACTACAATTGAGCGTCTGTAATCTGTATCGATCTCAAAAAGAAATCACTTTCTAACTCAATAGAACCTTCCTCTATTACTTTGCTTTAAACTAAGTGTTACCCGTATTGTGATAATCAATCATATCACCGCTTTACGCCGGGAAACGGTAACGAATAGAGAATAATATTTTTGGTAAGCGTTTATTTGTATTGCTCAAGACGTCGGATGATTTATTAGGTGTTTGTTGTATTAATCGAAAAAATAATACTCTAAAGTCTAATGTAATCGTGTTATACTCGTGTTTTAATGGCAATATTCGTTTATCGTTGTGTAAAGTGTGTAAATAAAATATACTTAAAAATTGGTCGTAGTAAAAAAAAAGATCAAAATCGTAACAAAATTAATGCACGATACAGTTCCTCTTCGAGTATCGAGTCACAACGTTGAAAGTTGGTACATTGTAGTTGTACTTAGAACAAATTGTATCTTCATCCGGCGTCTTTCTCGAGGAACTTCGGAACTTGCCAACTACGTTCACAATCCGAGTAGCTTAGGAACCACAATCCTCACGAGGACGTCAGTTGACAATTAGGAATGTACTATAATAAATAATTTATACAATAACTAGACATAAAAATGTTGAGTGTAGCCGACCATATTGTATCCATTGTACGTTTGTAAAATAGATTCATCGTGTTAGTATTGTTCGCGCTTTGTGACTGAATGATGTGATGTGGCCTTTTGTATGTATTTAAAGAATTATAAAATGTTGTGTGCGTGTGCTTGGGCATCGGTCGATAGTGCATCTTATACTTAACGTCGCCGCGGGGAATGCTTCGAAATTTTCTAATTCGTAATAGCAATATGATATATTTTATGCATACTCCAAGAAATCTCCAGTATATAGCCGTTTAGGTGAAATATGCCTTAAAATAATCAGATAGTGCGATGGAAGGGATTCGAATTGTTCTCGCTTTGTGCTTGAAATAATCGCTTGGTACGCGCATGTTAACGTTAGAGGAGTTTGTTTAGTCGTAAGTTTTTAAACGGTTTGTATTGTGGGGGAAGTTGAAAGTTAATTTTTATAAACGATATTCCTGCGCGCTCGTTCGCCGAGCCGGGAGGGTGGTGAGCTGTCCTCTGGTACAAAACATTAACTTATTACGTTCTTTGCTTGTATATTTTTATTTATGATAATTTATGTTTACGATTTGGGAACAATAAGTTGAAATTTGAGTTATAGATTTTATTTTCATAAGAAAAAAATATATAAATAAATAAAAAAGAGACTCGTTATTACGAAACTCGACGAACGACTGAGAAATTAATTCCGAATATTTATAAGTTAATCTCGAAATATCATCCCGTTTTGATTAGACATTCATCATCAACATTATATATATTGTTTAAAGATATTATTGTGTTAAGTGCCATAATTTAAAGAATTAACAATTGATAAAATATTAATATTATAATGCATAACCATGTATACACCAATAAAACATTATTAAACAAAATGTTGTTTCATTAAAATTGAAGTAAACCAAGGTCAGGTGTATCATAGCATCTCTTCCGTGATATTGCGTTCACTGTGTTCTCGTTGACAGATTTCGTTGATCTCAAGATAAGGACTTGGGAATCTGTGAAATACTTGAGTGCTGCTAGCTAGCGGTGATTGATACCCTAGTGGTTAAGTCTTCGCGGTCTCCTCTAGTCGAGGGATCTCAAATTAGATCTCAGGCAAGCACCTCTTCTTTTCGAAGCTATGTGCATTTTGTACGCGGCAGAAAATATTGTACATCGACCTTTAGAAGGAGATTTCGGCTTTGTAGAGCGTTATCTCTGTCGTTGAGACCGACATCACATAGGTAGGAGTGACAACATAGGAGGAGTTTGTAGAGACAACGCTCTACAAAGCCGAAATCTCTTTCTAAAGGTTGGTGTACAATGTTTCTTGCCGGCTACTGTGTACAATATGACCTTTTATAACGGTGACAGAAAACATCGTCAGGAAACCTGCGTGCCTGAGAGTTCTCTATATAATGTTTTGAAAGGTATGTAAAATCTGTCAATCCGCCCATGGCCAGCTGGTAGACTATAGCCAAACCCTTCTCATCCCGTGGCCGCCGTCAACCGTTTCGCAACTTTGCGCTAACCCGAATGCTGTTCGATGTTGATGATGTTAAGCTGATAATGGAGCCGTAGATACCATAACGAAGTAAAATGAAACATCCATTAAATTTTTAACAACATTTATTATTTTAATAAAATTTCTCAGAGACAATCACCACATAAATGCAAATTCGATGAAAAGTGACTAGTGAACCACTAAATTCTTAGGTGTGTTAATTCACTATTTCTAAATTAGTTAAGTAGGTAAACATAAGTATAGGCCGCGACAGGTTGCGATAGCTATCGGGGTATGAGGCGGGGGACGCCCCGCACGTCACCCGCGCTCGCCCACACTGGGTAGCGCGAGGGCTGTGCGTGTGTGCTGGGCGTTACCTCCCCGATTGTCATTTCGACCTGTCGCGTACCTACTAAGTATAAATAATTGATTCTCTAATTTAGAAGAGAGCTATCCAATCAGAAATGAGGAGATCCGTAGGAGAACCAGAGTAACCGACATAGCTCAGCGGGTGGCGAAGACGAAATGGCAATGGGCAGAGTACATAGTTCAAAAAACCGATAGACATTAGGGTCCCAAGGTGCTGGAATAGCGACCTCACACCAGAAAGCGCAGCGTTGGAAGACCCCCTATTAAGTGGACGGACGACTTCGGGCGAGTTGCAGGGAGCCGCTGGATTCAGGCGGCACAAGACCGTGGCGTATGGAAGTCCCTACAAGAGACCTATGTCCAGCAGTGAACGTCTATCGGTTGTTGATGATGATGCTGATGAGAATCTCACAAAGTTGGAAAATATACCTAATGAAAAATTCAATCCCGATTATGATATATCAGCGCTTATTGCCTACTGATATTGCTCATAAATTCCTGGTTAAATTAATATAGCAAACGATTGTACGTTAGTATGAAAACCTGAAATTACTATGAAGAAAAAAGAATTTCAACAAGTGAAAATCATTTAAAAGTAGCAGTAGGTAGGTACGCTGCACGCCCCGCAGAAATGCCAATAAAGTCCGACTGAAATATGCGTTACCTGTGACTCGTGTAATGTGCGATCAGGTTTACCTGCTTACTACAGCTACGTAAAAATTGATTTAAGTACGTACACTCAACACAAGATACACTTTCTTATTTCGATTAAACTTACATCTTAAGCATTATTTATTAACATAATATATTTTTAAGTGTTCAGTGAGCCTACATAGTGCACACATTAACAATACACACATCTACAAGACAAAAAACGCACCAACTTGTTTCCTTTGAGTATTATTTAGTAAATTCTGTACAAGAAGTACGTAAGTCGGTCGTAGTTCATACAATGCACAAACTAAAAGTTGTTAAAAATAGAATTTTAGTCATCTTTGACTCTTGAATTTTTGTTATCCTTGAGTAGGTACTTAGGTATGTATAAAACGAATTAACACAAACATGAATAACAAATCAATATGTAAGTACCTCATTATGACTTGGGTACATAAATCAAAACTTCCGAAAACTGACTTACGTACCTTACGTTCTTTAGGAATTTCATTTCTTTTAGAATTATTTATTGGTCTATTTAAAAGTCTCTGAAAAGGAAAGGTTTTATGGGTGTGTTAAAAATGAAGATTTGAAATAAGTACCTACGTAGTTAAGTTTCAAGTGAGCAAATAACTTGTCTAAAGTTATGCAATATTTTGCCGAGGTAATTTTCTACTTTCAGGCTTTTAATTAAAAACATGCAACATCGCATCGCGTCTACTTATACCAAAACTAAGCTGATTCATAGCCCCATGAAGCCAGATTTCCTAATGCGTGTCAAAATATTTCACAGCTACCTATAGATTTGCTAATGCATGGCAAAATGTGTCACAGCTATAGGTAGAGTTAGATTGGTTGTTACTATCAGTGATAACTGCGAACACTTTTTCGAATTTTCTGTTTTTTTTTAATTAAAAAAGGTACCTACCTAAGTATTATATATAATACTTTTCAAAACAGGGCGGGCGAACATGAGATAGAGTGGTTATGCGCTCTCCACAACGTCCTAAGCTAGCTGTGGATGTGGATATGGATAGACGAATTTAATTACATTATGAAAGAAGAGTTTATAAAGCCTGTAAAGTTTGGGAACGAAAATTGTTTTTTGAGGTTTTATTTTCGATGTCATAAGGCAGTTTGTCATCTTTTATGAAAAGTGAATCGAAATTGACTGAATGGTAAAATCGGAATGTTCAATAATCAATATATTGTAAAAGCAGGACGTTGTGTGACCGATGCGCGCCGCGAGCATGCGGAGCGGGGCGGTTCGCGAGCAGACACACGGCGGTTTCTCTCATTGTTGCGGTAGATACGCTGGTCTTCGTCGGGTATCTTGCGCGGAGATAGAGCACGTGGCGTGCGCGGAGGGCGCGAGAACCGCGCAGACCTGCTTCGTGATAGAGGACGTTCTGCTTCGTCCCATTCTTGCATTGACATGTAATAGTCGTCCTGTATGAAAAAAAATGATTAATATTAAAATATAACATTATAGTTTTTCGTCATTTTATTTGGTAACTATTGGAGCTTTAAAGTTAAAGTTACAGTTATTTCCGCTAAGTAAGTAAACATGAAATGTGAGAGTCCAAAAAAATAGACTGAACCCTTGGAATGGTATCTTGTTGAATAGGTATGATGAATAGGTAAATCATTATTTATTATAATTTTTGATACTTTAAGAGATAATGACCTGCAAAGTTACAGATTTACGTGACTAAACTACCTTTTTTGTAAAATCTGCAACTTTCTAGAAATTAGACTTAGTATTAAATTATAAACAAAATTGTCTCTACTACCATGACGCAAATAACTAACAAGTTACAGCTGTCGACCGATATACAATGTGTAGTTGGTGAGGTGGAACAAACAGGTACCTACTTACTTATTACCTACTTAGGTATAGTGAGAAAAATTTTCACAAACAATAACTTTATTTTGTAATCATACTAGCTTAATAATTATTTATCTATAACTGTACCATAACAGAATCACACGTTTTTAAAATTATTGTCTGTTTGTCTGTATGTATGTATGTATATACTTTATTGCACCACAGAAACACAAATGACAGGTTACAAAAAGAAATCTTAATAAGTAGGTACAAAAAAGGCCTGAAAAATCAAAACGGGATCCCACGGGATTTTTAAAACCTAAATCTAGCCGCGGGCATCAGCAAGTCTTCTTTTATATAAATGGAAAAGCTTACTGTCTGACATATCTATCAACGCACAGCTCAAACTACTGGACGGATTGGGCTGAAATTTGGCATGCAGATAGCTATTATGACGTAGACATCGGTAAAGAAAGGATTTTTGAAAATTTAACCCCTAGGGTGTAAAATAGGGGTTTGAAATTTGTGTTGTCCACGCGGACGTAGTCTAGACGAATAAGCTAGTACCAACTAAAAATATTAATTTTATTAAAAGTTTACTTACCAAAAATGATGTGGAGATAATATATTCCATTAACTTATGGTGCAAGTGTGCATAGTGGATGAACTTTGTCTACTTCACAATGTCTAAGATGATTTGTGGCATTGCTATACTTATCTAAATAATTGGTATCAATAAGTACTTTAAAATAAAACAAGAATTGAGACGTTAACTTGTATTAAAATTACGTTTTTCATTATGTTTTAGTTCACAATACTTATATTGACTCTAGATGTTTATAGGTTCGAACAACGTCTACAATGTTTGTATGGTACTGTAAGAGGTAATACTTTTAAACAAATTAAAATCGAAATACCTAGTAGGTATAAATTTAAAAATTCTTGGTTGGGTACTATTTCTTTAACAAAGTCTTGAATATTTGTTAATGATTTGAAATATTTCCATATTAAATCAAATGTCAGATACTTTCTATATCTTAAATTAACCAAATGCAGCGCACTACCTAGGTACTTACTTAAAGTTACAGTGTCAATGCAAATAAATGTGACTAAAGCATCAGCGTTAACTAAACACGGCTATCTAAATCTAATTATATCTTATAACAATAGTCACATATAAAATATTAATACTCTAAGAATATTCTGCTCAGTCAATCGCGAACCCGCACAGTTCTCGCTTCAACACCATTTTTACAAAAGAATTTTATAAAAAACTTGTACAAAATATTATGCAAAAGTCCGCGTGCTATTAAACAATACAGTCAAAAAGCAAGGTCAGCGTATAATTACGTATTTTATAGTACAAATCATCCATTGCTGAGCCGAGAACTCTGCATAATTTTAGTCACCATTCCGTAATATACCACTACCTACATAATATATTCGTATTTTTGTTTACACACAAATATATAAACTTCCTAGCATGTAAGAAGAGAAATAACAAATTGGTAACAATAATGCTCAAACTCTGTCATATATAATAATTATAGGTAGGTACCTACCTATTATTAGGTAGAAAAAAATCTGAATAGGTATATTATGTAAAAATTAATGTTTGTTTGATTGTCACTTCTGCGTTCCTATATTATTCATCCGATTGTTATGAACCTTTGTGATTGAGGCTTACGGGTAGGTTTCACAGGACCCAGTACCATCAACGTACAATAATTTGGGTGGTGCAAGAGTCGTCCATACAAAGTGGCACAAGGCATTGCAAGTTTCAATGCATGCCGACCATTAAAATAATGCCTTATAAAGAAGTAGAACGCTTGTTTAAAATATGCCTGATTTGTAAATTATACTTAAATATAAAAGAAAATTCAGAAACAATATCAATATCTGGACGAAAATTGGATTAAGAAAAAAAACTTGGGTAACAAAGCAGAAAATTTGCGTTAATTTGACGTAAGTATAGCAATTTAAACATTAAATGCTCATGTTAGATTTCATGACATAAATCCACAACATATAAAGTATAAAGTATGCTACTAGAGTACCTACTACTAATGTTTGTACAGAATACAAATAAGTAGTTGTGTAAATGAAGTGCATTTTCCCAATATCTCTACATAGTATAAAATAAAGTCGCTTCCCGCTGTCTGTATGTATGTATGTATGTATGTATGAACGCGTAGATCTTTTAAACTACGCAACGGATTTTAATGCGGTTTTCACCAACAGATAGAGTGATTCAAGAGGAAGGTTTATAGCTATAGTTTAATTCTCAAAAAAATTTGAGATCCCTAGAGAAATTGAAATAATGTGAATAAGTTAGGAAAAAAATCCCCTCTTAGTTTCCGAGGCAATATATGACACCTCAATGACACCACATTAGTATCTACATTGCACCCGCCGAAGCCGGGGCGGGTCGCTAGTGGAGTATAAATGTGTAACTACCACTTAATAATCATGTTTTTTTCGACAGCCAAATATATTTTATTCTTAAATAAATAATCATTATTGAATATCACCTTTGATTTTAATTGATTCTTAAAACGTAACCAATGCAGATTGTGTGACGACAATGATAAAAAATATGCTCTTTAGTTTTCTTGATAGTTTTCTTTTAATTATATTTTTATGAATCAACCTAATGAAGAGAAAGTGCGACGCAAAATTTAATTTGCTCAATAAAGATTTTCAAAATACAAGAATACCTACTGAAACCTTGGGCACAAAATAAGTTGCTTGCTTACAAAATAAGTAGACCCACGAAAAGCTCGATCATTATTATTAAGTTACGTACCTACGCCTTTGATGATTCTTAGATATCGATGAGTTACACGGTTTTCAGCTTTGGTTTTCATGATCTGATTTCCGAGATACCTAACAAAATTATTATATTTTAGTACTTATAATATTTTTTATAAATACTTACTTAAATATAATAATTTTGACCAATTACAGTGTTGTTACCTATTACCTATGTTATGTTCACCTATTAGGTTCGAAACGCTTGGCATTCTAATTTTCAGTTAATCTTTTATTCCATATAGGCAGGCAATTAGAGTTCACGTTGTTTGAAATATGACTTAAATGTATTATTATATATTGGCACATCTTTCCTTCTATGGTGTAATCAAAATAGAACTTACTCAAATAAATATTATACTCAGACCAAAACAAC
Organism: Maniola hyperantus; assembly: GCF_902806685.2. NCBI lineage: Eukaryota > Metazoa > Arthropoda > Insecta > Lepidoptera > Nymphalidae > Maniola > Maniola hyperantus. The sequence continues at coordinate 7,823,283 of NC_048545.1, read as the reverse complement.
AACAGTGTAGGTACACAAACATTATATTATATCTAGATAGGTACATTATTTCTAAAAACTATATAGTATGACGATAAATTTTAATTAAACATCATGATATCTAAAAAATGGAAATCGCACAATAATCATACTGAGTAGGTTGTCAAGGAATAACCATTAACAAGGTAATAAAATATATTTAAAAAGTATGGACTCTTCAGTTAGTGTTGATTATAGAAAATCATTTATAATAATCGAATAATCGATAGGAGCTAATGTATATCGAAAATCTTAGTACGTCAAAAGTGATTTAACACGGCTGTTGATTTAAATTTTCGTCTTCTTTTGGAGGCTGCACCGGCGGCGGTGGTACTGGACTCTATGACAAACGAAAACAATATTATTAGTTTTAGATAAATGTGTACTTAATTCATATTACGACAAATTGTATTGGCATCCAACGTGCAATTCGATTTACATACGGCTCTACATGGTAGAGACAATCGAGACGTAAAAGTTACTTCGGTTGCATATTCGTTGCCTAGTAGAGACCGTTACCAACTTATCAAATAAATGTTACCACCCAAACCAATTAGTCACGCAAAAATAATCGTCATGAATAAAAAGGAACAACAAAAACAAAAAAAAACAAAATGGAATGCTTGAGAAACAATTAAACGGTGTTAGTGTCAACTGAGCACACGTTAGTATCTAAAATACCTTGCGCCCCAAAAATGTTATTCAATAAAATGAATATAAATACTCAGTCTGAAACAAAAATGAAAACTGATATGAATTAAAACGAAAATAAGCTCGTGAGAATGACACAAAAACTTCACCAGAACGAAATAGAAGAACAAAACAAAATGAGAAGCAAAAGTGAAAACGTCCTACGATTAGATAGGATAGGAGCCACGTATGTCGGCTGTCCTCACCTCTTGTCGCGACTGCCCGTGGCTATTGGGAAGAGGTGAATGTCCACCAATTTGCTTAATGTAATCCTTGTCGTCGAATATTTTTATGTCACCGCCTCCTGGCTTATGTTTTACGTTGTCGAGTGATCCGATTTTGCTTTGCGCTTTGAAATCCAATTTTTGATTTTCAATCTGTGTAAAAAGTTAATGTGCAATAGAATATACATACATAAAATACATATTTTGTAGATATATAATTGCGTACATAAGCTGATATAAAAAGCTCTATAGTCTGGTCGCTACGTAATATAGGGGTTTTCAATAATGGATCTAAATACATACGACCTATGTATTTAAAAATATTAATACAGTTTATTAGAACTTTTTATAAATTACTTTTAAAAGGTGATTGATAATAATTTATATACTATGTACTTTGTACATGTTATTTTGTACTGGGTGGTGTAACTTCATTAATATATAATATATATACACCTACGTAAATATAAGTATTAAGCTTAAAAAATGCATATAGCATATAGGTATGAGTGACAGAGACAACGCTCTACAAAGCCGAAATATCATTCTAAAGGCCGTTACTTTTGGCAGCTTAAAAAATATATCATAATATTATTGTTTTTTGTTCTCTGATTGTCTGTGCTCGTGTAGAGTATACCTACAGTATACATATAGTATAGGTACATAGGTACACTAGATACCTATTTTATTTTTATTCAATTATCATGCAAGTGAGTTAACTTGTGGTTGACATTTTTGCAGAATAATAAGTAGCCAAATTAAAATATGTAGGTATATAGCATATAAAATACTTATTATGTTATAATATATTATCATAAAATTATTATTTAATCCGTGTCATAAAGTTTTATAAACATTCCCATTCACATTTATGAGGCAACTCTTGAACCTGTGAACAGATATAGGCCGAAAAAGTTACAATTTCAAAGCATTTCGGAGCGTGATAAGCAGCCACAGCCCACAACGTAACTTCAACGTTCGCCCTAAAGACGTTAGAAAAAAACCATAAACTCATCAAAAAACATACGTAGTTGTAAGTGGACATGTAAACGGACCACACAAACCTCCCACCGAGGACTACGTAAATAATGGCGTGGCCTATTTGAAGCACGCCACCTTGGTAGCGCCCATTTTACAAACTAAAAGCACGAACGTCAGTTGAAACATGAAAATCCATCTAAACATATTCACAAAGCTGCTTTATAAGTATTCCGACTCGTGTATAGTGCTCACATTTAAATGATGTCTGCGAGTTGCGACGAAATTACAAGTGACATAACGGCGAACAAAGCTTAAATTACGTAAATTACTCACTGGTTTCTTCCCGGTGCTTGTAAGAGTCTACGAAAGAACAGCAAGAAATGGTACATTTTATATCGTTTTCATTAATAATTATTGTGATGATTATATTGCAACGTCAACCTAACTTTACAGTGCATTCATTACCAACATTTCTAAATACTTGCTATACACCTGAGCTACCTAAGAATTTTTTACTATGTAAATTACTGTTGTGTTTTTCGGTAGATTTTAAAACATCGGTACTCACTGTCTTATCTGAAAATTTCGTAGAAATATTTTGCACAGACTTGTATCAACGCGAGATTCCTTGAGACAATAGGAAATACATAGAGAAAGTTATAAGTTAAGATATGTTACCTTTACGCCTCCACCGCCTGGTTTGTGAGTGATGTTAACTGTTGAAGCAACCTTGGGCTTCGCCTTGTCTTTGAAGTCAAGTTTCACTGTTTCTATTTTCTTGTCTCCTCCTCCCGGTTTATATGATGTGTTTTGGAGCGAACCAATTTTTGATTTTACATTCCATTCCAATTTTGTCGTTGTAATCTGTAATTATTCAATAAAAAATGACAAAAGTGCACGTGGGTATAATTAAAGGAATAGTCAAAGTAGTTTTATAAACAAACTCTACCTTTTTAGCGCCACCACTTGGTGTATAAGCTTCATTTTTCGCAGCAATTTTGGGTGTTATGTTGTTGAAATCAAGTTTCCTATTTTCAATCTTCACTTTCCCACCACCCGGTTTATATGTAGTGTTATCCAGAGAACCGATCTTCGATTTAACAGCCTTTATGTTTGGGGACGGTGCATTTCCAACTTGGACTTTGTTCATTGGTACTTCTTAAATAAAAACAAAAATATATTATCAGATTTATAATATCTGTGTAAGTACTTAATTACAATGTTGTAGATATAATCCATATCCATACTTAATATTATAAATGGGAAATTGCGTCTGCTTGTTTTCACAAATCACAACTATCCGTTTTACAGATTTTAATGGGTACAGAGATAGATTGCGCCCCAGGAAGGGCCTAGGCTACTTTTTATTCGGGAAAATAAAAGAGCTCCAACGGGATTTTTAAAAATCTGAATCCATGTAAATGAAGGTCGCAAACATCATTTATTTGGTACAGAGATAGCTTCGACGCTGGAGACGGATATGGGCTACTTTTTAACCCGAAAAATCAAAGGGTACTCACAATAGGTTTTTGAAAAACTTAAATCTACGCGGACGAAGTTGCGGGCATCATCTAGAAATAAACTTACTCTTTTTTTCGTTTGGCTGAGGTGTTTCAGGTGTTTTAGCAGTGGCACTTTTACTTGATGACCGTGAAAGGGACTGTTTCAGGCTACTGTTAGATTTCTCTTTCATCGGTAATTTGCTCGGCAACTTCTTATTTGGAGAGCCAGGGGACCCGTTGATATCCTGAAAAGTAGTTTAATTATAATATAGAAAAACATAGCTTGTTTGTAATTACGAGTATAATATTATATCATTCGATGTCGTCATCAACCGATAAACGTCTACTGCTGGACATAGATCTAGATACTTCTATAGTCCACATACCAAGGCCTTGCGCCGCCTGAATCCAGCGGCTCCCTACGACATGTTTGATGTCGTCTGTCCATCTAGTGGTGGTCTGCCAATGCTGCGCTTTCCGGTTCGAGATCGCCATTCTAGCACATTGGTATCCTGAAGTCTATCAGTTTTTCGAACTATGTTCTTCACTCATTACTACTTCATCTTCGCAACCCGTTAAGCTATGTCACATAGATAAATTGCAGCATAGCCCTTTCGCTGAGTGAATCTGAACTTTTTTATGAGGCCTATAGTTAGACACTTTGTTTCGGATTCATATATCATCCACTGACTACACGTTAATACTACTTATTCGAAAACATTGTTCTCCAGGCACTGATAACATTTTGAATAAGAAGTTATTTCGAAACTTCCGGAACCAAGCCAGCAAAACTGTCCAGCCAAGTTTGATTCAGCAGCTAACCTCTTTCTCGAAATGGGTCCAATAAGATCATTAAATGCAAAAATTAACTTACATTTCCCTGTGTAGATTCGTCCACGCCACTGTCATTGTCTCCATCTGAAAAAGTATAAAATTAATTTTATAAGAATTCTTATAAATTTAGTTATAAAAATACAATCAAAAATTGTAGTTGGTTCATCTCAAAACAATGTTCCTCAATAAACTTTATTTTAGCAAATACTATTGTCAATTACCTTTAGGGCGGGAAGTTGGAGCAGAAACTATCTTACGAGGGGTTGATTTTTTAGAATCGAAGGGAGTTACTGAAGTTTTCAATTCAGTTGGTTTTTTATTATTAGGAATAGGTGATTTGGATTCTGTAGGTGAGGGTGATTTAGTAATCATTTTACTTGGTGTCATTGCTTGCTGAATATCTTTGCGAGGTTCTGGCTTTATCTCTTGCTTCATTTCCACTTTGGGTGTTTTTGGACGTTGTGGTTCTGGTGAAACACTCTGAGTTTTATTAGATGATACAGAACTTTGTGAAGCATTTTTCGGTTCTGGTGACTCATCACTTCGAGTTAACGATGGTGAACGATCAGAAAGGTCAATTTTATTTTGGGACGTTTCATTTCTTCCTGAAGTCAAATAATTTTGTGAAACAACATCATCGTCGTCGTCTAATTTCTTTTTTGGAGTTAAATTTGATAAGGGACCCATTAAAGATTCTGTCATCTTGGCTCCAGTTAGACGAGATTCTGGGCGATCAGGTATTATATCTCTATTTCCTTCAATAGATGCTTCTGATTTTACGCTTTCTTTAGATCCACGGATGTTATCCTTACTTGTTCTTATTTCTTGGATTAAACCGAGCCCTGGACTGCGACTAGCTAAGTCTTCGTATCTTCCACCCACTGAACTTACAGATTTCCTCCGATCGTCATCCATTTTCAGCGGGCTTGGTGACCCTGGTGCGGCTGAAATGCTATAGCTTCTTCCTTTAGGCGCTCCCGACATTTCATTGCCAATGCCTGGCTTATTAAGATTTTCATTAGAAGCATTTTGGGTCTCCAGGTTGACTGGTTTGTTTGGGATAGTGTTAGAAAAATCCAGATCTTTTAACGATCCTTGTGAAGATTGCCTCGAAAGTGGAGCGTAATTAGGCGTGTTTATTGTTGTCTTAGGTGCCCCGTTTGTTTGAAGAATCGATTGCGATCTAGAGCCCTCAGGTGTTGTACCACCTCCAATTTGTGGTGGCTGTCGAGGACCAAATTGGAGGTTATTCGGTACTGGACCTCTCTGTTGGACTTGAGCAGTGGTAGGAGACTGTAGTGGTCGTGGGCCTTGCTGGGCACCAATCGGTTGTTGAGGTAGTCGAAGGGGTGGAGGTTGACTTCTAATCTGTGGCGACCCGGGAGGACCTGCAGGAGCTGGCCCTCTTTGTGCTTGGATTCCTGTACGAGGTCCAAACTGTGGTGGACTAGTTACGGGTCCACCGGGTTGGAATTGTGGCCTTTGCTGTGGTTGTGGTGCGACTGGCCGAAGTGACTGCGGTGAGAAAGCTGATCTCGAATCAGCCCTCGTCAACGGTGGACGGAAAGGTAGAGTTGGTCCATTTGTTTCCGACCCGTTGGAGCCAATCAAATTGCGAGGCTCAACAGTTGCCTTGACAAATAAAGAATTTGAGAATTACAAATGTTACAGGCATATAAAAATATAAATAAGTAGGTACATATAAAAATAAGACAGATTTAAATGCCACGCCACTACACGATGCCAGTAGTTGCTACATAATTTTTTTAATGGTCTTAGGCATACGAGATTTCATCTAATATTTTAGAGCCTCAATAGCTCAGGGTAAAGTAGTGGACTGAAAACCGAAAGGTCGACGGTTCAAACCCCGCCCGTTGCACTATTGTCGTACCTACTCCTAGCACAAGCTTAACGCTTAGTTGGAGAGGAAATGGGAATATTAGTCATTTACAATGGCAACATACAATATTCTTTAAAAAATAAAAAATATGTTTTAGCTTATAAAGATGTTATTTTTGACATTTATTGTTAGATACTTATGATATAATAATTATTAAATGAGCATGACATCTACCTACTATCGTGACAAAGGGGACTTTAGGGCGGAGATATCCGCGACTTCACAATCCTGTCATAACAACAGCCTTATGAATAAAATGGTAGAACTGAGCTCCACCATTGCGTATATTTTGCCAGAGTTTGCGAGTTAGCTTATTCGAAGTGTCACTAAATCATTCATCGATACCCAGCCCACATCATTATAGTGGTTTTCAAAATTGAACACAAAATGTACCTATACGTATTTGTCAAGAGCCAGCAGAGCAGCTAGAGGCGCAATTTTTAAGCTGAAAGCAAATGGGCAACATCTGACGAATCCGTCACCTGGTTCTGGATGCGCCTCTGGCGGAACTTGCACGTCATCTCTTTTTACCTGACCTATTACCAATATTCAATAACGCTCAGAGTGTAAATGTTTGTATATATTCAAGACTTGGTCCTTAAAACATACAGTTGAAAATATGAAACCCAGTAGGTATATGTGCAGCGGTCATACATGTAACACTATTAGCTTGAAACAGTCATAACTGAATGTTTCAAGCTATCTGTATATGACCGCACTAAGTAACTACTAAATAAATGAAGTCGCTGCCATATTTAGCAAATTTCAGAAAAGCAAAAAAGAAGACAAGGAAGTATATTCCACAAGGAAAAAATTATGTTGCCTCGCTACACAACATATAGACACGAATACGGCGAGTAATGCCCTGGGACAGCAGTTGTCACGAACTCGGCTACTAGGTCAACACTGTATTGATGGCAAAGAATTAAGGAACTAGAATATTTACATTTTCACTATTATTATGTTAATGTATGTCTACTTATAATAATAACTGTACAGTACAAGTATTAGTTCCTTTAAAGAGGGTGAAGATAATATTGATATTTTATATTTTTGTCTAAGTACGAAATAATTAACTAAGTAGGTACATATAAGTATTTTAGATTTCAACTCAACTGAAAAGATGTGGTTTTCCTAGTCATTACTTTACTATAGAAGAAACCGCAAGAGGATTTTCATTTTCAAAACACGAGAACCGCGGTTTGACTTTCGATGTTGCCGGCTTGTAGTTATTCATCTTCATTTTTTGTATAGAATGAAAAAAAATTTAAACCCATCATATGGGGTATCAAATGAATGAGCCTCGCGAACAGTAAAAAATATATAATAATACTAAGTAAGTAGGTATATCATTATGATTCAGCCATTGTTTTCTAAAAAATAAAAATAAAATTATAAACATTTAAATAGTTATATATATACTACATATATACTTAGTTATATTAATTTCCTGAATGTCTATGTAGGTACTAAGTAGCTCAGTAGAGGATTTGGTTTTTAATCGTAGTCTCGCTCTTTTATCTGCTACGCTAAGTAGGAAAGAGATACCAGACTTAGAGGAAGATTTATTCTTTGAAAACTCATAATATTTGCTTACAATAATGGAGTTTGTCAAATTTAAAAGTGGCTCACAAATCTATAGATTTTTCAGTAAACACTTATGTATTATAAGTACTGGAACTTACGAGTATTAGCTACTTAGAGCGTTACGTTAAATAAAATAGTTAATACCTACTATAGCGAATATTAATAATAGATATTTTATACGATATTTTATAAGTTAATACGATCCTTAGCATTGCGTGTCTCTTCAGTCATGCATCGAGGAATATAATACAGAATCGATAGAATTATGGTGCCGTACTACCACACGTTACTGAAAGGCATCAGGGTCAGATATTCGTCGCGTGGTTATATAATATTCTCAAATAAGACAGTTTACATCAAAATACAATAAATTTCAAACTATTTATGCTGTCATAAAAATGCAATTGCAGTTTTACTTACTGTATATTGGAAGTTTTAGGACTACTTAGACTTTATTATTCTGTCGTATTTTAGCATTAGGTAGATGATCTAAATTCTAAACATGCATAACAAAATAAGAAAGTACCTACCATGAAATCTGCATAAACTCTTCATAACTCTACAATTTCAATGGAAAATTATAGATAGGTAGGTACCTAGTTTGATTCAACCAGAAGGCCAATGCCACTATATATTTTTGATTATTCTATTGATAAGAGGCTTGCATGTCTTCAATCCTGTACCTATCGAAGCATATGAGACAGCAAATCGATACATTTGTAGCGTTGTACCACCACACATTACTGTTAAGGTCAGTTGTGATAGCTATGGTGTATTTAGATAACCATGCTTGTATAACCGACAGATAAGAAAACAAGTAGGTAAGTAAACTAAAAAAGGCTTTAAAAATTTCACAAAAGAGAAACACTTTTCATAAATTGAATCGAATGAGTAAAATTGATGAAATTGTCTTACTCATATCTATTGTTTATCCCGAGCGTAGCGAAACCAATAATAATTAATCTATGGTTTATCCATTTCGATATTTAATAGGTGTCACTTAATAAATGATGTCCGCGACTTCATCCGCGTAAGTTTCGTTTTTGAAAAATCTCATAGTACAAACTCTTTGATTTTTCAGATTTTTATTTCTTTTTATGCATAATAGTTTTTGTTTTATCGTGCAAAATGTCGAAAAAATATGATTGTAGCACGGAACCCTCAGTGCGCGAGTCTGCCTCGCACTTAGCCGGTATTTTTTGTATGTTTCAAATAGGTAGGTACCTATATAAAGCACGTCCAGCAAACCATCCAGAATTTTCCAATACCTAGGTGCTTAATCCATAACCTTGAAGTGTTAATCTAATTTATTTGCTGTTCCAAACCTTAACTAAGAAAACACTGCCGACGATAACTTAAACTTTCATAAACAAATTCGACTTTTTATTTTTTATTTCATCATAAATAACAAACTTTTTATGAACCAATAATTTTTTGTCACGACAGTTTAATCTGGTTGCCTACTTTACTGCGTGGATGGAAACCAATCTAAGAAACTTCAAATGATAAAAACTTGATTCCATTTTATTACAACAAACCTTAGATACTGGACATTGCACTAAGTACCTCTATCTACCTAATCTAAGTACTAATACAATGTTTCACATTCAAACGAGACCATGCCAGACCAGACGGTAGGAAGATATAGTACCTGCCTACACGACAGATCGAGTTAGCAATCGGGGAGGGAACGCCCCGCACACCCGCACAGCCTCCGCGCTAACCCGGTGAGGGCAAGCGCGAATGGCGTGCGGGTGTGCGGGGCTTCCCCCCGCCTCATACCCCGATTGCCATCTCAACCTGTCGTGGACTATAGATATAGTTACTCGCGTCAAAAAATAAAGAAACACTTACGTAGGTATATTCATAAATTCACGGTTTTAATTAAACCAAAACACGTAGGTACCTAAGTGCCCAACATCTTTGTTAACGTCGTAAATGAAAAAGTCCAAAAACTTTAGGTACGTCTACATTATTTTGCATTAGGTAGATGATGCTCGCTATTTCGTTCGCGTTTTTTTTTTTCAAATACCAAGGCAACCCTTTTATTTTCCAGGACAAAAAGTACCTATCTGTATCTAGTCTATATCTGTATCCGCCTATACGGGATGCAAACTATTTCTGTCTGTACCAAAAAGAGGATGCTCGCGAATTCATTTGCGTGGATTTCGATTTTGTATCCCATGGGAACTGTTCGATTTTCCTGGACAAAAAGTAGCTTATATCCGTACCTACGGAATTAAACCTACCTCTGTACAAAATTTCGTTACAACCGGTTAAATAGCCGTGAAAAGTTAGTAAATTGCTGACAGACAGACACACTTTCGTATTTATAATAACTAGTACATATATGCAATGCATGCACCTTTTACCTACCCTTTTTATATCCATTTCCATACGTACGATCACAGCTTATTTTAATACACGTGAGTAAACAAATCCCTAACTTAGTACGACTACGAGTAGGTATACATACCTAGTGACAATATCAGTACCTGAGCACCTAAATTAATTTCACTGCACCGGGCACGCTCTGACAAACACCAAGTAAGTTTCGAAATACGTCATTATCATTCAAATATAATACAGGTACAACGATTGAGACTTCTAGAAAACAATCGAACAGCTGACTATACATATAATTATCGTAGTGTGTAGAGACGGATAGTATTATCATCAAACTGCTGATAAGGCTTACTTCATTGACAAAAGGGAAGAGTTAAAACCTAGAAGAGACCAACACAGGAACTCAACCAAACTATTTATAGGGAGAGTATCTATGCCTGTCAGAGCCGTTTAATTCTTAATAGTTGTTATTCTATGGTTATCGAATTTTTCTTTTAAGATTTTTGTTAGTTTTTTTTGTAATAAAAATAGCGAGCAAACGTGCAGGCGGGTCATCTGATGTTGAGTGATTACCGCCGCCCATGAACATTTGCAGTAGGTACCAGAGAGGAACCACCAATGCGTTGCCGGCCTTTCAGGAATTTCAATAACATTATAAGGCATCGACGTCCAAACACTACATTTTGTTACATCGTCCGTGTGCATTGCTAACTGCCGCGAGGCTTACCCGATTGACGAGATTACTCGGTATTTGTTCCATAATATTTACGATTGCAAACTCTGGAGCGATAAAGCCTTTATGTCATAATCTTCCAACGACGTAAGGGATGCCTATCTGCGATATCTCCTCGAAACTATAAAACAATAAACTTTTATTATAACGATTTCACACAAACTTTGCATTATTAAACGTGAAACCTGTGCTCGGCTGCCGCAGACGTCGTACCGATGTACTTCCAAACTACGTTGTTACTTCTAAAGGCTGCAGTGTACGAAAGCTGTATTAAAAAGGTACATTTTGGTTTTGCGCTACCAGAGAGAACAAGGCTTATCGAGCATTCTCCAGCGTGATTTTTTAAGACCGTGTAAGGTTAAGCCTAAGTACACCAAATGTACTCTAGAGCTTGTCTTACTCGATTACCAGCCCACTCAATTATTGTTCGCTTCTGACTGTTTTAGCGGTGCGCTCTCAAAACATACCTTAAAAACGATGTGCATATTCAACATCAAACACACCATCAATTTTTTAAACATTTAGTGCACTTGACAATAATTTCGTCTACGTGGTTGGGTTAGTCATGATAATGAATTACGAGTATGAAACTAATCAACGTGTGAGGTCGTTGACGTGACGTAGTGAGATGATTCGACTCAACGCGGAAGCTTATAATCTATCTACATAATTATTTTTTAGTGAGTAGGTACTTAAGAATCGCCCTCTTTTATGACGTATTAACACGGATTGCTGGCGCTGATTAGCTTAGCTTGTGTGGTTATCATTAGTAATATGATTCTGTTCTCCATTAGATACCTACTTGGGAAGTTATGATATGACTAAAATAATGAGTTTTAAATGTTTTACAAGATAAGTACATTTAACTTTTATAAATGACTCATCATCTCTTGTATTTGTGTCATTTTTATAATCGCCAAAATTCATTATCATGTTTGAGGACATTCCAATACAAGTACTAGTATAGATATCAGATAATGCATTTTATTTCCACTAAAATCCTCTTAGGTATTTGTGTCATACATATTGACGTCAATATAATAATTTATTTGTAGGATACCTATCTAATATCTCGACTTTGACCGAATAAAATATATTGTATACGTATTCAGAGATATAAAACTCATATAATATGTATTCCTATTCTTGTAGTAATAAATAACAGTTGAGATAATAAATAAGTAATACATATAATTAAAAGTCCAAAGTTGAAACCCGTAATTTTAGTGCTGGTATCGCTATCGACCATGACCAAGGGGAATATAAATTACGTAATCCATACCATACTAATAATATTTTATAAATGCGAAAGTGTGTCTGTTTGTCTATAAGTCTATCGGTTACCTTTTCACATGGCCCATTCGTTTAACTAATTTTGATAAAATTTGGGACAATATACTTAGCTTGCATCGCCAAAACAGGCATAGTCTACTTTCTATCCCAGAAAAACAAAGAGTTGCAACGAGATTATCAAAAACTAAAACCACGTGGACGAAGTTGCGGGCATGATCTATTTATTTTAGACTCGTAACAAATTATGTGATTGGGTTTGGTTTATTGCAGAACCACTATTATTATGATTCATAACACCTTCACAGTCTCAAATTATGATACAAAGCAAAATAAATAACGCAAAGTCATACAAAACTTTAACCAAGGAAGATAGAGAACTTGAGATATTTAGAAAAGGATTTTCCCTCTATTAGTTTAAGTTTTCAGACAAATCTTATGCGGCACGTAGCACGTGTAAGGAAACCCTAAGTTATGATTACACAGGCACTCCCATGGGAGCGTCACTTTAACCTTCGCGACACTGATGGATCTTTCACAATCTAGCTCATTGTCATATTTCTCAAGAGTTTGTAATTAGGTACTGTAGATACCTCATACCACCTAGTTTCTTAGGTTGATTTTCCTGGGTAGAAGGAAGTTAAGATCAGCGGTAACTTCCATTTATTATTTACTAGCTGATGCCCGCGACTTCGGTCGGTCGCGGTGGAATTAGGTTTTTAAAATTCCTGTGCGAACTCTTTGATTTTCCGGGACAAAAAGTAGCCTATGTCACTCTCCAGGGTATAATTTATCTCTATTCCAAATTTAGCCGTTCAGCCGTTTTTGCGTGATTGAGTAACAAACATCCAAACATCATAAACATCCAAATATCCACACTTTCACATTTATAATATTAGTAGGACTAGCTCATGCTCGCGACTTCGCCCGCGTGGACTACACAAATTTCGAACACCTATTTTACCACCTTAGGGGTTCAATTTTCAAAAATCCTTTCTTAGTGGATATCTACGTCGTAATAGCTATCTGCATGCCAAATTTCAGCCCGATCCGTCCAGTAGTTTGAGCTGTGCGATGATAGATCAGTCAGTCAGTCTGTCTGTCACCTTTTTCTTTTATATATTTAGACTAGATAACACCCGCGATTTCATTCGCGTAGATTTACCTACGTTTTTTATAAATCCCGCGGAATCTATTTGATTTTACGGAATAAAAAGTGTAGGTATGTAAAGCCATTTCCGGGATGCAAGCTATCTCTGTACTTACCTTTCGTCAAAATTGGTTACTCGGATGGGTTTTTAAAAATCCTGTAAAAACTTTTTGATTTTCCCGAACCAAAGGTAGCCTATAAAAAGTTTTCGAAATGAACGCTACGAGTAGGTATACCTAACTGAATTTCGACAAAATCGATTAAACTAATGGGCGGTCAAAAGCAGAGACATTTACGCATTTATATTAATACTAGATGATGCCCGCGACTTCGTCCGCGTGGGTTTAGGTTTTTAAACATCCCATGGGATGATTGATTTTCCGGGATAAAAAGTAGTCTATGTCCTTCCCCGAGATGCACTAGCTATCTCTGTACCAAATTTCGTCAAAATCAGTTGAACTATTGGGCCGTGAAAGGCTAGCAGACAGACAGACAGAGACACTTTCGCTTTTATAATATTAGTATGGATGGATTAGGTACTTAAAAATCTTTAGTTTAGTTTTCTAACATAAGCAAAATGCTTTTAAATAAAATGCTCAATAATGTCTAAGAAAAAATAAGATCTAATCTATCAAACTTATTTGGGTACATCAAATATGTACCATAGTTATAATATACCCGAACATTTTTGTTCTTATTCATAGGTGCTGTTAGTATGGTGTACCTATTTCTGTATATCTTTTAATTATAATAATTATACAATTAATGACGTACTTTGGGTAAATTTTCTTGAAACTTAAGTAGTTAAGGATAAATTCATTGATAAATGATAACATTAGATATCCACATGAGCACCTAATCCTTAAAATTTTCCAACACCTGTTTGTAGTCTCACTGTCGGTCGTCACTTTACCTATATTATACCTACTTATCTAATTGTGGAAATACTAGTACTTTTTTGTAAGTTTGCGGTTATAGTACCTACGTAAATACAGTAGGTACCTACGTGACATGAAATATTGTGTTTCGACCTGTGAGGTAGCTGTTTCGTGGAGCGTTATCTCTGTCGTTGAGACTGACAATGCGTCACATAAGTGACAGAGACAACGCTCTACAAAGCCGTAATCTCTCTCTAAAGGTCGATGTACAATATTTTCCGCCGCGTACTACTATTACTAAATACGACTCCAATAATTATTGTGGTTTAACAAACCGCATTTTCAAGTACAATTTCAAGTTCCTACTTCTCACTAATTATTCCGTTTGAACAGTGCAAATTGCAAGATTAAGTACCTACGTCAAATACCAGGAACTGCAGGCAGTGGCGAAATAATTAACGTCATACTATAAGACGTACCTCAATTTAAAATAAAGCATTGAATAAATTGAACCAATAATGACAAACAGACGTAATGAGATGACAAAGACCTGTTTAAATTCTTATAATAGTTACATCATCATCATCAACCCATCGCGGGCTCACTACTGAGCTATAGTCTCCTCTCCACCACGCTGGCTGAGTCCGGATTGGCAGACTTCACATACCTTTGAAAACATTATGGAAAACTCTCAGGCATGCAGATTTCCTCACGAAGTTTTCCTTCACCGCCAAAGCAAGTGATATTAAGTAATTGCTTAAAATGAACATAACTCCGAAAACTAAGAGGTGCGTGCTCGGAATCGAACCCCCGACCTCCCGAATAGGTCTTAACCACTAAGCTATTACCGCTCTATCCTATAATACATTGATAGGTTACCTATTCAATTACAACACGTGAGCCATTTCAAGTGTATGTCTATCAGTCTTAGGCTTATCTTAGTGGCTTTAAGTTGAAAGACGGCTTAGATACCTACGTGTACCAGTGAGAGGCTCGAGCGCGGAAAATGCGTTAGCGTCATACAATCTGGCGTCAGGGGCCGGCGGTGACGTACCTAGTCTTCAGTTTCTCTGCCAAATGTGACTCAGATCCGATATAAAACGCCAGTGCTGGGCAAACACTGCGCATTTCAGATCAAACTGCCGTCCACTCGGGTGTTAGTGATATCATCTTTATTATCGGTGTCAAATGTTTGTAAACGGTGTTGATGTTATCAGCTCGCGTTTGAACAATATCGCATTGGATTCCTTGAATATTCAAAGTGAGTTTTTTATTTAATATGAATCTACAAAGGAAAACTGTAACTTTTTTATCGGCTTAAACTTTTTATTCTAACTACTAATTTAAATTATTTTGTATCGGGTATTGGTTTATTTTATTTTATTTTTACTGTTTATACGTTTCAAATATCTAATTGACAAATACTAATAAAAGGTACCCAGAGTTATTTTTTTATAGATTTAAAATTATTATTATTATTGCCTAGACAAGTAGGTTCTTACGTATGTACTTTAAATTTATTAATTACGTTGGACAATTAATGACTTTTAATATGAAATGTTAAAGCTAGATATTTTTTTGTTTTGAAAATTCAGTGGAAATTACTCGTACAGTATGAAAATGAACATAACATAAAAAATATAGAAGTTGTTCATACGTAAATAATTGTTCTTATTGTTACAGCCAACATGCATCCAAACGCAGACAAAACGCCGACATGCGAGAAGAACCCACTGCCTCTTCTACATCTCACACCAACCAATGCAAGTCAGAGAAAGGGCGATGGTAGTCCACAGCAAGGAACTGATAATCCTTGGCTACTAAAACCACAACACGAAATACCGCCTACACCTCCGCCGAAAACTGACCAAAAGCCGATAAATTTTTTTCCACAAAGAATCGGTTAAATGTACCAGACTGGTGGAAATCGAAACAATTTTGAAATGGCAAGTTGCCATTCCCGTCAACATACGGACTTTCGAATGAAGTCTTATAAAAATACTCCATTGCGTACAAAGTAAACACATCAAAATCATGTAATTACGAAGAAGCTTATTGATAGAATATCTTAAAATAATCTACTCGATGAGCAATTCTGGGATATCCTCTCCTCTTTTCTATTTATTTAAAAACATAACAAATAACGCATTTGGTGAAGAATTGAAGACGATGGTAACATAAGTACTAGGTGAAACTATAAACTTGAGCATTTGTGTACGCTTTTGGGATGGATTGGGATTTTGGATAAGAGATTTTGATTAGGAGTTTCATGTTTGACGTAAAAATGTGTAGAACCTAGAAACATACTTAATATGTTGCACTGTTCCAGTATTAATTTAAAATTATTTTGATAGAGATTATTGTTAATTGCAAATGTTAGTTGGAGTAATGATTTAATAATGTTTAATAGTTTAGATAAATAAGGTATAGGTAGCATACTAAAGTAATAAATGATTATGACAATAGGTAGATAAGATAAGAAAATATAATAGCAAGTAGGTAACATTTGTTTGAAACTGAATAAAAATAAGAAGTTGTTATTGAAGTTTACGTTATAAAACTTTAGAAAATTTTAAATGAATTTAGTAATTCAATTATTCCTGCGACTTGTCTGTATGATTTATTCCGTAACTTAAAATTAATAAAAATACACTAACATTCAAACTAAGCTGTGATAGCCTAGTGGTTAGGACGTCCGCCTTCTAATCGGAGGTCGGGGGTTCGATCCCGGGCACGCGCCTCTAACTTTTCGGAGTTATTTGCGTTTTAATTAATTAAATATCACTTGTTTTAACGGTGAAGGAAAACATCGTGAGGAATGCATGCCTGAGAGTTCTCCATAATGTTCTCAAAGGTGTGTGAAATCTGCCAATCCGCACATGGCCAGTGTGGTAGACTATGACCTAAACCCTTCTCACTCTGAGAGGAGACCCGTGCTCAGTAGTGAGCCGGTGATGGGTTGATCATGATGATGATGAACATTCAAAGTAGTAAAAAGTTTAAATGGACTTTTATTAATAAACAACCAGATAAATATACAGACCTACCTATCCTACTAGGAGATTTATTTCACGTGTCACCACCAATCGTAAATTACAAATGATAATATCTTGGTGTAGGTAGCTAATATGAGGGAACTCTGCCAAGTCAGACTCTTCTCTGGAACAATACGTTCGTATTCTTCGTCCGACTTTTCTGGTAAAAATACTCATTGTAATATTATGTATTTCATACATTATGAATTATTCTTTTTTGGTACAAGCACTTTGTAAGATTTCTGAATTATTAATATTTGAATATAAATACAGGTTTGTTACATTTACTTGATTCAATTCAACTTTGTGACATTTAATAAGTAAATGATTTTCGTCCATCCTTTATTTATTTTTATTTATTTTCTTAACTACATTTCTTGCGTAAATATCGATTAAATTCAGTTGCCGTTTCCTAGCTAATACTGATTTATTTATGTGCACAATAAACTAAATGTACCTACAAGATTTCATATATCCTATTCTCATCCTAATTACATTAACATTACTGTTTTACATTGTAGGTATATCTATCAATTACTAAATGATGCCAGCAACTTCGTCCGCGTGGATATGGCTTTTTTTTAATATTGAAGGAACTCTTTTATTTTCCAGAATAAAAAGTAGCCTATGTGTTTCAGGGTATACCTAAGCTGTTTCCATTCCCAATTTAAGCCAAATCAGTTAAGTTATTTGGATGTGAATGAGTAGGTACAAACATGCTTTTTACATAAGATATACTTAAGTAAATAAAATATACATATCTTTATTGATAGATATATCATGTGTGTCTTTCTTTATAAATTACTAAGTAGATGATGCCCGCGAGTTCGTCCGCGTGGATAGATAGAGTTTTTAACGCGAGAAGGGAAAACTCTTTGATTTTCCGGGGTAAAAAAATAAGCCTATACCTAATATGTTAATTCAAGGTAATAATAAAGTAATTCTACCTCCATTTACTTCAACTATCAAAGTCAAATTAATTAAAATACCTACACAAGACCTACACGAATTTAATATTTTGTGAAATCCTTTAGGTACGAACTATATATTATTTCTAAATATTCATAATCGCTTTTGTACTTAAATACATCTGTAGAGTAGATCTTTGTGTAGAGGCCATTCACGTGCCTTTAACGTGGTTAAAATGTCGGTGTTAATGATAAACGACGACGTATCAAAAAATGTATTCGGGTGATTCATGTTTATAACGCTTACGTCGAGTTATTATAATATGACTCACGAAATGTCTTCTTCTTGCGAAAGAACCCCTCGGGAAAACTGTATACTAACCGTACTAGCTTACACACATTTCTCTCATTCAATTTCAGTAAGGTATTTAATTTTATTTTCTTTATACTAAAATATTTCATTGAATCAGAGATTCAGATACCTAAGTAGGTACTTATTATGTACAAAGTTTTCACAGAAAATTTTCCTCCTGAAGTAGTATAAAGTCAAAATCAAATCAATTATTTAAATTGGGTATTTGACTGTCAATAATTGTTGAATTTATAAGATAAAGTTAATGGTGATAATTAATTACGTAAACTCAAAACTAAAACTACGCTATATGTATTAGGTAGAGCCAGCATAAATGATACAGAATAATGAAGATTTTATTTTACTATTCAAGAAGAATAGTTAGTTATATGTATGTTGTCTTTGTTTAATAGTTACTATTTTCTATAATTTTTAACTAAATCGCAAAAAAGTGTTTTTCATTTAAGTTTTTATTTTATTAGACGCTGTAAAACAACAATATATCTTGGCATGCGAGAATCCCAGTATTTCAATCCCGGTCAATTTCAATGCATGACAATAAACGTAGGCAATTGTTTCTGATTGATGGTTTGTTGTGTAGATAATATCTAAAGAAGGACATCCTCAAGAGCCGAAGTCCAGCGGTCTTATAATTCTAATACTATGGCTATATTCAGGTCATGACTAGCGAAAACATCAACTCTATCATAAAACCAATTAAACACATTAATTTACAGATTTCACCCCTGTATTCAAGTAAGTAATATGAGTTTATGAGATTTTAATAAAGCACACCACTTTTGCTATTTTCTCTCAATTCAGAAAAACGAAAGCACTTCCTGTCAGTCGCTCGGTCGATAACTTAGCTCAAACCGAAAACCCTGGGAATATTTGGCTATCTATAAAAATAAATCCAGACATGTGTGATATTATATTAGTTTCGGTATTAGATATCAGTAACTGTCGGTGTAATTCGATTCATGAACGTAATTTATAGCAGTTTGTACAAAGAGCTTTTAGTTTTTTGCGCTGTTTCGATGTTTCGTAACTAAAACCATGAGACATAGTGCCTAAATATACTATTGATTTTTCCCTTAGGGCTATGGGTTATCATGAAAGCGATCGATGTTATAAAAATAACCTACAATTACACTATTACATTGTGTGTACATTATACATTGCGTGGTGATATCGAACGTAAGCACTAGAAATTTCGAAGTACGTAATGATTAAGCGTCAGCGGTGCAATTGTTTTAATTAAAGACAACAACTCACCTGAGATGCCGCGATAGACACTGATATAAGTGGGTACTGAATGCGGTTAAGATATTATTTGCTAAACCTGAACTGGCTCAAAGGACGCCCTCCGATGAGGTCGCCGGCATAGCCTGATATGCCGCGACACGTTACTGCCTCTATTGGCGACTACAGTACGTGAAGACTTTAACATTTTCAGAGCTGCCACGTTACTCGAATATCGAGCAGGAAGATTTTTTTATTGATGAAAACCTAATCTCTTTTATTTTCTTTTATAATTTAAATGTTAGCTTATAATAATGATTGGTCAACCTTACCTACGTTATTGTATAATACTTATCGAAATTATGATTATAAATACGTATCTTATGGGGAGAGCGACTGGTAACTTGAACTACAATCTAAGCTTAAAAGCACCAGTTTCCATATTAAAGCTGTAAAAATAGGTGTGAAGGGATTATTTGTGTATTTCATTTGTCAAAGTAACCGGTGAACAAGTGAAGCCGGGGTACAGAGGCTATCAGCTATTTTGTGGGCAGTTCCTTGACCCGCGCATATCTAAACATTCATAGCACTTAGCCGAGGGTGCGTCCTGCGCCCTGAAACCGATGCGCGCGCAGCCACCGCTACTTAACCCTGCGAGCTACAACAGCTACAACAGCAATTACCGTAACATCAGACTTGCGACATGTCGCACAGCAATAAGTAGCAGGCGGATACTTACTCACTAGCAACTGTAACAGTTGTTGTACTTTACTATCATAAAAAATCATAGTGAGCCTGGAACAAGCCCACTTTATGCGATGGCGCACGCACTACACAACCTTGAACTGTACATGCAACGTCGATAACGGCTCGCATAGGCATGCTTAATATGCAGAGCTGTGAATACAGACTTGGTCTGTGGCTGTGATATAAATGTTCACCTACTTTACAAGAAAAATTTGAATGCGCCTGTCAACTGTGTCATCAATCTCTATGCATCGTACATGCATCATACGAAAAAATCTCAGAATAAGGACTGTTAGAATTAGCCCTATTGTGACACTTACTGTTAGAGCGAGATAGCTAAATGCATTTAAGCTCTTGTTAGAACGTGACAAAATGATTATGCTTTGTCCTTATCACCGTGGCCACTTTTTTTTGTTTGCCAAAATGTATTTGTACGTGAGTATTTGGTAAACAACGTGAAGTGTAGAAGGAATGACATTTCACAAGTAAGGGGGCCACGCTAGTTGCAAATCTGGACATATCTGTGGAAAAAATCCTTAAAAATTCAGCTTTCGACAGCAGGAGTCAAAAATTATTTTAATCGTAAAGATTTGCTATCTCATAGATAAGGTTGGCGACCTGCTTCCATCGAGTTGGATGATCCAACGGTGTTATTATCTTCTTACTTCTATCCTTGGTTCTCATATCCATTTTAAAATGCTGTCACTTGTTCTCTCGATTTACGACAAATAGTTGTAAAACGGCACCTTTCCAGAACGTTTGAAACAAAAAGTCTCGGGTATGTTCTTATGCTTAGTCACCAAGTCCGAATATCGTATCAAAGATAAGTAGACTGTCCTTATCACTTTAGTACGTAATAGTGGAAATAGGGCTATCTATATTTCAGGTTTTTCAATTAATAAGATATTAACGCTATTTGTTTCCTTTTTTAGAATATACGAGTACAAAAGGCCTTACCGAAAAGTTTTGAGATGAACCAAATATTTATACTAGTACCTAGTTATCCCCTTCACAATAATCCGACACAATGAATTTTCATTAGGTACCTGTAACAAAAATAACATTAACTTATTAAAACCACATCCATCCATATTTACTTATTCCTATAATAGATAATATCAAGTATAACATCATCATAATGATCAACCCATCACCGGCTCACTACTGGCCATGTGCAGATTGGTAGACCATAGACATTAAATATAACACATATTTCAAAGTACGACTAATATAATCCTACCAAGTATATGTACCAAGATTTTATTTATTTTTATGCATATCAGTTTTTGATTTATCGTGCGAAATGACGAACAAATACGACTGTAGTACGGAACCCTCGGCGAGCGAGTCCAACTCGCACTTGGCCAGTCTTTCTACACCGAAATCTCCGAGATTTCTTTGAAAGTTTGCGACACTGTCCCATAAAAATAAGGATTCCAACTCCTCAATCCGGATGCTGCAGGAGACCTGACCACCAAAATCGATGGGATTTTGAAACTGTCGGTTATAAATTGATATTGGAGCAAAATAATATTTTGATGAAATTAGAAATTACACAGATAGCCTGTTTTTCCTTGAACATAAATGAAAACAAAATAATATATTATTTGCTCCGTAGGAAGAGCAATTTAAACCCCTTTACAGATTTACGTAACAATTGAAAAGCACTTTGTAAAAGTTGATTTGAGTATTTAACTTTTCTATTTCTATTGTAGCTACACTACACATCTCTAATTATGAAACAAAAGACAGGTATGCCTATGTGGCTATTCAAAAGAGATCATTTAAAACTGAAAGAACCGCGACAAAGGGCAAACACTGAAGCGCTTTGCTTTTCAGCGATTTAGCCTCAAACACGTGTGCTCTAAGGGCCGGTTGTTTCAACAAATTTTGACGGACACGTAACCTTTAAATATGGCGCTAACGAACGTAAGTAAAGAAAAAGCGTTGATGTCGTTGAACTAGACCGGTGGAAAACAGCAGAG
This sequence comes from Maniola hyperantus, assembly GCF_902806685.2. Taxonomy (NCBI): domain Eukaryota; kingdom Metazoa; phylum Arthropoda; class Insecta; order Lepidoptera; family Nymphalidae; genus Maniola; species Maniola hyperantus. Next base: position 7,800,881 of record NC_048545.1, on the reverse strand, counting down.
TTACGGACACTGAAGACATAAATATAGTCCCGTGTGACCTATATTAAATCATTGCGGCCTATGGACATTGACCTTAAAATGTGTTGGGTGACGACACCAGGTCTCGAAATGGTAGATAGTGATTTTGGTTGATAAAATATGTGAAAAATGAATTTGTTACATTGAATAGCTTTTGAATAGGTTGGTAGATTGAAAAGATCATCATAAAGAAAGTAAACTAGTTAATCTTCCTAATGTAGTATAGTTGCCGGGATAAAAAGTAGCCTATGTCCTTCCAACGAGCAATCGCTTTGATAAAGCGGGCTCCTAACTATGAAACTTAAATTTTGTTTCTTTGGCATAAATATAGTGTTTCCTCGTTATACCCTAGGTTAGGTAATGTACCTACCTGTTCAGTACTAGGTAGGTACATTACCTAACCTAGGGTAAACAAAGCAAACATTATTTACCTATAATAGTTTTATTCAAAAACATTGCAAAATCGGCAGTGGAGGTTATTGATTGGCTGGTAAAGACGATCGGGAAAGTATCACACATTTTTAGGCAAGCGCCTAAAAGGCGACACGCACGTCGCACGGGCCCAGTAACCTAATGAAAAATTGCACGCGATCGCGGGCCTTCCTGCTTGGGACCAATGCTCATAACTCGTAACCCTCAAGGAATTTCCAGTTTGGCGTGCCAGGATATACCTATATCACTATCGTGTGGTTTCCTGCGAGGATGAGTTAAATATATTTTAGTAGGTGGGTCCACTAGCAAGTTTTCTTGCGGAATTTGCTTTTATAAATTATTATACTTATTGTGTTTTAGTCTGTACTACCTATAATACATACCCTCCAGAAGTTGACTTGCTGCGAGTATTTATGTACCAACTGAATCTCCAAAAAGCGGGAAATTGCGGAAAACAGTGGAAACTTACTCTACTACTATGTAGATAGATAATATTGATAATATAGGTGATAAATATACCTGTGTCACACGTCATCACCCAACTCTACCAAAAGCTTAAAGAGATTTGAAAGTACAAGGTCATCATCATGATCAACCCATCGCCGGCTCACTACAGAGCACGGGTCTCCTCTCAGTGAGAAGGATTTTGGCCATAGTCTACCACGCTGGCCATGTGCGGATTGGTAGACTTCACACACTTTTGAGAACATTATGGTGAACTCTCAGGCATGTAGGTGTCCTCACGATGTTTTCCTTCACCGTTAAAGCAAGTGATATTTAATTAATTAAAACGCACATAACGCTGAAAAGTTATAGGTGCGTGCCCAGAATCCAACCCCTGAGCTCCGATAAGAAGGCGGACGTCCTAACCACTAGGCTATCACAGCTTGAAGTACAAGGCACCTATTCAAAATTTTGTATCGAATTTAACCGAACGGTTCCAACTCCCATTCAAAGGTAGGCAAGTTCTCATCCTAATTAGGTATACTTTTTTTCGAGGGGGAAATCTTTTTACAATACCCAATCTGGTTATGTGCGATTTCTTCTCACTAAAACCACCTCGGTGGCCTCAGCGCATATTGAGAGGCTCCGGAACTCCAAAGAACGTACGCCGGTGCCTCTCTCTCGCGACGCCTATTGGACTCATCCTGGAGAAAGTACTCCTCTGGCCTCATGCACCTGCATGTAGGCACGGCAGCTTGTGCCACAGCAAGCTGCCGACTTCTCAGGGTCGCCGGCTAGAGCCAAACTCCAGCCACTCGCGACCTCGAAGTCCTAGCGCCAGGAACTATTGAATAGCCTGATGTCTCCGCCTTCGAGCAGGATCGGCTCGCTCGCGATCAAGCTCCGCGGCCTCCTTCTTGAACATTACTGTTTCACAGAAGGAGACCACTGACCGCCATGCTTCATTGTCCTCCAGCATTGCCGCTATGACAGCGGGTGGTGACAAGTCTCTCCCTACGCAGCCGACCAGGATGCACCGCTCGGGCTCCCAAGCAGGGAGGGCATTCTTCGAGCTTGTGCTTGCGGAGTCCAGACCCTCTTCGCAATGGTGACATCACGGAGTCATCTCGCCGGTCAATTAGGTATACTACCGTACATAGGTACCGTACTGAATACATATTGCGGTCACATGAGTAGAGGGCTGTGCTGCGATCTGCGACGGCCGACGAGCTACAAAATAATATTATTATGATGGAAACTGGTAGACTTTATAATGTGATGCCGCCATCTATGACAAACTCTTGAAAGTAATTTTACTGCGCCCTCTGTGCAAAGCTTTGAAAATTTTCTTAGCCATGACTGCCATGAGGTACTTAGTTCGGGCTTGGGAAAAGTTTTTCCTCGTTGTAGTTAGAAACCTTCTTAATAGATGGCTCTGCTGTAATGCAGTCTCATTTTTAACCGACTTCAAAAAAAGGAGGAGGTTCTCAATTCGTCGGGATCTTTTTTTTTTATTTTTTTTTTTATTTTTTATGTATGTTCCCCGATTACTCGAAGACGCCTGGACCGATTTTGAAAATTCTTTTTTTGTTTGAAAGGGTATACTTCAAAGTTGGTCCCATTTAAATTTGGTGAAGATCTGATGAACATCTTCGAAGATAGATACTGGAACTCCTCAACGGATAAGAGTAAATTGCTCGCGATCAGTGTAATAGCTTAGTAAACAGTGGATTTTTAACCAGCCATAGCATAATTCCATGGGGCCACTAAAAATTGTGAAATAATTTTTTTTTACAAAAAAAAAAAAAACCGACTTCGATACACAAACACTAAAAATTGAAAAATAATTTAATTTATTACCGAATATATATATTATGTATACAAGAGTTAATATAGTTCCATAATAATATTTTTTGGGGTCGGTGCCAATGAGGTGCCATTGTGGAGTCTCATAAAAATATGAAGTCTAGACGATTCGCGCAGCTAAAGCTAATTGGCACCGGCACCAAAAAATATTATTATGGAACTATATTAACTCTTGTATACATAATATATATATTCGGTAATAAATTAAATTATTTTTCAATTTTTAGTGTTTGTGTATCGAAGTCGGTTTTTTTTTTTTTTGTAATACATTTTTAAAAACCGGCCTAGTGTGTGGCGGGTTCCGTAGTCACAATTAACTATTTTAAAAAAAATATCATAATTTTATTTCACCACTTTGTCGGCGTGATTAATATTTATATCCATGCCAAATAACAGATTTCTAGCACTAACAGTCTCCGAGATTAACCGAGGACGGACGGACGGACGGACATAGCGAAACTATAAGGGTTCCTTGTTCACTACGGAACCCTCAAAAGCCGTAAATTTTTTTGCCTAAAAACTTGGAAATTTTCAAAAACGAACTTTCTAAAAATACTACTCTACAGTCTACACTACTAGAAAGAGAGCCAGCGCGTGCCAGACTTTCGTTATTTTATAGAAGCTGAAAGTTTATCTGCGTATTAGTTACACAGGTGTAAAAAATCTTGTTATCTCCCAAAGCCACAATGATCCAAACAAACATCCAAACAAACGTTCCTCCCAGTGTTGGGGACAATACGTGTAGAGAAATTTTCAGCTTTTATAAAATAACGAAGGTCTGGCACGCGCTGGCTTTTAGTCCATACGTAGGACCAGAGTTTGGTCCTAAGTAACAAACGTTTGAGTAAATTATATATATTATTTTAAAAATTGCAATTCTGCTAGGAATTATAATTACTTAGTACGTCTACGACCTACGTCCATGTAGGCATTAGGTTGGTAGGTATGTATATTATTATGAGTAAAAATCTCATGTTTACTTCAAACTAATAAGGGTGCTCTGTCCATTTCGTCAATTTGTCTACATGAGTTAGGTATTATTTTAATCGATATAGATATATTCAAAAAAATAAATAACTGAGTATAATGTACCTAAGTATAATAGGTACCAAATTAGGTCATGCAGTGTGTAGGTACTTACCTACTACGAGACCGCCATAAGTATACGATCGGAAACAATGGTGCTTACAGCATTGTTCATCGTCCCCATTCGCCACCCTCTCTGAAGGGTTGGGTAGCCATGGGAAAAGACGAGTTTAAAACCTGATGGGGATTTTGCGACGTCAAATATTCGGTGTTTAAAGATTCAAGTACCTAGGTACCTATTAGGTACGTCTCCACGGCGTAAATTCGACATCAAGACGAAGACAATGAACGTGGAAATAGGTACCTACTTTACTTAGTCTAATAGGCTAGCACACCTTTAGTGTGCACTGCACTGTGTATTTTTATACCTACCTATATACCTACTTAAAGACCTATGTATTTTATTTTTTGTCTTTGTGATACTTGTGATTTTACTTTTAATAAAGAAAACAATATATTTGAGTTCGATCCCGAGCACGCACCCTATCCTATCTAAAAAACCGGCCAAGTGCGAGTCAGACTCGCTCACCGAGGGTTTCGTATTACAGACATATTACTTCGACATTTTGCACGACAAATAAAAAACTATGATGCATAAAAATACATAAAAATCTGTTTTAGAATGTACTGGTTAAGAAGCCCTTTCATATGATACTTACCCCATTTGGTATTCTGAAAGTTGAAAATACTAATTATTGGTTCACAACATATTTTTTACCACAAACCACAAATTCACGGTTTTCGAATTGTTGCCTTTACTTATGCTATAAGACCTACCTACCTGCCAAACATGATTCTAGGTCAGCGGGAAGTACCTAACCTTATAGGTTTTCTTGACAGACATGACAGGGGACATACAGAGAACAGAGGATAGGGGTTCCTGTTTTCCTTTTGCGGTACGAACCCCTAAAAATTTATTTTTAGGTAACGTTTTAATTTCCAAGTTTATCTGGATAAGACTCATCCCTAAGATCCCGCGGGACCTAATTCAAATACTACGGAACCCTAAAAACACTAAGCGAAGCTAGCGATAAAGTGTCACTAATGCCTATTAAAATAAAAGCGCAGGAATAAGCATAGATAACACACTATAGGGAATAAGTAAACGATAAAAGTACCTATCGACCTATTCTCAGTTACCTTCGATACAAGCTATCTATATTTTTATGTGCAGGGGATGTGTGGCAGGAATCTGTTAGTTAAAAAAAAACAAATAAGTACGAACCTACCAAAATTTATAATTTTTATTGCAAATCAGCCGTCGACCTTCAAGTGGCGTCATGACAAGTGTAGCATTACATCATCATCGGAATAGCCTTCCCGCGTGTTTACCTCACCAGGTCACCACACTGACACACCTTGACTATCGACTCTACATCACTTCTAACAAAGATCCGTTTGACTAAACTGATAAGCTGATAAATAGGTAAGCATAGTATCTACTATCTACGTGTATGATTCTGTAAAACATACTTACCTAGACCTCAGAGCAACGAAAAGGAGTGGTTATTTCATTTCGTAAGTCATGTTGTATTCAGACAACGAGGCCCATAAAATGAAACATAAAATAATACGAAAATAAAGAATCTCGAAATAGATACTCTAAAATTATAAATAAGTAAAAATAACTATACATAAATTAACTTTAATATTAATATACAGTCCTATTGGAAAAGTTTTGAACCTTTGTTTTTTTTTTTTTTTTTGAAAAGTCTTCAAAAGACATCAAAAGCTAATAAAAAGATTTATCTGAGTGGCAGTTACGATATGTTCAATGCATTTTATTTAAGTATTCAAATAAATGTTTTATTTACATCTAAATGTATAAAAGAAAAAGGTGACTGACTGACTGACTGATCTATCAACGCACAGCTCAAACTACGGACGGATCGGCCTGTTTGGCATGCAGATAGCAGTTATGAGTTATCATTATCCGCTTAGAAAGAATCTGCTTAGAAAGCATTTTTGTAAATTCAATCCCATAGGGGATAAAATACGGGTATGGACTTTGAAATTTGAATTTTGTGTAGTCCACGCAGACCAAGTCGCAGGCATAAACTAGTAATAAATATTTCTATCTAATACTTACCTATTTAATTTAATTAACTTCGGTTAAAAATTAAGAATTTTAGGTAAAAGTTAGAAATGAATGAAAATAAAATAAACCGGGCTACCTTGGAAATCTGATTCGATTTTCAAATCTGTGCCTACAGAAAGTGCGTCTCATGATGATTAAAAATAAAACATTCTGAGTTCTGACGAATAGAGAACTTCCTTCTTTTTTGAAGTCAGTTAAAAATGAATGGAAACTCTGGGATTAATAAAAATGTTTAATTAAGTATTTAAATTCTATAAATGTTTAATTAGTAGGTAGGTATATATGCGTTTCATTTGTATCTACATTTCGCTTTTTTTTTAAAGTCTCTCGAATAGAGGCATAAACATTATATAGGTACATTATTATGATCCAGAATAAATAATTTGGATGCATTATAGTATAATTTCCTATCTACCATTTTAAAGAGTAGGTACTGTAACGTGTTACGCCAATGTTAAATCAATTTGTATGCGACCTCACACCTCATCTGTGTTTAGAATATCTATTGAAACTGAGAGTAGATAGATATGCTGTAGATAGCCTACCTATTCTATTCACATAGATCACCACTCAAGGGTTCTGCGATTTAAAAAAAAAATAAAAGTCGAAGAGAAAGGCGTGAAGCCCTTGAGGGCCAGATCTTCGTTATTTTATAAAAGCTTAAATTTTATCTGCGTATTGTCCCCAACACACGGAGGAACGATCAGCGACTATGATGTTTGGATCATGGTAGCTATGGCAGATAACAGGTAACAAAGGTGTACCTATAAAATATTACGTCAAAGTATAAAGCGTTTTTTTTTAATATTTACTGGGGGGGGGGGGGGTTTATTTTTATGTTGCCCTCGATCATTATTATTAGACATAGTGTTGGGGACAACGAAACTTTCAGCTCTTATAAAATAACGAAGGTCTTGACCTCTCCGGCTCTTAATTTGTAAGAATAGTCTGACCGTTATATTTAAATGAATTCTTGACAATTATTTATTCTCTGAAAATTATTTATTAAAATGTCATGTAGTTGTGTGTACATACTACATAAACTACATAGCCTACCCGCCGTCTCACCAACTTGCCTCTTGGCTCTTGGGTGACTACTTACGCACCTTCGCAAAATTAAAGTCTAGTTTCAGACTATTTGTTTAAAAACTTGAGTCATTTCAGTGGCATTGTTTTATTAAACTCCTACGTTAATTCACGACTCCTAATTGGGAGGACTCACGCAATTTGTCGCTACCAAATTATACCTACTACTTAATCGTTGTAGGTACCTATCCTTGTAATTGGTGCAATTCAGTGCGGAGACGACAAATTGCCCACGCCTGCCTAATTCCAATTCCGTCGTTCTTAAAATCCTATAAATCCGAATATAGACGGAGAACCGTCTTTTGTATACAAAATAATTAGGAAAATTAATTCAATTCAAAAGCAGCTAAAGCACTGAAGTTTAGATTAAGTACTTCCCTAAGTACTTAATATCTGAATTTAAAAGTCCCACATAATATTAACTGAATGTGACCAAAAAATCTGTTAGTAGAAAAGTAGGTAAGTAGGTACTTCGAAATCACCCTATAAATTCAACTAGACAAAGGTTATTCAACTGGAAGTTACCAAATAAGGGTACCTAACAAAGGAAACGAAAATTCCTTTGTGACCTATTAAAATAACTGCGGTTTAAACTATGACATTCGTAGGTGGGACGCGTTGCTCGCCGAACTCGTCCGGCAATTTACCAATCACGGGTGAGATGAGACCAAACGCGAATTACCCTTGATGCTTGATCACATGTACGTATTTTCAGCAACCACTGTCACTGCAACGACACGTTTAAATGAAGAATCACTTTAGGTATCCCGTTTTAGTCGAGGTCAGCAGCTCATGTTGCCAATTTTCGCCAGAACCTTCCTAGATAGGCAAGGTGTTTAATCATAATCAGTAAGTCGGTCAAATGCTGCATTAAGTTTAGAGAAAGGGAAAAAAATACCTTAAAAAATAAGATTTTTTCATCATCGACATCGAGAGCATCGACAGTTTTAACTTAAGAGTCCCTACTCTTTGCGCTAAGAAAACCCGGGTAGGTCTTTTTGCTTTACATTACATTTTCACGTGAAGTTGAACGCATCAGATGCAACTCAAGGAGTATGCAGCACTGTAATCCTCGGCCCTCATAAAACGCGCGTTGACTGCGCTTGTCATAATATGGCTCGATAGTCCACGGGAAATGGGGAAATGATAAAAGCTGATTATTATTGACTTCTACACTAATTCTTCATCGAAACCTCTACATCAACTCGAGAATCATAGGGATTAAAGTCAAAATCTTTTATTTAATAAAAATGTATATTTATGTACGTGTTTTAAAATTTGTATTCAAAAGTTTATTTGATTATAGGTAAACATTTTGTGCTTGGAAAATTTATGCAAAACAGGTAGGTGTTAGATAAATAATCGATGTAATGGTGATAATTATTTACGTAAACTTAAAACTAAAGCTACGAGTGTTCCAAACGCCACGGGTCTGCTCAAAAATAAAAAGCTAAGTAGGTAGGTATTTAGAAAAATAATTATGATGAAAATTAAAACAGACAAAGAATCTACAGCGACCGTTGTTACGTTTTGAAATTGCCTTTGGCTAATTCGCAATATATCTTAGGAGGTCCTATTGTTCAGTTCACAGTTCATTAATCAAGTCATTGTGGAAGTTCGGAATCATCTTCAACCGCGCCCTGGAAGCTGAAATGATTTAGGGCCTCACCTATATTATATTCCCAATAAATTAACCGTACTTTTACAAAGGTATCTACTAGCTACCTACCTTAAAACGTAAGGTTTACTAAATAATTTACACAATACTTATACAAGTGGCTTATACACCTTATTCTCATATATTTGACGTGTATATATAAGCTATACGTATAAGCAGTGTTTAATTTTTTTATTAGTAAATGTCTTCAAGTTTTTGTAACTAGGTATACCTACTTTATAAGTTCAGCTCCTTTCAGCTTATTAGTCATCTCGTTTTACCAAAACTGAAATTATTATTTTTATAGATTAGGTCTACTGTATTTCATAATTACTTTACTTATTTAATTTAATTGATTTGAACAGACATTTTTAGACAAAAACTTTGGTAATTATGTCCGAGAAGCATCGAAATGCATTTTTATAAAGAGGAAACGCATTAAAACGTTGTTGGGAAATAAATCTCTGTGATCAAAGACGCCGTAGCTACCTATTTTAAGTTTTAAAACTAAAAGACGTTTTGTTCCGTGTCATTAATTTTTATGTATCAAGTCATTACAAATATCATACAAATATCTGATACTTAAATAAATGAATTCCGCGGATATACATAATAATAATGTTATGCCATACCAATTAAGGATCACTTGGACGGAGTTTTTTAGTAAATATAATTTTTAGTATTAGGTTATTGATGTAGGTACTTACCAAAATGATATTTTATTTTTTTCCTTATTCGTAGATATGGAGAAAAAAACTGTTCGTATTAGATAAATAAATTCAATCTGAATTCGTTTTTAAGTGTTTTTAAAAGACGAAAAAAGTTAACTGTCGCTCTACTGCCTACGTGTGTCGATATCGCATATCAATTAACCTCCTGGCTGGCTGTAATAATAAGTTTGAATCGTACCGTACCAATTAACTAAGATCTACACTTATCAATAGATGGCTGAATATATTACAACCATTAATATGTAAATACATAGCTTCTAATTAACTATGTGTTTTACGTTTCACGGCCATAACGAGCACAATAAATTCGCTATTTACGTTAGAATATAATTTAAGATAAACCTACAATAGTTGACATATTACCTAGTACCTATGACATAATCTAGGTAATAAGCGGTCTTATTGGCCTAGATATTTTTCTCTGTCATCCTTATTCGCTGTAGGATTGCACAGAAAGTTTTAAACGCTCACGCAATAAGTACAGGGAATAGGTAACGTGGGGGAAGAAAAACACTTGGTATTCTTGTATGGTATTTTGCAATAACTAACAGCACCTTTCAAATAAGGAAAGTTACGTAAGTAGTAGGTAATAAAGTTATTACCACTATGGTATCTAGTCCTGATAACAGACTTTAAAATGTCTCTCAAATTGTGCAAATTAAACACAATTACGGCATGTACAGTAGCTTAGCTATTAGCAAGCTGAAGTGGCAGTGGGCAGGTCATGCCTGTCGTAGAGGCGATGGCCGTTGGAGCCGGAAAGTCCTTGAGTGGAGACCGCGTTTAAGCAAGCGTAGTGTGGGACGCCCTCCAGCACGATGGACCGACGATATAAAGAGGCTGGCGGGAAGTGGCTGGATGAGGAAGGCTGAGGACCGGGTGTGCTGGCGCTGTTTAGGCAAGGCCTGTCTAACAGTGGACGTCCACAGGCTGATGTTGATGATGATAATGATAGTAGCTTAGTATTTTATAATATTATTACCTACATGTGTTTGCTATTTAATCCAAAGTCTATAGGCTACCTATCTATAATTTACGATACCCATTTTTGGAACAGCATTTATATCACAAAGTGGGTACGTATGTATACTAATTATACTGATTTTATTCTTTCTTTTCATGTTCTGGACCCACTCTGAAGTCTGGACCCCTCTCATTCTTATATTCTTTATGTAGATTGTAGGTAATGGAGTACCTTTAAAAAAAACATTAGGAAACCTTATAAGTGTGACGTGCTTTAAGTAGTTATTACCTTTTCCCCGTGATTGCGTAATTTAAATCCTCTATCAAACTCTCAGGGATAATGTAGCTATCTATCAATGAAAGAATTCTCAGAATCGAATCAAAAGTTCGGAGATTGTCAACTACATCCAAACTTACAAAGTTTACGTCTTTATAATATCTACTTACCTATTAGTGTAGAGGAGACCCGTGTTCTGTAGTAAGCCGGCGATGGGTTGATCATGATGTTGATGATGATGATTAGTGTTGATTGGTGTAAATGGTCCTATCAGACTCATTTTTACCATATTTCCGCGAACATTACGATATCTTACGTAGCTAGCTACCTATACCTATATGCTTATTTTATCAACGGCATCATTTAATTTTATCTCAGCGCATGCTTCGTAATCAGTACAAACAATAGGCCAATCCCGCCAACGAAGCTGGCCTGAAGAGGGCAAAGACACTGCATTATCACTTAACGAGAACAAGTGACTTTAATTGTGTTTATAGCATTAAACTAACACAATAGGAATGTCCACTCTGAGGTTTGTCTCCACGCTACGGTTGTTTTGTGCTTGAATAATGTTACAAACGCTGAAAGAAGTAAGTACTTACGAGTACATACCTACTTGTAACTCAAGGTCTATGACTACTAGACTAGACTAGAGCCCTCTACTCATGTGCTAGAACTCTGCGCAAAAGTAAGGTAGGATCAACATTATGAGGCAGAGGAATTTTAATATAACTTTTTTTTATTGAACCAGCAACAGAATCATACAAAAAAATTACATTATTCAAATCCTAGTTGCTAAGTTAGTTTTATAAGATAACCCCCACTTATTATATTCGTAGCGATTTGTTGACAAAGTGTGGGATTTTTTGTAGTGATATTTTAGAAGCCGTTAAAGCCTGCAAAAAATATTTTTTTGAGTTAAGTATCTCCAAGAAACGTGAAAATTTCCCAAAAACTAATAATTCTAAAACAGAATGCTACTTACGTAGAACTAATGGTTTTAGTAAAGTTTTTGTTTGGTCAAAGCAATGTATCTACCAAACTTTTAAGAAACATATATTTTTCTGAATTCCCATGTTTTTGGACGATAATTCTTTTGCAGTTCACGGCTTTCTTTCTAATATAATATATGGCGGCAGAATATTATATACATAGATAAGAAATTAGTCCAGAAATTTTAGACAGGCAGCGTATCTAAATGCATCGTGTTTACTAATAAATTGCCTACATATCTGAGCAGTTCAGTTCAGATTAAAGTTCGTCTTGTCAACAACTGGAGTATTATTAAAATTAGATGTTAGGCACCTCCAAAACAACTAACTAAGTAAGTAGCTACACAATAAAAAGTAGTAAAAGGTAAAAAAAAGTTAAGGGTAAATTACAAAATACGAATTGCCATTAAATATTTCCATACAATCGCATACATAAGGTTTTTCTTCTACTATTCCCATGTCATCATAGTGGGAATGCACGTTCATATAAGAAGTACATTTTATTGTATTCTACAAAAACAATGAGAACCCGTGAGAAACCGGCTGCGCCAGAAAGTCCCTACGTATCTACTTATGACCTTTTACTGTAGCGGATAGCCCCTTGCTCATCTGGCGCCCAAATTCACTGTACAGTACCTACGCGGCAGAAAATAATGCCTTTAGAATGACATTTCGACTTTGTAGAGCATTGTCTCTGTCACTCATACATAAATGTCGTTTTGACGGTCTCAACAATATGTATAGACAATGCTCTACAAATCCGCTATCTCCTTCTAATGGTCGATGTACATTATTTTCTGACGCGTACTGTAGGTACGTGAATTAATTCCAAGCGGTGAGATCATAAAGACGTCGGCCTGCAGGCTCCAAGTCGGAGGGTCCGAGCTTCGATCTCGGGTACACAACTCTAACTTTAAGGAGTTATATGCGTTAGCAATAAACTCACTTGCTCGAACGGTGAAAGAAAATATCCCAAAGAAACCTGCATGCTTGAGAGTTCTCTTCTCAAAGGTGTGTGAAGTCTGCCAATCCGTATCAGAGTTATGTACCTTACTACGGTAAAGGAAAAAATCATGAGATAACCTGCATGTTTGAGAGTTCTTTATAATGTTCTCAAAGATGTCTGAAGTCTGCCAAACTTGGCCAGGCAGCGTGATAGACTATATACTCAAGCTTTTCTCATTCTGAGAGGGGTAAAGTAAAAGTAAAGTAAAATATTATTTATTGTACTTACACCAAATTTATACAATAAAGATGTTTGTACTATAGGCGGCCAGACCGTATCGCTAAAATATGGGTTGATCATGACGATGATGATGATGTAGGTAATTGATTCAGCAAAGTGAGTTATTACTTGATTGTGTCTACTACTAAATAATAATATAATAAGTAAGTACATAAGTATTATGTTGTAGATGGGTCACACGAATCGCGATATAGGTACGATTTTAAAATCAGCGACCGATCAACTCATAATCGGTTTCTTGGTATTAAATTTAATGTTTAGTACATATATTATTTAGTTTAGTACCTATATATACTTTATATTTAATTAAAGCTAAGCTAAGTATCAGAGAGCTGCGAAAACTGAGAATTTTCAGCAGATATGGCACTTCGCTGAGAGAGCCTTAATTAATGGCGAGCATGTGGCAAGAACTGACGACAAGAAGATGCCTTATGGACAGCATCAATTTTTAAGTGTTTATAATACGTTATACAACATCAATAAGTGTTTACTTAATAAATACTACCTATTTGCAACTCCTATCTCCTAGTGATAAATAACAAATAGACACGTGACAACGCATTGAATTGTCTCATGTCTGAGATTTCTGTATAAGTTCAAAACCCGTCACCCGTTAACCCGTTAGACCCGTTTCATAAAAATAAAAAGTAAAAACTTAGTGATAATTTATAACATGGAGCTAGGCTTGTGATGCCATAATAATTGTATTATGTATATTCCTCAAGAGGTGCAGTTAATTAGGGTTCCGTACCTCAAAAGGAAAAAAGGAACCCTGATTTATTGTGCAAAATGTCGAAAAAATACGACTGTAATACGGAACCCTCGGTGCGGGAGTCTGACATGCACTTGGCCGGTTTTTTTTCCATAGGTACGGTAGAGGCATGCAACAAGATATTTTACAATATTTGAGGCTCTGGTTTTCATGGGAATAAGATTAACTATTTTACTATAAACATAAACGTGGACATGTTACATATAAGAGTAAGAAACCTGTATTGCAGAGGGTAGTTTTTTCTTTCTTTCCGAGGTACAATACAATAAACTGGCCTGTTAATAAATTTAATTAATAATAGCAAGTCAATAATGGAACGAGGATCAATAGCTTTTCTAAGCCACATTATTTAGTAGGTACTTGTTATGAATACTATCTTCTGACAGTTAACTTTGCGAATATTGATGTATCAAAGATGCTAGTCATTCGCCAGTAGTTAAGAAAATATTAGGAACATAATTTGCTGTGAACGAAAGTTTTTCACCGGTACATTAAGTTACGTTCGAATTTTTTGTGATTGATGAATTCTGATACAATACACATTATAACAATATTATATAGCTACTAGCTGATACCCGAGATTCGTCCGCGTGGATTTAGGTTTTAAAAATCCCGCGGGACCTCTTAGATTATCCGGGATATAGAGAAACCTTTGTTACTCTCCAGGTCTTTAAATATATCCATGCAAAAAATTACGTTGACCCGTTGCTACTGCCGTTGTAGTGAATGTAGCCTGGTAGCAATTCAGTGTATTAAATCAGTTTTTTTCCAGAAAATCCCTGATATTTATATTTCAGGGTCCTTGAATATATTATATTAGTAACGTTTACCCAAGTTAGTAACTGGGGTATTGACGTTGAAGAGCACGTTAGTCTAGAGTCGTTTGTGGAAGAATTTGAGAGCCCAGCGTATTGTTATCCCGATCACCATTGATGTGTGATTAGTGGAAAAGACCACGAACCAGGAATACAACGTAGAAAGAGTTATTTCTTAAATGGAGTCCTAAAGCTCATGATAAAAATAGCTTAAAGCATAGCTTATCAGTAAAATGATGAAATTCAAACGACCACCCACGTTCGGAATAGAGTTTTTGATTTTTTATGTTTGGGTAGCTCACGAACGAGTTTCATTTTATTCCAACATTTTAAAATTAGCATCAGCCATAATAACAAAGACAAAAAGTTTCAAAGTGAAATTCTTTGTCAAACGTTATCGGGGTAACAAATGGGGCTAATTATTATTAGCAATTAGCAGGGTTGCATGAAATCTGCACGGCGCGGTCTGTGTCAGGCACGGCTTTGGATTCCTAGTAAACTAGGAAGTGTCGTCACCCTGGTTAACCTTAGATTGACTTTTGCGATATTTTTCACAAATGCTACCTACCTCCTACATCAATCATTTGTTTTAGACGTACCTAATTCTTTTGGTTCCGTCCACGTTGTTAACCAATGTTTCGCAACCAGCTACGAAATAAGATTTATCCTTCGTCTTTTCGTAACTGGTTATTGATATGTCATCCGAGTTTGTAACGGAATAACATTAAAATAACGTCGTTTCGTAATGGTTTGATACTAGAACCAATTCTTTTTAAGCTCGTTAGGGTAAAATCAAATCAGGCATCCAAATTGACTCAGATCTGGATGCGTAAGTTGCATCGACACAGTTACAACGATATCATCACATTGACAAAGTTGTGTCGTCGACAGAAATAATCCATGATGCTGCGTCAATAAATAATTTAATAGAGAGCTTGAAATGACTTGTAAATAGATCGAAATAGCCCAGCTTGTCATTGAGATTAGCTTGGGATAAAGATAACGGTGCAACATATAAGTACTTTATGAAAATAGAGGGCGCATGACAAAATCTCGTATCTACCACACAAATATAATAAAGAGCATTGAAACTATGTTATCTTATCGTATTAAAAATCTGTAGCGCATTAAGTAGGCAGGTACATGAATAGTGATAAAATTTACCAAACAAATTTTAGTTTTGAAAGATGACGATGTAATAAAGCTTGTAAATATCTAGATATAAATATATGCTTACTTAAAATGTTAGCCAAAAAATATATAGATATAACTATGATAATGATTTTCAGAGAAGAAAAGTAGGTAAGATACCTATTCTTAGAGTTACCACCTACAACAGATCTATTTGCAGCCACATTAGCACGGTCAACGAAACCTATTGCAAAATCTAATTCTATATAATATTATATGCCTACTACAACTTCTTTTCGCATTATAAATCAATTTTTGTAAGAATAGGTAGGTAAGTAAGTACATAATTTTACTCGTATGTTATGAAGATAATACGTAGGACCTAACAATAAATCTGTTTCAATAAAGATGTCATACCAATATAGTATTAATAACAAGAATAACACAAGTAACAATGCTGATAATAATAAAATTAATTCACGGAATGAATACCATTTCTTACAGGGGCAGTGATCAGACTTCTGATATGATAATTGTAAAAATACTTTTCATAAACTGGGGCGATTCTGTTAACCCTGCTATCCAAGCCATAAGTCTTAAGAACTCTTGTTAAAACTAATTG
This sequence comes from Maniola hyperantus, assembly GCF_902806685.2. Lineage (NCBI taxonomy): Eukaryota > Metazoa > Arthropoda > Insecta > Lepidoptera > Nymphalidae > Maniola > Maniola hyperantus. Next base: position 7,784,645 of record NC_048545.1, on the reverse strand, counting down.
TAGGAGGACGTTTGTCTCTATGAAGCTAATTGGTAACGTACTCCCACTCGTTTTATCAAAATCACAAGGACAATTCATGTAGGTACAAGATCCCATTGCCACCAGACGTTCCTCATTCTCTGAAAAACAAAAGTGAGAATGTGAAATGAGTGAAAAAATGGATAGAGTAATGCTAGTGTGTACTTTCAATTTACGCATATATTATTTACTAGCTTGTACCTCGGGCCAATTTAAAGGAATGGCACGTAAAAACATTACTCACTTTTCTTAATGTCTGAGTGCTTTTTTTTAATACTGAGTGCTGATTTTTATGTAAATTTCCTGAGTATCATATCATAATATATATTAAAAAAAAAGATTCCGACGAATTGAGAACCTCCTCCTTTTTTTGAAGTCGATTAAAAATTACGGCTCAGACTATATTATGTAACCATTTTATTTTTGCGAGCTTTAAAGCATCAGCCTGAAATTTCCGGAAGTGCCTGGTAGTATTGAATTCACAATAAAAAAAAATCACAATATTATTTATATATCTATAATATAAAAATAAATCACTAAATGTGTTGCTCATCGCAAATCTCGAGAACAGCTGAACCGATTTCGCTAATTCTTTTTTTATAATATTCCTTGAAGTACGAGGATGGTTTTTACGAATAGAAAAATTTTAAAAATTTGAACCGACTGTTAGGAGGTACGAAGTTCGCCAGGGCAGCTAGTCTTTAAATAAAAATCATTTGCCGCATGATTGTATGGAAGATCATCACTTGAGAACATTCCGACCGACTTGGCTATTTATTTGCTGTGGTCATAAATTTTATCGGGAAAAGGTTTATATGAATTTTGTCAAAAATCCACCGGAAAGGTCGAAATTTTGGATGGTATTTTTGTATGAAAATAATGCACTTCTCATTTCTTCATTAGAATTTTTGGTAATTTCCACTCGTTCGTGAGAAGCCGGGGCGAACCGCTCGTAACTTAAATAAAGGTCGAAATAATAAACTATTTAAAATATCATGCATGACTACCGATTTAAGATAAACAAAAAATTAATGTTACTTACCTAATTGCTAACTTAGAATGGGCTTTGAAAATCAATAATTGATAAAGCATTTACGAAAATAATAATTAATTCTTTGAATAATTCCATAAGATGATTGTTCTTCACAATAATATATAAGTAATACTAGCGACCTGTCCCGGCTTCGCACGGGTAGCTTGTTATAATTTTCGTAGGGATCTCTAATTTTTTTTGAAAATAAATTATAGCCGATGTCACTCAGGAATAATGTAGCTTTCTACTGGTGAAAGAATTTTGAAAATCATTTCAGTAGTTCCAGAGATTACTTCCTACAAACAAACTTACAAACTTTACCTCTTTATAAAATTAGTATAGATATAGTTATTATTTTCCACAAAAATAACTAGGTAACCTTCCATACATGTATAGGTAAAGAATCATAGACATAGCCTCACGTGGTCTTACTTAGGTAGGTACATTGCTCATTAGGCATTCACACGAAGGCTACATTTGTTAAGGCTATAACAATTACGTAATTCAACTATTAGTAGGTATCTCTGCGAGATTACAACTATTTTTGACTGCAATTTCTCTCGAGCTTACCTGTCTTGCATTGTAGGTACTGTAGATAAAATAAAGAGGACCTGTAATAAATTTTTGAATCAAATTGATATAATAATTACTCCCAGCGTTTATTAGATGTAGACTCTAGCATCGAAGTTGATATAAACTTGTACGATGATTAATTAGGGGATGTGGTAGCTCGCTTATATCCAGTCACGTACAGAAGAGTGCTTGAGTTCAAAGTGCCTTTGTTTGTTAATGTCTTAGATGTAGGTAGAGTAACAAACTTAGCAACGGCAATATTTTTAAGCTCCAAATCTCTCTATTGACTATATGACAAAATACCTACACCTGAATGTTGTTGCTGCTGCTGGACCGTATTTTGTGTAGGTGCCTGTTTACATAAAAAATTCAGGATCGTACCGCTAGTAACGGACAGTAACTATAGCATTTTATAGGAAGCTCTATACTGATTGCTAACTATACTTTGCTCTACATAAGACTAAAGATAATATTTTCTTCATTTATATACAACTAGCTGATGCCTACGACTTCGTCCGCGTGTTAAATTTACGTTTTAAAAATCTCGTGCCACGTGATTGTTGCACAAACAACAAACCAATAAACAAACATACTTTTGCATTTATAATATGGGTAGTGATGGCGACATATAATACCAATATGGGTAACTAAATGTAAACTAAATATAAAGAACAATAAACTGTGTTTGAAATTTTTAATTTGTCCGTAATGTAAAATTGAATAAAACAAAGGTTGGTAGGTAGTGACTATGTGCATTAACATTGTAATATAGTGTTATTTTACATATTATACAATATTACCAGATATATCTGAAAATATACTCGTGTTTAGATACTTTTCATAAATACCTGCCTCAACTCAAATGTAGTTATGTAATACAGAAGAGGTACCCACCTACTAGCCCTACTATATAGCTCTCTTAACAACTTTCTCCTTCACTTTTAAAATCCTACGTAGTGCTTTCTGATATAACGAGACGAGCCCTTTGATCAACGACATGGAATTAATTAATAGAGTAGAGTAGATATTTACTCTCTCGCTCTCCTCTTCACATTTCTACATAAACATACTCGTTTACCTAGGTATAGCTATTCACGTACCTAATCGAAATCATGCAATGTTTTGAAATGAAGCCTACTAGTTCTTAGATTTTATAAGTTATAAAATATTAAATATTCAGTAGGTATAGGTACGTTATCTATATGTCGGAGAACAGGAGGATGGCTGATAATTATTATTCATCTTTAGCCGACATCAGAAGGTAGTAATTAATAAGTAGGTACTTTAATCCATGTTCTTTACAAATAGTTCTCAGTAACGTATCGCACATGGAAACCATCAACGTAACACAACCAGATCACCCTAACCTAACCCTACCTATGGTCGCCTCCAACCACCCCTCACAGCGACCCCTCACCTCACTCTAAACTAGCTAACCTAAGCTAAACACTACATCGTGTGATTAGGGCGCAATTGCTATTGCAACCTCTCAATCAAGTCACGACCTACTCCGTTATCTAATCATCTCAAGGTAATCAATCACAACTTCATGAACGCTCTTAAAAGGATCATTGCATCGACTCTCTTACGATCTAAACCAGATCTTATAATTGACTTCTCATTACTAATTCAGAATATCGCAATAGCTCTACCTTCTCCACTCTGTGCACATCTGCATACAGAACACCATAGCATCGTGCGCCACACGCGCCACGACTACTATCCACCCAAATAAGCGATCACAACAGAAACCAGGTAGAATGTAAGCTATTCGATCTCATGGGCAACTCATTGTCTAATCCATTTCAACATTACACGAGAGTCATCAATGATTCTTTACCAACCGGGTTATACGATTCTAAAGCGGGTACCTACTATCAAAGTTAACTTCAAGTTACTATCACACTAAACTATCACTTCAAACTAATCATTATCTCAACTGCCGGTATATCTCCAATATTACACTCTAAATCACTAGCGTCTGCAGAAATAACCTTAACGGATGTCCTTATAATAATCTATCCACTGAGCCAAACGTTAACTCACGAACTACTCTAATATTCACCAATAATTAGTATTCCATATTCGTCAAACAACTACGCGAACATTATTAATAGTGCTTTGCAGGCAAAGTCACCGGATGGCACTAGATGTTACGATTTAACACAACGTACATTAGCATCGAACAATTACTGTTCTAACTATATCACAATCACCGAATTAAATATCACGATTAAGAAACTACCTACCTATCTCAAATAATAAAGATTAGCTAAGCTATAATCTGATACTTAATTAATTTAACGCGAGAGAGAATTTTGAACAATGACAAATGCGTGCGTGTCAAAGTCCAACTCTGACAACTAAAATAAAGATGGCTACCTTCCGTAGAGTAAAGCTCATACGTTTCTTTTCACGGTGTCTACAGACAGTAAGAACTCTTTCAATATCGACCCTCCAATACGGCCATTCTGACATGCGACCGTCCTCGGGCGCTAGTATGTATCAAGCACAAACATTTTATAAACGTCAGAACATCCGCTCGTTCATCCTGACAATCAGCACAAGCACACAAACCACATATTCTAAAGCATGCATATCACAACCATTACAAATAAAACAAGCATGACACAACCAAAGCATAGCCCAACTTTATCCATAGTAGCAACTTCTAAAACACACTGCACCATTTGCCATAATAGACTCACCGCTCATAATTATGTCTCATAAAACCCGAACTCCAGCAGTACCCCGCTACTGATCCTATCACCTGTTCCAAATACCCACCACACTATACACCAAGCTAACTCCCCTCAGCTGAAACGGCCACGCCGCCGTCCATCCATTATCGGAACAGCCACCTCGCCGTTTATCATCTAAATGGCCACCTCGCCTTTTAGACAACTCCCTTTTTTTTCAAAACAGCCACCTCGCCGTTTATCATCTAAATGGCCACCTCGCCGTTTAGACAACCCATTTTTATAAATCAAATATTCTTTAACGTCGCAATAGCACTTTTCCAAAAGCAATTCACTAAGCTCTTCCTTATACACATCCAAACTCATCCTTTTGAGGTCAATCAGCAGCTTAATGTTCATTTTTTTTTTTTACAGCCATAGCGCAAACGCTTTTAATGCATGTACCACTGTGACATTCTGAAATGCATATCTCGTGCGTGCATCCAACCGACCCACTCATCCTTACCTCATAATCTCGTTGGAAATATTTTTGACATCTCCTAATAAATACGCCCATATCCTCTATGCTCATACATCACAGTGGAAGGACCCCCACGCATACACAAATTCGTCCAATTCAGCACACACACCTAATGTGCACCCTCAAATTAGAGTTCTTGTCGCAAATTATTCCCAAAAACTTTAACTCATCAACCCTCTCCATCGTCGCATGATCATGAACTGCATCATTTTAGTTTTATTTAAGCGCACTTCCAAGTCATTATTACTAATTCAATTAATTATCCTCCAAAGCGCCGTTCAATTCCCATTCCTACGTTCCTTCAACATTATTCTATCATCTGCAAACAATACACAACGAACAATGGTCGCTATCGTAATGTCACCAATACAAGTTACAAAAAGAAAACAAATATTCCGGCGAATTTAAAAACCTCCTCCGTTTTTGAAGTCAGTTCAAACGGAAGGATTCTAATACACCACACATACCATACACTCTGAGGTACCCCTCGCTTATCACATTCCAGTGGAGATTCGTACACCCTTTGGTATTATTTTTCATTCTAGCAATCCCAGCGCACATTTTCAGTCCATTCAAATACGACTCTATCCATTCATAAGCTCTTCTTGCAACACCATATCCATCTAATTTATCCAATAATATTTTATGATTCACAAAGTCAAAAGCCTTAGTCACATCCAGAAAAATAATAGCAATAGGTACCCTGTCATTCAGGCTATCATTATCTATTCCACTTAAACAGAAACAATCCTCGACAGTGGAGCTGTCATTGCAAAAACCAAATCGTTCATCCACGAGCACACCATTGGCATTGAATTTTTTTGAGACGTTTCACCATTACCTTTCCAATCATTCCCGCTAATATTGGCACCAATGTTATAGGACGGTGCCACATCAATCGCCTTTTTTTTTTTTTGAACACGGGCTACAGGAATGGTAACTATAGAAATTTTTAAGTTGCTAGGGAAAACCCCTTATTCAAACGACTGATTCACTATGTCTGCAAATACACTGCATAGGCGAATAGCGCACTCCTCTACAGAGCCAGTCCTCATCTCATCTTAGCCCAGCTTCAGTGTCACTCCGTGACTCTATTATACCAAAAATCCCTTCAGTCAACCATACCGTTTTATTATTACAATTATCCATTTTCACCTTCTTAGAGGGTAAACACAGCACATAGAAAAGTTATACGACATCATGAAAGGAATCAAATGCCTCGCCGACGCTTTCCGAATATTCGAAAATGTAAGGGACAAGATAAATTTCATGAATAAAATTATTTCGTATTATCCCCGTTGTAGTCCCTCCCACATTAAGACCATGCAGACCTATATCGCACTTTTTTTTTCAACCCTTACTGCCAATGCCCAAGTAGCATCATGATCTGAGAGTGCTAAATAGTCAATCTCAGCAGCTGAAAACATCAGACCACTAGCTATTAAATTAGATGACAACCGTGCTGGGACATCACACTCCCAATGCTATAACCATTTAGTAAGGAAACCAAGTAGTTTGGAACCCTCGTAGCCTTAGCTCCAAGCTTACGCAATTCACCATCACCACCATACCACATAACTCCTACAACTGACAGTCAAAATTGTAAATTAACTAAACTTAACTATTTTGAATAAATGATTTGAGTTTAACTCCATTAAATCACGGCCACTTTCACCACTCCTTAGCGCATCTCTACACAAAATAATCCTTTTTTCTTTCTCTTTTTATTCAAAACACACAAAAGTAAATCAAGCTTTTCAAGAAAGACCAGGTGTGGGTATTAAAATTGAAAACATGTCTTGCACAAATAAATTAAAAAAAAAAAAAAATCTTGTAACTTTTTTTTTTTTTTTTTTTTTAAACAAAGCTAGTGTTGCAATGATTTTCGAAAATGTGGGCATAAATCGTGTATCCCACTTCTGATGTCGGAGAACAGGAGGATGGCTGATAATTATTATTCATCTTTAGCCGACATCAGAAGGTAGTAATTAATAAGTAGGTACTTTAATCCATGTTCTTTACAAATAGTTCTCAGTAACGTATCGCACATGGAAACCATCAACGTAACACAACCAGATCACCCTAACCTAACCCTACCTATGGTCGCCTCCAACCACCCCTCACAGCGACCCCTCACCTCACTCTAAACTAGCTAACCTAAGCTAAACACTACATCGTGTGATTAGGGCGCAATTGCTATTGCAACCTCTCAATCAAGTCACGACCTACTCCGTTATCTACTCATCTCAAGGTAATCAATCACAACTTCATGAACGCTCTTAAAAGGATCATTGCATCGACTCTCTTACGATCTAAACCAGATCTTATAATTGACTTCTCATTACTAATTCAGAATATCGCAATAGCTCTACCTTCTCCACTCTGTGCACATCTGCATACAGAACACCATAGCATCGTGCGCCACACGCGCCACGACTACTATCCACCCAAATAAGCGATCACAACAGAAACCAGGTAGAATGTAAGCTATTCGATCTCATGGGCAACTCATTGTCTAATCCATTTCAACATTACACGAGAGTCATCAATGATTCTTTACCAACCGGGTTATACGATTCTAAAGCGGGTACCTACTATCAAAGTTAACTTCAAGTTACTATCACACTAAACTATCACTTCAAACTAATCATTATCTCAACTGCCGGTATATCTCCAATATTACACTCTAAATCACTAGCGTCTGCAGAAATAACCTTAACGGATGTCCTTATAATAATCTATCCACTGAGCCAAACGTTAACTCACGAACTACTCTAATATTCACCAATAATTAGTATTCCATATTCGTCAAACAACTACGCGAACATTATTAATAGTGCTTTGCAGGCAAAGTCACCGGATGGCACTAGATGTTACGATTTAACACAACGTACATTAGCATCGAACAATTACTGTTCTAACTATATCACAATCACCGAATTAAATATCACGATTAAGAAACTACCTACCTATCTCAAATAATAAAGATTAGCTAAGCTATAATCTGATACTTAATTAATTTAACGCGAGAGAGAATTTTGAACAATGACAAATGCGTGCGTGTCAAAGTCCAACTCTGACAACTAAAATAAAGATGGCTACCTTCCGTAGAGTAAAGCTCATACGTTTCTTTTCACGGTGTCTACAGACAGTAAGAACTCTTTCAATATCGACCCTCCAATACGGCCATTCTGACATGCGACCGTCCTCGGGCGCTAGTATGTATCAAGCACAAACATTTTATAAACGTCAGAACATCCGCTCGTTCATCCTGACAATCAGCACAAGCACACAAACCACATATTCTAAAGCATGCATATCACAACCATTACAAATAAAACAAGCATGACACAACCAAAGCATAGCCCAACTTTATCCATAGTAGCAACTTCTAAAACACACTGCACCATTTGCCATAATAGACTCACCGCTCATAATTATGTCTCATAAAACCCGAACTCCAGCAGTACCCCGCTACTGATCCTATCACCTGTTCCAAATACCCACCACACTATACACCAAGCTAACTCCCCTCAGCTGAAACGGCCACGCCGCCGTCCATCCATTATCGGAACAGCCACCTCGCCGTTTATCATCTAAATGGCCACCTCGCCTTTTAGACAACTCCCTTTTTTTTCAAAACAGCCACCTCGCCGTTTATCATCTAAATGGCCACCTCGCCGTTTAGACAACCCATTTTTATAAATCAAATATTCTTTAACGTCGCAATAGCACTTTTCCAAAAGCAATTCACTAAGCTCTTCCTTATACACATCCAAACTCATCCTTTTGAGGTCAATCAGCAGCTTAATGTTCATTTTTTTTTTTTACAGCCATAGCGCAAACGCTTTTAATGCATGTACCACTGTGACATTCTGAAATGCATATCTCGTGCGTGCATCCAACCGACCCACTCATCCTTACCTCATAATCTCGTTGGAAATATTTTTGACATCTCCTAATAAATACGCCCATATCCTCTATGCTCATACATCACAGTGGAAGGACCCCCACGCATACACAAATTCGTCCAATTCAGCACACACACCTAATGTGCACCCTCAAATTAGAGTTCTTGTCGCAAATTATTCCCAAAAACTTTAACTCATCAACCCTCTCCATCGTCGCATGATCATGAACTGCATCATTTTAGTTTTATTTAAGCGCACTTCCAAGTCATTATTACTAATTCAATTAATTATCCTCCAAAGCGCCGTTCAATTCCCATTCCTACGTTCCTTCAACATTATTCTATCATCTGCAAACAATACACAACGAACAATGGTCGCTATCGTAATGTCACCAATACAAGTTACAAAAAGAAAACAAATATTCCGGCGAATTTAAAAACCTCCTCCGTTTTTGAAGTCAGTTCAAACGGAAGGATTCTAATACACCACACATACCATACACTCTGAGGTACCCCTCGCTTATCACATTCCAGTGGAGATTCGTACACCCTTTGGTATTATTTTTCATTCTAGCAATCCCAGCGCACATTTTCAGTCCATTCAAATACGACTCTATCCATTCATAAGCTCTTCTTGCAACACCATATCCATCTAATTTATCCAATAATATTTTATGATTCACAAAGTCAAAAGCCTTAGTCACATCCAGAAAAATAATAGCAATAGGTACCCTGTCATTCAGGCTATCATTATCTATTCCACTTAAACAGAAACAATCCTCGACAGTGGAGCTGTCATTGCAAAAACCAAATCGTTCATCCACGAGCACACCATTGGCATTGAATTTTTTTGAGACGTTTCACCATTACCTTTCCAATCATTCCCGCTAATATTGGCACCAATGTTATAGGACGGTGCCACATCAATCGCCTTTTTTTTTTTTTGAACACGGGCTACAGGAATGGTAACTATAGAAATTTTTAAGTTGCTAGGGAAAACCCCTTATTCAAACGACTGATTCACTATGTCTGCAAATACACTGCATAGGCGAATAGCGCACTCCTCTACAGAGCCAGTCCTCATCTCATCTTAGCCCAGCTTCAGTGTCACTCCGTGACTCTATTATACCAAAAATCCCTTCAGTCAACCATACCGTTTTATTATTACAATTATCCATTTTCACCTTCTTAGAGGGTAAACACAGCACATAGAAAAGTTATACGACATCATGAAAGGAATCAAATGCCTCGCCGACGCTTTCCGAATATTCGAAAATGTAAGGGACAAGATAAATTTCATGAATAAAATTATTTCGTATTATCCCCGTTGTAGTCCCTCCCACATTAAGACCATGCAGACCTATATCGCACTTTTTTTTCAACCCTTACTGCCAATGCCCAAGTAGCATCATGATCTGAGAGTGCTAAATAGTCAATCTCAGCAGCTGAAAACATCAGACCACTAGCTATTAAATTAGATGACAACCGTGCTGGGACATCACACTCCCAATGCTATAACCATTTAGTAAGGAAACCAAGTAGTTTGGAACCCTCGTAGCCTTAGCTCCAAGCTTACGCAATTCACCATCACCACCATACCACATAACTCCTACAACTGACAGTCAAAATTGTAAATTAACTAAACTTAACTATTTTGAATAAATGATTTGAGTTTAACTCCATTAAATCACGGCCACTTTCACCACTCCTTAGCGCATCTCTACACAAAATAATCCTTTTTTCTTTCTCTTTTTATTCAAAACACACAAAAGTAAATCAAGCTTTTCAAGAAAGACCAGGTGTGGGTATTAAAATTGAAAACATGTCTTGCACAAATAAATTAAAAAAAAAAAAAAATCTTGTAACTTTTTTTTTTTTTTTTTTTTAAACAAAGCTAGTGTTGCAATGATTTTCGAAAATGTGGGCATAAATCGTGTATCCCACTTCTGATGTCGGAGAACAGGAGGATGGCTGATAATTATTATTCATCTTTAGCCGACATCAGAAGGTAGTAATTAATAAGTAGGTACTTTAATCCATGTTCTTTACAAATAGTTCTCAGTAACGTATCGCACATGGAAACCATCAACGTAACACAACCAGATCACCCTAACCTAACCCTACCTATGGTCGCCTCCAACCACCCCTCACAGCGACCCCTCACCTCACTCTAAACTAGCTAACCTAAGCTAAACACTACATCGTGTGATTAGGGCGCAATTGCTATTGCAACCTCTCAATCAAGTCACGACCTACTCCGTTATCTAATCATCTCAAGGTAATCAATCACAACTTCATGAACGCTCTTAAAAGGATCATTGCATCGACTCTCTTACGATCTAAACCAGATCTTATAATTGACTTCTCATTACTAATTCAGAATATCGCAATAGCTCTACCTTCTCCACTCTGTGCACATCTGCATACAGAACACCATAGCATCGTGCGCCACACGCGCCACGACTACTATCCACCCAAATAAGCGATCACAACAGAAACCAGGTAGAATGTAAGCTATTCGATCTCATGGGCAACTCATTGTCTAATCCATTTCAACATTACACGAGAGTCATCAATGATTCTTTACCAACCGGGTTATACGATTCTAAAGCGGGTACCTACTATCAAAGTTAACTTCAAGTTACTATCACACTAAACTATCACTTCAAACTAATCATTATCTCAACTGCCGGTATATCTCCAATATTACACTCTAAATCACTAGCGTCTGCAGAAATAACCTTAACGGATGTCCTTATAATAATCTATCCACTGAGCCAAACGTTAACTCACGAACTACTCTAATATTCACCAATAATTAGTATTCCATATTCGTCAAACAACTACGCGAACATTATTAATAGTGCTTTGCAGGCAAAGTCACCGGATGGCACTAGATGTTACGATTTAACACAACGTACATTAGCATCGAACAATTACTGTTCTAACTATATCACAATCACCGAATTAAATATCACGATTAAGAAACTACCTACCTATCTCAAATAATAAAGATTAGCTAAGCTATAATCTGATACTTAATTAATTTAACGCGAGAGAGAATTTTGAACAATGACAAATGCGTGCGTGTCAAAGTCCAACTCTGACAACTAAAATAAAGATGGCTACCTTCCGTAGAGTAAAGCTCATACGTTTCTTTTCACGGTGTCTACAGACAGTAAGAACTCTTTCAATATCGACCCTCCAATATATATATATATAAAATTCAAAGTCCTGACTGACTGACATATATATCAACGCACAGCCTAAACCACTGGTCCTAGAGAGATGAAATTGGGAGGGTCTATTCTTTGTAAAGAGTAGGTATCCACTAAGAAAGGATTTTTCGAAATTCCACCCCTAAGTGGGTTAAATGGGGGATGGAAGTTTGTATGAAAGTCCGTCATTTTTCAAGTTATTTGCATGAAAATTGGTATTTGGTCACAAATGAAGAAATACGTGTTTCAGGATTTTTGGAAAATTTGCCCATAAAAAATAGAGGATGAAATTGATTAATTATTTTAATTATTGATGTTATTAACTTAACTATTGACCCCCCCCCCCTCGCCCCTTCCCCTAAAGGGATGAAATGGGGGTTGGAACGGTATGTGTGTTATTCGGTGCTGGTGCAGGGTGCGCGTCCTGATGTTATATTATAATGTTTGTTTCTGAAAAAAAATGCCATTTGTTTCCTGTAGGCCACGCGGGCGAAGCCGCGGGCAGATGCTAGTAAAATATAATTTTAATATCAACAACATAATATTGTAGAGTAGGTAGTAAACCTTTATCATAAATGTTCACCATATTGTATCTAATGTACCTACCTATAAATGCAATTAAGAATTTTTAAGACAGTAAACCGGTATTTAATCTTACTACCACTACCACCTAATATGTAAAATTTAAGGACGATATTTTTCTAAGCATTGCTCAATGTGTTACATATTTCAATGGAAAAAAATATTTTGACCCTTTTTTGTATTTCAATATCCGAAAAACCAAAACAAATGCAAACCATGCAAAAATTTCTGGCTGTTTTTTAAATACATAGGTAGTACCTACCTAACTACTAAAGTTTATATCTTTGCGAGAAAGAAAATTTAAAGAGTGCGGAAAAGTTAAAAATATTATTTTTGTCTCAGATTAATCGCTTATGTGGGTAGTTATCTAGTATCTACCCCTAATACTAATTAGTCGATAAAGACTCATTTATATTGCAAATGAAGATAAGGATTTACCTGTGTTGTGCTTGTCTACTCGCTTCTTTTCTTCCTCGGTAGACGGCGAATTATTTACGTCCGCCATATTTGTTTTCAGTTTTCACCTGTAAAACGAAATAATTATCTTCTATGACAAAAAATCGGCCAAGTACGAGTCAGACTCGCACACCGAGGGTTCCGTAATTTCCGAGGATTCCGAGTATTTTTTCGATATTTTGCACGACAAATCAAAAACTGAACTAAAAAAACATCTGTTTTAGAATGTATTTAAAGCGCTTTCATATGATACCCCACTTCGTATTTATTAATCTTACTTTGAATGTTGAAAATACTTACTAATTATTTGTTTATCACATATTTTTTTGTGATGTAACCACAAATTCAACGTTTTCGGATTGTTCTTACTGAGACTTACCTACCTGCCAAATTTCATGATTCTAGGTCAACGGGAAGTACCTACTATAGGTTTTCTTGACAGACACGACAGACGGACAACAATGAAGTGATCTTATGAGGGTCCCTTTATTCAAATTTTAACTTTTAACAGAAAAGTAAACGAAGTGCAACTGTACTCTCTCCTCGGTTCTTATCAATAAAGAAATAATTATACCTATTCTAAAATAATTTAACATCATCAATTATCATAAATCATCTAAACATAGTAAGTAGGTAGGTATTCATGTTTTTTTTTAAATATGCACCTTACTATAAAAAATAATACCCATTTGTTGCTTATCTACTTTGAATGTATTCTAAAAAAAATCTATCTAATCTAAAGAGTTAAATATGAAGTTAATATTTATTGCCAAGCCTTTTGTTTATTACGCGGCCATTCTGGGGACATCCATATATACCACATAAACACGGAATATATATGCTCCTTATTTTTTTGCATGTAAATATATCTATACGTAACGCATATTATTTATTTATATGCTAACTACTCACTTCTTTATTTTCCAAGGATATACCGCCTATGCCGGCACGTTATCACTAATCACTCACTGATAAATGGTACACAGCCTAACAACAGCGGGACACGCACTCGCGAATGAGATTTGAATACTGCGCCCCAATCCAACTTGTATGGGACTAGTTGAGTCGAAGCGTAATTATGTTGCCAGCTCATTTATTCCATTTACCCGACCTCCTTGGCGAATAAAAGCCAACTCTAAACTAAAATAAATTGAAATATTGTGAAAAGGATTGTGGAAAGGACCTAGCACAACTTCACGCGGTAAATAATAATTAGATTAAAGACTGTATCATCACAACATGCTTGTGTGTGTGACAACTGAATTATTACTAATATTATCTGTAGATAATATATTTGTGAGTTTATTTATGACTATGATTATTATGTAGATTGAAATATTAGCCGTTACTCTGTGATATTATCCATTTACTAATCTAAATATATAAAAGGAAAAATATGACGTAGGCATCTGCTAAGAAAGGATTTTTGAAAATTCAACCCCTAAGGGGGTGAAATAGGGGTTTGAATTTGTGTAGTCCACGCGGATGAATTCGCGAGCATAAGCTAGTTACATTATAAATGCGAAAGTGTGTTTGTGTGTCTGCTAGCTTTTCACGTTCCATCCGCCACCCATTTTGACGTTTGTTACAGAGATAGCTTGCATCCCGGGCATGGATATAGAGGTAGTACTATTATATATGCTGTGATTATAATACTATTATACTATTATATATCCAGGAAAACCAGTTTCCATGGGTTTTTAAAACCTAATTCTACGTGGATTAAATGACAGGCATTATATATTTGGTAGATAGATAGCTTGCATCCTGTAAATGGATATAGGCTACTTTTAATCCCGGAAAATTGGAGAGTTCAATGAGAGTTATGTAAGAAGTTAAATATACTTACTTTTCATAATTATGGGATGAGAAAAAACTTCAAGGTCGTGGCACGTCACGTCGTCAGTGTTAATAGTGCTCGGAGTTCCAATAAATGTAAAAACTAGTGTAAAAGTTAATGAGTTTAATAAACAAATTCAAAAAAAATTAAAAAAATTAAAAGCCCACTGCTTTCATAGTTAGCTTCTTCTGTTGGCAGTCCCCACTGACTGCCAATTTTTTTGTATTATTTTTATACTTACTTAAATAATGTTGAAGGTTCTTTGGGTAGAAGCTTTTCAAACAATAAACCCCCCAAATCGGGGAAATCTTCCCGCATTGGCCACACCACATTACAGCTTCATGGCGGATATAATACCCGACGTAAACCGAGCACGCCCGATCGCATCTATTGATGCCGCCAAAATATTTCCGCGCCATTTTCCGACCTGAGAGCGGGAGATCATTTGGGAAATTGCGAGTCTGCGAAGATAAATCTCCAAGCTTACTTTACTGTACCTACTGTATCTACTAACTATAGATAGCTTAAACGCTCAAAAAGTAAGCATTGAACTCTTAATATAGTTTCGTAAAGACTAAAGTCAAAGCCCAGCCATTCTTTCAAATTACTCAGGTAGGTATACATAATATAGTAAGTACTTGACAGGTCGAGATGGTAATCGGGGACTGGGGAGAGAACGCTCCGCACGCCCGCACAGCCCCCGCGCTAACCCCTAGCGGGAGTGACGTGCGGAAGTGCGGGGCGTCCCCCCGCCTCATACCCCAATTACCATCTGGACCTGTCGTGTACTCTTATACTGTGGTAACTTAAAACTACCTGACTATTCATAAGCACTTGTAAAAAGTTTACATGAATAAAAAAAACATTCTATTCTATTCTATTCTATATTATTTGGTATACAACCTGATATTATGTTATCAATTATGTGTGTATTTACGGCACAATTTTTATTTTTATAATCTGATAGTTTTGCTTCCTCTTTTAAAAGTTTAATGCCAAAAAATAAAGGAGGTACTTAAGTATTTTCTGAATTCTTGAGTTGATCCTGTTATGCCACCCTTTTTATCGATATTGCCTATGATAAATTAGAAATAGTTTTATCTAATTGCCATAAAATTTTGGACGAAACTGTACAAATTCTGTCCTTTTAAGAATGTCGTTTTGAGAATCCGTCCTTATGCGAGCAAAAGGAATGCAGTAGGTACCTAAATGATTATTCTAAAAAATCATCATCCAAAAAGCGAGGTCTGGATTTCAGGTCAGGACTTTTTAAATATACTTACTTAATAGGTAGGAGTAATTATAATACATAGAGAATAGAGATCGATTAGGTATGTTAAGAATAATAATAAATAATATAAGTTGCTACTTCTCAACAAAAAAATCGAAACACTTCCAAATTATAAGGTGATGCGAGATGTTTATATTTTTCTTATGAGAAGTATCTACTTATGTTATACCTTCACCTACTCCATGATTGATATTTATTATTTTTTTATTTTACAAAGATGAAGATTGAAGACAAAAGAAGGAAGGAGCGATCGTTTTAATAGTTTATTATAAAATAATTTACGGTTATTTTTTTATGTTTTTGTCATTATAAACGTACTTATAGATAATAATAAATTTAAAAACACGTACAACGTGTATTCACAGTGCTTTCTTTAATCTTACTTTATTATTACAGTCGTAAACATATTGTACAAAATGTATATTATTGATGTTTCGTATAAAAAGGGTGTTCCGTAAGATGTTATGTACGAGGATGTTCCGTAAGATGTTATGCACGGGGGTATGCCGCAAGATGTAGTCTACGGTGGATACTCAAGGCGGAGGCTGGCGAGACGGCCGCGGGGACACGACGAAGGAATTTAGCCCTCCGCAGGCGCCGCTTCCGCCGCCGGCGCCGCAGCTGCCACTTTCTGAGGGCCCTGCCAACCCGCAACCATTTTTTTGAGGAAAGCTGCAAATTGGGAATTATAATCAGAGAATGACGTAATACTCCTTATAAACATACGTATAAGCATAATTATTATCCATCCATACTAATATTATAAATGCGAAAGTGTGTCTGTCTGCTAGCTTTTCACTAAAGCTAGCTACCAAGCAAGCTAGAAAAGTTAACCGATGTTTATGAAATTTGGTACAGAGTTAGCTTACATCCCGAGGAAGGACATAGGCTACTTTTATCCCGGAAAATTAAAGAGTTTTCACGAGATTTTTGAAAAACCTATATCCACGCGGACGAAGTTATGGGCATCATCTAATACTTAATATTTATTTGAAGCTAACTATAAAGGTGCATAATAAATACGTCGCAATAAGGGGCTGTCCATAATCACGTGATGTTTTTAGCAATTTTTTTACTTACTACACCCCCTCCCCCCTTGTGATATTTCGTGATTTTTGCCAAACCCCCTCCCCCCATTTCGTGCCTCAGGTGATTAACGGACCGCCCCTTCACAAAAGATTTTCCGTGGAGCTGACAGGCGACAGCGACGCGCTGCAGCCGCCGTTAATTTGAATGCGCCCTAAGAGTTTCTGTCATTTTATTAAAATACATCCACAAAATTAAAAACAAAATTAAGTAAACCTGTTTTTAATCTTAGTTAATTTTGTTTTTGATATGTATATATAGAAGTTCAAAAAACTAAAACAATTAAGTACAGACATTCTTGTAGACAAGGAAAGCATTAAAGTTAAACACGAACAATAATTATTACAATGGACCTGTAAAACTTTGACATCAAAAGCGGAAAGAAGAATTGCTGAAAAGAAACAAAAAAGTAAAAACTGTTATAACTTATTTAAGTGAGAGAATAAAGCTTGCGTAAGCGAATATTGTTTGAGCATCAGCGGCACTTTATAGTGCTTCACTTACGATCTTATAGCTAAAGGTATGACGACATTTGAAGTCCTTTACGCCATCACCTTCTTCAGGAATGCTGTAAATGAAGAATGGGTAAAACAAGGGCTCACACGCACACACCAATTACTAACTACTAGGTATAGATACAAATTGCATCTGTCTTAGCGATGCATATAATATAGGATCAAACATTGTGCATGGAGATTCGGAATGTGTACTGCAGTGAACTAGTGCAAAATCAAAGAATGCCGTTTACCAGCTCTAAAGGAATGACAGCATCTCTATCTATAATTTACTGCATGCAGATTCGATAGTATTCAGTATAGGTGGCTGTAAAGTTTTCATGATGATATTTTCAATTATTAGTCAGCTCCAGTGCTACTGGCTACAAAATTATAGCCAAAACCCTTCTCATTAGAGAGCAGACCCGTGCTCTGGAGTGAGCCGGCCATGGTTTGATCATGATGATGATGTGCTACTGGTATAGTTTAAATACTTACTAAAGATATTATGTAAGTAGTGTCTATTGAGACAAATCTAGTAGTGATCAGGCAGGGAAAAAAAAAAGTTTTGAGTGTAGGTAGGTATATAAAATCTGTATCACTAGGTAAGTCAACTTTTAAAATGCAGAAATCATCTAAACTAAAAAAAGATTTGCCCTCCGTTATAGTTACTTACATGCATAAGGGATCATGCCGTCTTCGTCTTCAGGGTCCATGCAGTCCTTTACTATTTCTTCTACTTCTTTGTCTTCGAGTTTCTCGCCTGTAACAGATTAATATTTACTCAATTAATCCTTGCTAATTATTAGGCTGCAGATCATGAGGCCCCATATTCGTGTTCCGGGTCGGACTTAAAGTTATCCATACTAATATTATCTGTATAAATATACATATGCGACAGTGTGTCTATCTGCCTGTCTACTTACTAGCTTTTCATGGCCCTTCCTAAATGGAAGGGCCGTGAAAAGCTAGAAAGTAACCAATTTTGATAAAATGTGGCACGGAGATATCAAGCATCCCAGGGACGGACATGGGCTACTTTTTATCCCCAAAAAATCAACAAGTTTTCATAGGGAAGAATCCGCAGGCATCGTCTACACTCTATTAGTTGGCAACTTGTCTGTGTCATATGCCGATGTCTCGGAGAGCACGTAAAGCCGCATCGATGCTGAGAGTGTATCTTTGATCGCGCACACACGTGTGCACTTTACCTACTTAACTATTATAATATTCAAAAATTAAATATTATAAGAATTACGTCTTAATAATTAATTCTTACAATAATGAGTATAAGTATAAAAGTTAATGATACAGTCCTGTGGAGACTAACGACTCTGATCATATACCTATCAAAGGTAGGAAAACAAGAAAATTAAGGTCGAGATATTTGAAAATAATCGTAAGTAAATTATAATATAAGTAGGTACTTAAATAAAATATCCACTCACAAAAAATAATTCGATAAAAAAACTGAACCGTGGCATCGACATTTAGATATCTTTAGCTCTACTTGCATTTCAAATAATATGGCTGATCGCCAAATGTCTATTCTGGTGAAAGTGGTGCGTCCACTTCAAAAAATAAAATACTAGTGGGAAATCTTATTATGTGCATAACAAATAAGAACAAAGTTATGCAATAAAAGAAACCAAATGGGTCCTTTGAGCACTAAGAAAGGATTTTCGAAAACTCCCCTCCTACGGGGATTAAATAAGGAATGAAAGTTTGTATGGAAGTCCGTCATTTTTGAAGTTAGAAATATGAAAAATGGTGTCTAAGCTTCTATTTATAAATTAAAGTCAGTTGT
Source organism: Maniola hyperantus (assembly GCF_902806685.2). NCBI lineage: Eukaryota > Metazoa > Arthropoda > Insecta > Lepidoptera > Nymphalidae > Maniola > Maniola hyperantus. The sequence continues at coordinate 7,765,118 of NC_048545.1, read as the reverse complement.
ATCAGCGTTTTTGATTTGTCCCCTGGATAAAATATCTACTTAGTAAAATTCAACCACTGATAATAAAATGACGGACAATGTAGAGCACACAGCTTAAACCGGCAAGCCTAGAAGAGTTGTACCTACAAACGTTCCTTAAAAATAACGTAGATTATCACTAAAATGTAACTTTTGTAAATTCGTCCCCGAATTTATATTTTGTTAGATAAGTATCTTTAAATTGGTGGTAACAGCAATAAAATAAGCTAATTGTTTTTATTTTTAAGTCAGTCAAAGTATTGCGTATAGTCCACACTCCACACAGAGCACTAACACTTGACACGTATTATCTTGTCAGATATGGGAACAGCAGTTTTTTTAAAGCAAGGCTACTATGCTATAATATTATGGTAGTGCAATGAAGCGGTGATAGCCATCGGCCTCCTGGTTCCTAGTCGGGAAGTCCGGGGTTCGATCCCGAACATGCACCTCTAACTTTTCGGAGTTATGTGCATTTCAAGTAAATTTTCAATTAAATATCATTTGCTTTAACGGTGAAGGAAACATTGTGAGGAAACTTGCATAACTGATAGTTCTCCATAAAGCTCTCAAAGGTGTATGAAGTCTGCCAATCCGCACTTGGCCAGCGTGGTAGACGAAACCCTTCTCATTCTGTAAGGAGACCCGTGCAGCGCAGTATTGAGCCAGCAATGAGTTGATCATGATGATGATGGTGCTGATGGTATTGCAATAGTACCACTATTTGCAATAGCCCGATTGACGCTAGTGCAAGCTATGATTTAAGACTTACCTAACGCAAGAAGTGTGTGTGTAAGTTCAGCTCCGAGCATAAGTCCGTTCTCGGCCTTATCGTACAGCTTCAAACATTCCAAGAAGTCTTCATAGCCGCCCTGGTCTTTGTCTTTCTTGCATTGGCTGTAGATGGGAAGGAACTCTTCAAGCTGTAAGGAAAAGTCGATTCGTTAATACACATTCAATTTATTTACTTCATCATTTTCTAGTGGAAGAAGGCGCAGTCTCCCTAATTCACCTATTGTAGTGGCTCCCATTTCCAAATGTTTATGTTCAAGTTACAGTTTTAAAAAAATAGCGAGCAATCGGGCAGTTCCGTTGTATTAAATTTTGCATAGATTATCATTTTCAGGTAATTTCAGTCCATCAATATTTTGTACAACTAGAACATTAGGAAGTGTAGAAAACTTTTTCAAAACTAGCAAAATTATATACTGAAATCTTTAAATGAGCATTGTGATTTGTCGTCTTTTTACTGTAGAATATTATGTTTAAGTTATTGGTATACGAATAAATAAATAAATAAAATGCTTTTATAAATTGTCGTTCTGCCGTATGTAGCGAATCTGTCTAACCCCCAATCTGCCTACTAACAAAACTGGCGAATTCAGACTGTTCAATACCGAGTAAAGGTAGAAGTCATATCAGAAAAAAGTATCATACCGATAGCTTTTTCTCGCCCTTCTTCTTGGTGCCTCCAAGCTTTTCAATGGTTGCCAATGTGGGGTTTGAGTTGAGTGCCCTCAGGATGTCGCCCACGTTGAAGGCGTCGACCTTGCCACTGCCATCGAAGTCGTAGATGGAGAAAGCAAAGGATGCCCCTGATAAATTAGATAGATATAATAATAAATTAATATCAAGACTCTCAATGTTAAGACAACTCTTACAGTACGTAGTTTATTTCGTTTCGCACAACGCCAAAAACGCAAAATGCCAAAAATTAAAATTGGGGCGTTTTGCGATAATGCAAGATTGTCAAAATTGGAATGTTTCGTGGAAAAACCCATAATTTCTCCCGCCTCTAAACGGTTTATTTTCACTAGAAATACCGATTGTGATTCAAAATCTGAATTCATATTTTAAAACTAGCTGCTACTTACTAAAGTATTCATATCCAAATTCCGGAACGCAGGTTCATGTCGTTTGATAGACACCTAGCTACTTGTTATTGTTTACTAACATTACAACTAAGTTCTTACTGCGACGTTGACGAAAACTTACAGAATTTCCACATCATGAAAAATCATAATAACTTTCATTAAAATGTTCCATGTTGAAAAAACTAAGTAGGTACATATAAGTAAAGTAATTGCATAGAAATTACTGACTTAGCTTGAAATAGATATTCAAAATCAGTAATTGTTGTTCACTAAAGTTATTGGAATTTGTAAAAAAAACTTTCAATATTTAATTTTTATTCCATGGTTCAGGTGACGCGGTGGGCAGACGTGGGCAATACCATAATGCCTTTGCCTTCGGTGACTCACAGTCGCTGTCTAATTATAAACCGATTGTTACCGTACCCCAATTCCATTAAGTTTCTTCCACTAGTCTGTTTATAACTTTTTTTTGTATATAATATATAATCTCTATTCTTACTTCACGTTGAATGAATGTCTTCATCACGAAGTCACAAATTATTGCCTATTAGTTGATAATGATAATTATTTTCATCGAAGTCACAGTAATTGTTTAGATTATTGTCTACACTTCTTCTCCTTCTAAATAAGTATATAAAAGGAAAAGGTGAACTGTGAACTGGTGAAACTGACTGACTGATTGACTGACTGATCTATCAACGCACAGCTCAAAATACTGGACGGATCGGGCTGAAATTTGCCATGCAGATAGCTATTATGACGTAGGCATCCGCTAAGAAAGGATTTTTGAAAATTCAAGCCCTAAGGGGGTGAAATAGGGATTTGAAATTTTGTAGTTCACGCGGACGAAGTCGCGAGCATAAGCTAGTCTGATAATAAATAATTAATTTAATGTAAACATCAAATAATTCAAGTGTGCAAAACTATTAAGCCAAAATTAATGCTACTTTAAATAAGTTAACCTTGATATTGACAGCTGCGGAGTGTAAGGCTGTCTATTCAATGTTATGTATTTTATGTGCCTAATTTTCATTGCTATAGAGATTTGGATAACAATAATTGCAATTGAAGTTTAAATTTTAAATATATTAAGACCACGATGGCTCAATTGTTAGTGAAACAATAAGCGAAATCCTTTCGGTGAAATTTGAGCGGAGTTTCTCTGTTTGGGCGGGCGGGCGGCACAGTTAGATCACGTGACGCAAAAGTTTAATTTGGGAACGCTGAGTGTGCTCTCGCTATGCGCGCGCGTACACTGCCGCCGCACCACGCGCTATCATCTCATAGCAACGCGAACCTTTTATGAGAATCCGCTATACTTAGAATTACGATTATAATCTTTCTCAGTAATGTTAACTTAATTCAATTAGTTATTTATGCCCACATTTTTTAATCAAATACCAAAACAAAAATAATCATTAAAACTACTTTAAAACAATATTTATGAAAGGCTAATAAATAATTAATACAGTTATTTAGATTATTAAATTATTATTATTTATATTATATTTTGTAAGTTAGTCATGTATCAAATTATTAATTATACTCACTTTCAATGTCGTTCTTGCTGAGGTCGCTCTGAAATTGACCAAAAATATTTTGTTACTTATCATGTTATAACTCAAATTGTGTAGATGGTATAAGTAAGGTTATTATTATGTGTTATGTCACATCACTGTAATTCAATTCATCGTCTCTTGTTTTGCAGTCAACTGTGGAATTACACTTTCCTAAGCACATCACTGTTTTCTCTATGTAAGTGTTATTTACTGTGATAGATCGGGGGTATCGCTTCCGGTCTGCGGAATCGATGACATCGTGTAAACGCGTATTGAATTCACTTTTATATTTTTAATCCGTTTGAACACTGAACTCCTTGTCACAATTTCATTTCCTGTAGAGCTGACTCACCATTTTGTGTGTTAGGTGGTTCCCTCCCGGTCTTCACTGGCAGACGTTCAGACAAGAAGTGGGGCTTGAGCACTTTTCGCTGGACTGTTTTAACTGACTCGGATGGCGCTCTCGTATGGATATTTGAGATTTAGCCCAGGAATCTGCAACTGTTCTATTTTCGGCGGAGTTGAACGGCATCCTCATACGTACGTACGGTAAGGCACGAGCGAGATGAAAAGCATTTCTCAACGTCTCGTCTAAAAGCACCTAACAAGAAAACGGACCGTCCCGATGATTAACCACATTTACGTTTAACTATTTCGATCCAATCTCTCTCGTATGCATGAGGAATCTAAGGTGTTGGAGCATAGGAATGCCTCGGGAGGCGTGACAAAACGTTATGCCTGAATTACGAGAACGTACAGAAAAAGATAGATGAAGGAAAACATCGTGGAAAAACTTGCATGCCTGAGAGTTTCTCATAATGTTCTCAAATGTACTTACCTATGTGAAATCTACCAATCTGCATTTGGCCAGCGTAGTAGATAGAATATCCCTATATGGTCAAACCCTTCGCATTCTGAGAGAAGACGTGCTAAATAGTCAGCCGGCTATGGGTTGAGATGATAATAAAAAAATAGAAACAAATGGAAAAATAAAGATTTTATTTTAAACCGAAACGTCAAAATTTAGACTAAATATTAAAATTCGTCATTTTCATTCAGGCATATCTTTAAGCCAAATTCCTTCCAGCGAGAGGAATGAACGAGGGCCTCATTGACCGTGTTAAACTTCCAAGCCAAGGACGTGGAAGGAGAAGGTGTTCGTAAATGTCGCTGGTCCAAGAGACTAGCAGCTCTACACCGCGCATCCGGCGATAGAGGGCATAGACCACGAATCGAGCCAGGTGCACGCGGAACCTGGAAAATTTCTAAGAGTCAATACACAAGAACAGTCAGAAAGGGGGACTAACGTGATAAAAGGTCATTGTATTCATTATATAATATTAACTAAAAACCAGCCAAGTGCGAGTAGGGCATCTCACTTGGCTGGTCGTTTAGGGTTGCGTACATAGTTATGAACAACAATTTTGAAATATTTCATTTCCGAGCGAGACATCGGCATCGCAACAAACCGTGATCGTTTTGGTCATAGCTTACAAACTGCTTTGTGAATTGTTATTTTCAGTATTTATTGTTTGAACTAGCCTATTCCCGCGACTTCGTCCGCGTGGACTACACACATTTCAAACACCTATTTTACCCCCTTCGGGGTTGAATTTTCGAAAATTCTTTATTAGCGGATGCCTACGACATAATAGCTATCTGCATGCAATTTCAGCCCAATCCGTCCAGTAGTTTGAGCTGTGCGTTGATAGATCAGTCAGTCAGTCAGTCAGTCACCTTTTCCTTTTATATATCTAGAAGATATAGATACAGTACTTATATATGACACGTAAAACATATACCGAAATTTCATATCTCTATCTACTTATTTCAGTTTTTGACGTAGACCACGTCACAAAAATGGTCTGTAACTAACAATTTGACGGTCCCCCATATTTCTTACCCTAGCATGTGGAGTATTTAGTGTGTAGTGGTAGATGCATCCGACTATTCGACAGTACTTGTAAAAGTTTATTCGAATAAAAAAGATTTTTATTTTTATTTTTTATTTTATTTATTATCGAAAAATACGTGCCTTTCGTCTACTCGGCAACTTGCGTCGCCACCACCACCCCCTGAGGCATGACAACATCCTAGCTCCTTGGATACGACATCGGCGTACAAGGCTGCTCTTCCGAGAACCTGCCTCTGACGACGGCATTTCAGAGGACGCCAACTCTTTTTTTACCTTTGATACATATATAAATATTTTAACATAAGGTACGTAGAGAGAGTGAGTTTCTGCATTCTAAAAATCGGGATCTCTTTGATTTCCGGGATAATAGGCAGCCTATATCCATCTCCAGTATACAAACTATCTGTTACGTTGTGTACGTCCGGCTTTGGCAGATAACAGGTAACAAAGTCGTACCTATAAAATCTTTCGTCAAAGTATAAAGTTACCTGTTATCTACCAAAGCCACCACGATTCAAACTTCTACTAGATACTTCAACGTGTGACTAATAGGATAGGTATATCATAACATTATGCAAGCTACAGAATTTGGCTGTACATTTTTGTTTTTGTAAAATCTCCACTGTTTACCCATATTCGCAACAAAGAAATTTGAATTGAATCGCTGATCGTTCATCCCGTGTTAGGGACAATGCGCAGAGAAATTTTCAGTTTGATAAAATAACGAAGGTCTGGCCCTCAAAAGCTCTTTTTCTATTAAGTAAGTAGGTAAATGGATTTGGCAACTTGAGTGTTAATAACAATGGTTTAAAAATTACTTGAGATGGTTCTATATCTTCAGACGATGTATTAGCGGTTAAGAGTTCCACCTCTTGCATTGGTATTGCCTTCGGGTCCTGCAATACAGGCTCATCGTCTTCCGAATATTGTTCGTAGTCACCTATATTTTATTTTAATAGAAACACAATTTTACATCGTGTATACGTATCACCCCTACACCAAGGTTACCATGACTATATGTACGCGGACTACAGTACGCGGCAGAAAATAATGTAAATCGACCTTTAGAAAGAGATACCTAGCGGTTTTGTAGAGCATTGTCTCTGTCGTTGAGACCGCCAAAAACAACGCTCTACAAAGCTGGAATGTCATTCTAAAGGTCGATGTACATTATTTTCTGCCGCGTACTGTACCTACGGTATCACCAGTCAATTACTTAATAATATTAGGCTCAAGAGACAGCGATGTATATTCTTTTCTAGAATGTTCCAAAAGTAAATTACCTAGGTACCTTTATCATGATCAAAATACAACTAAGTACTAGTCCGCAAAAAATGACTCCTCACGCGCCATTTTAACTCTATGGATCATGTCAAAAGTACGGTTTATCTTTAAAATAAGGGCTAAAATTGTACTTTTGACATGAAATGTGACAAAAAGTTAAAATGTGAGGAGTTAAATTTTATGCGTTATATGGTAGAGTTCCAATGTTTATATTATACTTACGATTTAATGTCAAATAAGCGTTTTCATAGAAAGCAACCTCAGTATTAATTTTTTTCTTTTTCTTTTCGATCTAAAAGTAAGTATAAATGAAACCCATTATTGCTATCAAATTTTTTCAAGGTTCTTCAAAGAGTTGTTTGTACACCTATATAAAAGGAAAAGCTGACTGAGACTAACTGATCTATCAACGCACAGCTCAAACTACGAGACGGATTGGGCTGAAATTTGGCATGCAGATAGCTATTATGACGTAGACCTTAAGAAAGAATTTTTTTTAATTCAATCCCTAAGGGAAATTGAAGTTTTTGTAGTCCATGCGGACGAAGTCGCGGGTATTAGTAAGTAATTTATGTACAAGTACCTCAGCTAACTCTTCATTGCCGGTTTTCTCACAAACAACTTCATCGGTGATATTTAAAAATACATCTTCAGGAATATCGGCATAGTCGCTTAAGAAAGAATAGCTCGATTTGTCGGAAACTGAAGTTTCACAGTAGATTTCCCGAGAGTCATCTCCTTGGCCCTCTTGTCCAAAAACAATGCTAAGTGCATTGTCAACGAAAGAGTCCATAATCTTCGTCATATCAGTGATAAGTAATTCATTGTGATCAGAGCTTCTATTAATAGAAATAACTTCTGTTTCATCGCAGAGATGCACGTGTTGAAGTACGCCGCTCATGTCAAAAAGATGATTTATAATCATTGACGTAGACTTCCGTAACTCCGTGTTTGACTGAGGAATTAATAAACAAGTCAGCAGAGTGTGAATTGGTGACTTTACAGATTTACCTGTGCCTCTGACTATATTTTAATTAACTACTTACCACTTGAAATTCTTCATCGCCTTGACCTATAATAATAGACCCGTTCCTAGATTTGATGGCGTGAACTGTAAATAAATAAATTCCTTTAGACATAGGTACTATAAAACCTATACATTACAAGTGAACTTAATATTATTATGATGGATCGAGTTAACAGATGGCATTTTATAAGTACAAAAAGCTCCGTAATATTGAATTACTTAATACTTTCAGGTCCTATCTAAGTTTAGTTTACAAAAATAGGATCCGCAATGCTATAAAATGTATCATGTTGGGTATGCAAGAAAAACTACAAAATAGGTAGGTACCTGCCTATTCTACAGATAAAAGTTTGTCAATTTTTTTGTGTTTACCTGCGGTTTTTTGCGGTGTGGATGTGACAACAGTGTCTGATAGATTTCCGATATTATCGTTCAGATATTGACTGTCGCCATTTGATACTGACATAAAGGTCACGTCGTCGTCATAAAGCTCGTCTAAACGGGAACGATGTAGCTTTTTCAACCTCGATACGTAATGCCATGGTTGACCTTGAAATGGTAAAAATTAATTATTACCAATGCGTCTTTGAAACTTTCTAAATATTCTATGGGTATTTTCAAACCTACTCACTTAAAATTTAGTATTTAGTATTTACTTTATACCTAAAGATTATTTTAAATATACTTCATGCTGCCATATTTTTCACCAGGAATCTGCATGACTAAGTATAGTATCCCGTAAGTAGTATAATCCCGTGGAAACTACCGGATTTTCCGGGAGAAAAAATTGGCTAGATATCTTTCTTTAACTAAACTGAGTAGCCTTCATCTTAATCCATGTAAAAATGCTCCGTTGCCGAAGCCAATAATATGGATTGAGTACTTGTGATTCCTTAGTTTTACATACTTACTTAGCTTCTCTATAGTATAGTACCTAGTTTATCTCCTTTTGTAGTTTTCAATATGATTTTCACCAGGAACACTTCACATTTTCCACAGGCGAGTCAGCCGCTTAGTTGCTACTAAGCTTCAAATTCCCTTCTCCCATTCTGGTTCTTCGCACAACCCTGATAGTCAGGGTAGTTCTTATCTAGAACTACTTAATTTATCTCCACGAATAATTCTACGTCTTTTTGAAAGAGCCGTTAGAATTTATGAAACTGCTTCCATAGTGGAGACATTGCAAAATCTTAAGCTGCTAGACCCAGTAATTTTAGCTGTAGGTTTATAATGACCGTCATTAATTTTCCCCTTTTCTATAGGTAAGTACATAATATAGTACACGGCAGGTCGAGACGGCAGTCAGGATGGGGACGCACCGCGCGCTCGCATAGCCCCCGCGCTAACCTGGTGCGGAATAGGGTGGGTGACGTACGGGTGAAGTGGCGTCCCCCAACCCCATACCCCGATTTCCATCTCGACCGGTCGCGTAGGACCTACTATAGATAAATTTGGCCATGTGATGATCTGCACTAACCTGAATCTTTAGCAGCATTGGCAATAACAGAGGCCTCGTCTAACACCTGACTGACTAAGGTCACTGCCAGCAAAGCTGCAACGCATGGGTCGTGATCCGGATTTTCTTCTTCTGAAACAATATTTGTGCCATTGTTTTGTTATTAGGTAACATAATTTTTGGTTCGAAGAGATAATTAAAATATGAAACAAACCCTTTGTCATCTTTACAATTTTGAAGTAACGCAAAAGTGACACTATTGACATGGAAATACATTGTAATCCTACAATCTCTATGTTGTAATCTTATTTAAGAGTAAAATAGCCAGTTCTTTAGAAGTAATTTTCATCTAAGGAAGTAATAGAGTCATGTTAATGCAGTTCAATCAATCAACCCGTTTGTGTCCACTGCTGGACATAGGCCTTCCCAAGAGCGCGCCACCACACGATCCTTCGCCTTCCTCGTCCACCCACTTCCCGCTACCTTCTTAAGGTCGTCAGTCCAGCGGGTTGGGGGTCGACCCACAATGTGCTTACTGATACGCGATCTCCACTCCAGAACACATCCGCCCCAGCGGTCATCGGTTCTGCGGCAGACGTGGCCTGCCAACTGCCACAACCTGCCGCTGTAATTCGTTGAGCTATGTCGGTCACTCTGGTTCTCCTACGGTTACTTACTTGAAATGTTTTTCTCTTGTTAAGCATACACTGAAACCTATTAGTACAGAAGAAGTCAGTAATTAAATACTGACTTTTTTACATTGCTTATACCTATACTTTAATCCATAGAGAAAATCATTCATCCAAGCTTTAATCCAAATAAACCTAAATGACGTCCAAGTTCAAGTCGTATTTCAAGTAGGTAAGTATGTTTACTCTGGCTTGAATGTCGAGTTTATCCAAAGAATTTCTAAGTACTACTTCGTAGTACAATTTATCAACTGTTTGTAGTGGATTCTGCCACTGCAATGTCGGAATACTTACCTTATTCTCTTTACATTTATCCAAACCAATAACATACGTCACAATAAATAACGCTCTTTAAGTAAACTCCGCATTGATAATGCGGAGTTTACTTAAAGAGCGTTATTCATTCAAAAACACTGCATCTATTTCTGTACCGCCCAGCCAATCGCTATAGTAATCTTCGGCCTCAAAACTATTTTAGCCTGTTTCTCGATTGTACTGGGAAAATTTATGTAGGTAAGTAGGTAAGTAGTAATAATGAAATTTACATAGTTTTGTTTAAAATACCATTACATGGATGTGATTGGTATGTTGTAAGTAGGTACCTTCTGTTTTTCGTTGGCATAGATAGAGTATAATATAGGTACTTACATACTTAATAAACTAAAGCCTTGATTGTTTCACTACAGGGCGGAATTTTTGGGCCAAATCTATTCAGCCAAAAGTTTACAAGTTAGGACTTTTTTATACTTAGTTTTGATTTTTTGGAAATATAAATAGATACAGTAGGTACTTACCATTTTTTTCATTTTTCCTTTCGTATTTTTTTCTATTTAATGTATAGCGAAACAGTGGAAAACAATTTTATAAAGTAGGAAATGTTACTGCCGCCGCCACACCCTATTGGACTCTATTTATAAATTGCCCGCCACTATGTGAACATAAAGCAACACTGTTTATTCTATGGGCTTTACTGGCCATAAATTAACCAATTTAGGTAATGAACATGTTATTGTGTATTTTTTAAATTATACAGAAAACTTGCATAGCCAAGTAGTAACAGAAAATAACAAGGAAAGTTTAATAATTTATAAGTTTTCTCTGGTAGAAGTTACATAAGATTTGATGGCATCGCTTCTGTAAGTATACCGACGATATTTCTCAATAAATCAACAAATCGATTAGAAAGAAAAATCTCACGTGGGAAACAAGGAAATAAAAAAGTCATTCAAGTAAAAATGGGGGTAGCTATTTAAAAAATCCAAAAATAACCATTCGAATCTCTTGGTTTTGCGGCAGGTATTGCGCTCTGCCACGTGTAATTTCCTTCCGTTTCCTACCGACAAGTTTTAAAATTCGAATATTTAAGTACATTCAAATATTATTCGAAAACATCGTAGATGGCATATGATAAACTTATACTTATACATAATAGAGTTTAATTTTCGTACGTATATGTAAACTCTTATTCATATTTTATATTGGTAAAAACTTAAAAAATAAGATGTGGCAAACTGATTTTATTATTAGGACCTATAATAAGATGAATGTTTGCTGCAGCTGAAACTGAATACTTAACGGTTGTTACACAGTTTCGCTATCAATACCAATTATCGTGATTGTATCGCAGGATTTCAAAAACATCCGGATGGATACATTATTATATTTGCGATGTCAATACCATCATTAGGTACCTAAGTATTTCATCGATGTACAGGATCGCGATGTATGTAAGTATTGCGTATCGCGTGATAATATCGATAGTGTAACAGACCTCCGTATTAAAGTATAAACTGATAGGAATACCTAATTAAATAAAAACGAGTATTTATAGGTCCATGATTAAAACTCAATTTGTGGATCCAATCAAGATCACAAAAGTTGAGCAAAAGTTCAATGGTCCAGTTCAGCTGCCATATTGCCGTTGCTATGACAACGAGAGGCTGCTGTGGGCTGCTGTTTCGCAACTATCTGTGCGCACAAATCAATGGAATCTTTGTAGGGTTGGCACTGAATATTCTTCTCTTACGTTTTTCTATTCAATTAAGTACAAGTTAGCCCTTGACTGCTGTAAGTGATGATGCGGTCTTTAGATGGAAGCGGGCTAACTTGGAAGAGGTATAGCAGTTTTATTAAACTCATACCCTTCAACGGTTTCCACACGCATCGTAACGGAACGCTTAAATCGCTTGGCGGTACGGTTTTGCCAGTAGGGTGGTAGACACGAGCAAAGCCTCCCACCAGACAAACAATTAAAATAGGTAAGTAAATATTTAGTACTTACCTAAGTAGGAATACCGAATAGGTACTTAATACCTATAGTACCTATATGTATAGGTATGTAGCGAAACCAATAATTATTCTATGGTATGTATTGTATATAGATTACAGATATAGATCATAGACTTATAAAAGTCAATTATAAATGTATTAAGAGGATATAGGTACCTACTTACCTATTTTTTCATTTTTTCAGTGCACTTGCATGCGCTAATTATACAAAAAGCTACGTACACTCCGCCACTCGCCATTTATGTATAAAACCACCTTGCTGATTAATTATTATACAATGCGTTATTCGTCCAAGCCTAACAATACATGAGTAGGTAAGTTATACTTGATTAAACTTATGGTAGGTAAAACATTGACGTATTAAATCATGTCACTGAGTTAAAATCTTAGTCCTAACTCCTAAATACTAAGATCTGTTACTACTGTTCTATCGCCTTAATACGTAAACCTACCTAGTACTTGTACCTAGCGAGTAGAGAAATGAATATGGCATGCTAAAAATGAAAGCTCTTAGGTATATTAGGTAAAATACGTCTTAACGTACTTAGGTAAGTAATGAGTCAGTGCTGTAGCCTATCAAATGGAATCAGAATAAGTGGACGTAGCCGGGAACAACCTAAGTAATTGAAATTGAAACAACTTTACAATTTATTTAAGCATTCAAGTGTAAACCCTAAGCTCGTCTCTTAGGCGAATGCGCAAAGGCTCACTCTCAACCGAGCCTCCCTCGGGTTCGTAACATCAGTCCTTCCCGTGTCATTATCACGTACCTAACCGTTTCCACCCCTGCTTATGTAAACATTGCTCGTCAACCTTCCAAAGTGACCTAATATTGCAAGTGCGACAATGCTCACCTAATGGGGTCCTTCTTAGCTCATCTCACTTAATAGATATCTACGTATTTATTTTCTAAGTTGGTAAGTAAGTGCATGGATCTAGTTTAATGTTTTTATTCTTTACAATTAAGTACCTCGTAGTTCGATTCTCGTTAATCTAAGGTTTTATACATAATAATCTAATAAATAATTATACATACCAACCTACCTATCTATCTATTGCTTTTTTAGCTACATTTAGTTGAAAATGAAACTCAAAGATTTATCTGAAGATGATACGAGTAATGAAGATATCGTGCCAATCGCCGTACAAATATTTCTATGGAGACAAACTACACCTTTTATGCGACCAAGATTCGGAAAAGTTCATGATTCGGCATGCATGGTTAGTCGGAATATATTTACCTGTGTACCTACCTATTTAATAACCAAGCAAAATGTTCCCGATATCTCCATATAGGTACTTATTAAAAATAATGTTTGAAAAATAATAATCATGAGGCTGTTCAAATTTTTCTAAGCTCACCAGCAACCTACAATAACTACCTACCTAAATAAATTAATGTTTTAAAGACTGAAAGGCTTAATAATCTAAATGTAGGTACATCTATGTTTTGTTTTGTCATATCTAGTGTCTATTGTATGTTGTGTCGATGTTTTGTTTGTACATACAGCTGTATATTTGTTGTGTGCAGTTCTGTCAGCGAGCTCCTGGACACCACGTAAGTTTGTAAAATAATAATATAACCCCTTTTTGACTTGTTGCCCTTTTTATTGACTTAAATTAAAAATGTGCATGAAACTATTTGTAACTTTGATGTTACCTACCTACAATATTATATCTGTATCATTTAATCAGATTTTCTTCCAGTTTAGTAGATTTGAAATTGTTATGGCAACTCTATTTTAATTTTTTTTTAAAGATGACATCCAGAGCTGGGAAGACTTTAAAAGTAAAACAGGCTGTCAAATTGACAACGACTTTTCTGACATTGACAGTGACGGTTATTTTGTTATTGTTTACTTCTACTTGTCTTGTTTACAAAATACAAATTGGATTTTAATCATGAATTTTACTTAGTTTAGAAAAGATTTTAGATTTTATTCTTTTTTATTACTTTTGTAATATAAACTGGTAGGTACTTATAAAATGTCGTTAAATTATAGAAGAAATATCTTTTTCACGCATTCCACTATAGGAATTAAAAGAAGCTTGTAAAGTGAGTACCTACGTCTTACCTACATAATATTCGTGAAAATAAAATATTTCTTTATAGTTAATGATAGTCCTTTCCTTCTCTCGTATGAGACTTGAGAGAGACGGCTTTTGACCAGTAATTTGATGTTAATAGGCTACTGTGGTGCTTAGAATAACCACCCAACTGTGATGTGTATTTATACAAATTCTATATATGTAGTTACCTCCTACCTAGTATAATTTTTCCGAATTACTTTTCAGTCTTTTGAGAAAGTTTTGGTGCAAAATCTGCGTTTTGGACTAGCGACCAATCTTACGGACGCTATAGAAGCAATCCCACGATGGCGGCTCATACAAGCAGCTTTGCCACATGTGATGCATGCCTTAGCGGGCCTTCTGCACAACAGGTAGATATTTCATGTCTTCATTTACCTATGTTCCTGGTTTACCAGGGCCATTCAACTATATTTAACAAGCTAACAGTTTCTTTATGCTTTATAGTGTAATTCTTGACCTGTCAATGCCTAGAGTCAAGATAAAGTTCAAAAGCTAAAATATAATAGTACCAAAGGTGATTATTATATTTTATTAATCCTACTGAATGTAGGTTGGTAGGTTGCTACTTGCTGGAGCTCTCTTCAGAATAAAACCTGCATGCCTGAGTTTCCCATAAAGTTCTTAACCCGGCGGGAGTGTGGTGGGGTGTAGCATACCCCACCAATTCTTTTTACTGGGGTAATTTTTATTATTATAAGTTATGTGGTAGCTGCTTTGAGTAGCTGGAGCTGAGGTAATGCGGAAGGGCACAGTGGCGTGATCAAAGTGTTGCATCAGTCGGCGTTCGAGATAGACACTAGTATACGTACGTGGGGCAAGTGATTTGTATAGTGAAAAAGGATTGATGCCTCTTATGGAAGACTGTTTTGATTTGTAACTAAAAATGAGTGCGTTAACTTTGGTAATGAAAACGATTGAAATATATAAATATGACTGAGTTTTTCATTTAAATATAAGTAAAGGGATTGTGTTTTAATAAATAAAATTAAAATCTCGCCGGGTTAAGGGTGTGTGAAGTCTGGCAATCTGCACTAGTCTACCATGGTGGACTATGGCTTAAACCATTCTCATTCTGGGAAGAGACACATGCTCAGTGATTGGTGATTGGTTGTGATGCTTGGTGATTGGTTTATGATGATTATATTTATTAATTTTCAGAGTAAAAGACAACATGCAAACCCTGGGCAATGTGGAAACCAAACTTCTTTACACTTTACATTGGATATTACTTGATGCATCGGATGAGTGTGCCGATAATGACTATGAGAATGGAAAATATTACTCCAATCCTTATCACTATTTATTTTCTGTACCAGCTATAACTGTAAGTGTTTCTTACTATTATAAAGTTTTCTTAGTTTGCCTATTTATGTAAGAAACCAAACTTTTGTATTTCTAAAATATACAATGGGATGCATTTTCACTGAATAAGATTGGAACAAAGTCATGTTCAATCAGGCCAATCAACGTACAGATTACTAGTGAAGCTATTAAAAAAAATTGTCACAATTTTTTATAAAATGTTTATAATTAGATTTAAATAGTTTATTGCGCAAAAAGGACAAAAGTTTGCCTATAAGAGAAACCTAATCTAAACATACATATTTATTGTAGAATAATATAATTTAAGCATGGTGATTTAATACATAATGTCAATGTAAGTTACAAACTTAGTCTGTTTGAGATAGTGCTTTTTAATTTAGCCTTAAACTTTCAAAACAATTTTTCTTTAAATATATATTTCGGCCGGTCATCAAAAGTAGCCCTCCTTTAAACTGTATATTTACTTAGTTGATTTGTTCATTGCAGCTTTTTGTGTTCCTCTTTGCTCCTATATCCCATCACTTGAAAGAATCCGATTTCACCAGCAACTATAGACTAGAGAATGGTTTAAAGCTCTGGCAGGCTTTGTGGGAGTTTAGGCATCCTGATGCGGCGTGCTTCACTACTTTAGTGAAGCCTAAGCCCAAGCCACTTGGTGGAAACTATGCAAGGAGACCTCACCATGGAGACGTTTTTATGGGCCGTAAGTTTTTTTATAATTCAAAAAATTAACTACAAAATATTTAATTGTTTCAAATACAGTGATCACAAATCAAGTAGTCCAATCGAAAGTTGCAAGACAGCAGTTTGCGCAGGTCATAGACTAAGGATTAAAATATACACAAGCCCAGCTGATATCTGTTTTTGTACAATGTACATTCATATGACAGATTGGACTACTTGTTTTGCACAAAATATTTTGTTAACCTCAATATATTTGGGCTCAATAATTTCCGTGTGCGATTTTAGGTGCAACGCTCACGACAGAGCTGAGGCGCGACATCTTTCTTGACATCAAACCAAACTAAGCTTTATTTACTTAAGCACAACCCCGTGCGGAAAGCCCAAGTGCGCCCAAGCTGGTGTGCATTCTTCTTTTGTTTTTTCAACTGTATGTAAAAGTACACTCACTTCAACTCCACTCTGTCTGTATGCGTTGGCCCTTAACAATACAGCGCCCCTAAAAAGTCGAAGACACTCAATAAAATTTAAAAAATATCCTTAGGTAAATTTTCAAAAGAAGAAAGCGCAGTAAATAGCAGCCCTCCAAGTCAAATTATATCGGGCTCACAGTCCGAAGTGCCGTCCAAACAGGCCAGCACCGAGGACGAGCCGTGGCTGTCGTCGCCCAAAGAAACTATCTTCCCGGAGACCATCCCTGAAGAAAGCTCCAGCACTGAGGAGGAGCATGTGGTAAACCTTCCAATTCAAACCATATCTGGCTCACCATCTGATGTACCGTCCAAACAGGCCAGCACCGAGGACGAGCCATGTCTGTCCTCATCCAAAGAGACCATCTTCCCGGGGACCATCCCCGAAGAGAGCTTCAGCACTGAGTAGGAACATGGGGTAAACCCTCCAATTCAAATCATCAGTCCGAGTCACTCAGTCTGAGGCGCCGTCTAAACATTCCAGGTCTTAGCAGTTTCAGATGAGTCCAAACTTCGCTGATGTTATCGTGTTAGGATATAGCGGAATAAGCCGATTATAACCTGTCATAATTCTTTTGGTTGGAAATTACAAATTGAAATATGAAACATTTATTTATCAAAAACTTGGTTTCACAATGGTTCAACCCTAGCCCTAAAGTAGGTAATCCCGTTTCTTATAGTAAATAGATCAATATTCCATTATTCTTTTCAGTTTATTTACCGTCTACCTTCCGAACAAAACTATAGTGGCGTAAACAGAGGCGCGTATACGGTGTATGCGGCCGATCCTAGCATATTTCAAGTGAAAAAATCAGATCCCACCAAACCGACTCTACCGGGCATAAAACCTCTACCACAGATCACTAAAATGAGGTAAGCTGTCATACTATAATGTTCGACTACTTATTATTATCTAAATAACTTATTAGTAGCTAAATGTTTTCAGTTCATCAGATAAAGAATCACTATCTGATAGCGGCGGTGGACCCGGTTTAAAAGGTACACCCACTTCTGCAGAAAAATCTACCAGCATCAAACAAATTCAACATGTAAGTAGAAATGAACAATCCATAAATTGTAATTTCAAAGCGTTCCCGGTACAACTTAGGATTCAAAAACCTCATCCACGCGGACAAGTCGCGGGCAAAAGCTAGTAAAATATTTCAAACTAGCTCGTCTTCGATCGATTCGATTTAGGTTTTTGAAAATTCCGTGAGAACTCCGATTTTCACATGATTGAAGATCCAACAAACAAACACATTTTTGCATTTGTAGTATGGGTGGAGATGTATTCATTGGATATCGTTTTAGGTGTCCGCTGCAACTTTCCTGGACGTTGCAACTTTGCGATGTCTTTTCGCATCGCAATGGCAGGAAGAAGGTGTATATTGGGCTTTACATTATTTATACAATAGGTAAGTAAAAATGGGTCCTCGTCAAAAATAAATGTCGATAAATATAAAATGTATTTGTCATTTTGTTGCATGGATTTTAGGTTACGTGATATTTGCGACGACATTTCCAAGCAAATACAACCACGAAAAAGAAGTAATTCCTTGCCGATACCTAAAATAGAAGTTTCGATATACCAAAGTCCAGAAATAAAGGATAGAGATTCGTTAAAAAACTTCATGGAGGTTCCTGAGTCGAAGGATATTTCGCCTGTAACTGAAATTCCGTTCGCTCCCAAGATCGACGAAGATAACATTATGTCCAGAAGGGGGAGCGAAAAAGTAAAACGGAAAATGAAAATGGCCGACCTGAAAGCGTTCGTAGAGTTAAAGCTTTTATCAAAATCAGAAAAAGCGTTGGAAAAAATTGGCCATGAAGACCATAAATTCAGTTTTCATACTGCAGTAAGAATGATATCTGTAGATATTTTTTTCTTAGCAATTTTTGTAGCAAATATTACTTTGAAAATATAATCCTAATTAAAAAATAACATTGTAGGAATATCACCGAAGTCTCGACAACGCCGACGATCGGCCCAACTCGGCTCTCGCAAGCAACTTTCCGCCGCTGGCTCCCAGACTTTCTGGGGATTTATTTCAATGCAACCTCATAAAGGGGAAAAGCATGCCGAGCCTTAGGTAAGTCAATATAATATTAATTATAATGCGAATTTTCCATAATATTTAATCGTAGTTTTAGTTAATATCGCAATTTTAATTTTTAATAATTAGATTTATCTTTTCCAATATACATAATATTATTATTAGAAAGCTTAATTTTGTATTAAAAGAGATTGCCCATTTTCTTAGGAGCTTTGGGCCCCCCCTAATATAATTGTTATGTCACCATGGATTTAATTTTATTTTGTAGACAAATAATTAACTCTTTATATTCTGCATACGATTTCTATTTATTCACCCTGGTTATGAAGAAATCTTATTTTTTATATTGCTGATATTGCGGTTATATTTAATTAATACTTCTTCAAAATAGATGCATGTTAACTGTAATTGTGGATATTTTCAATAATAGAGTAAAAAAAGTCGTTATAAAAC
This sequence comes from Maniola hyperantus, assembly GCF_902806685.2. Taxonomy (NCBI): domain Eukaryota; kingdom Metazoa; phylum Arthropoda; class Insecta; order Lepidoptera; family Nymphalidae; genus Maniola; species Maniola hyperantus. The sequence goes on along the minus strand of NC_048545.1, from coordinate 7,745,935 downwards.
ATAATCGTAAAAAAATAACACATTTAAAAAAAAATATATGTTTTGACACGACGCCACAAAAGAGGGCCCGTTTACGGGCGATCTCCTTTTTCACATAACAGTTTAAGTTATATATCAATTTGTCCGGCTGAAGTTACTAAAATATATTGATATTGATTTACGCCCAACATGCCTGAAAGACTGATCCTCTTCGTCATAGGTAAGCAAAATAATTAAAGTTTGATCTACTGACTTCTGCCGGTCGGTATATTCTCTACCCCTTGTATCTCCTGTAGCCCCGCAGTATTGCTCTGTCTAGACATCTCCATCGACTGACTTATGAGATACCAACTGATGCCTGCGACTTCGTTCGCGTGGATTTAGGTTTTTAAAAATCCTATGGGAACTCTTTGATTTTTCGGCATAAGTAAGCCTATGTCATTCTCCGGGATCCGTTGCTGCTTTGCGACGTGATTGAAGGGCAAATCAACAAACCAATAAACCAACAAACAAACACACTTTCCTATTTATAATATGGGTAGTGATCTCTTTAAAGCTGTGATAGCCTAGTGGTTAGGGCGACCGCCTTTTAATCGGAGGTCGAGGGTTCGATCCCGGGCACACACCTCTAACTTTTCGGAGTTATGTGCGTTTTAATTAATTAAATATCACTTGCTTTAACGGTGAAGGAAAACATCGTGAGGAATCCTGCATGCCTGAGAGTTCTCCATAATGTTCTCAAAGGTGTGTGAAGTCTACCAATCCGCACATGGCCAGCGTGGTAGACTATGGCCAAAACCCTTCTCACTCTGAGAGGAGACCCGTGCTCTGTAGTGAGCCAGCGATGGGTTGATCATGATGATCTCTTTAAGCTGTGCTGTTACTACGAGTATAACACAATGAAACAAACATCCACGCAACGCATTTTTCAATACTGAAAATGCCAGCAGCAAAATTCCGTCGTGTCGGGCGCTTGGTATAGGTTGTTCGATCTCCACTCACGAATTTTTACGGCTCGCCCGATGCTGCTGACGCCACTCGCATACTCAGTACTGAAAAATACTTACCTGGTGGTTTTTGCGCCTCCTTGCAGGTTTTGCGGCCGTGTTCAATCTCATCCATACTACTAATATTATATGCTCTTGTTTATTACATTCTAGAAATGCATAAGATGGAAAAGCATTCATTATAAATTATAGTGCTGCATTATGTTACAAAAATAATTTGGCTGGCCCATGGACACCTTATATCCATTTCAGGCTTAGAAATAATACGGCTACTATTCATAATAATAGAATGCAATTAAATTTTAAGTTTCATTCCATTAAAAATTTTACTCCTTTTGTAAATTCGTAACTCTTTTTTATTTTAAACTCTCTTAATCGCAAAACAGCATGCAATAGTCTACACATACATTATTTACAAAATTTTTATATTAATTCCATTTAAAATGAATTTTTCTCTCTCTCTCTCCCGTGTTGTTTATGCTTAATCCTGTACACTGTTCATGGACGAACGTTACGGTCGCTAGCTGTCTCATAGACGAGTTAGCATACAATGGGTAAGTCGGCAAAAGTTAAACGAACGTAGAAGCTTTATTTAGATTGCAAATGTAAAAACATATTAGAGTTAATTCAGTTATACACAATCTCTAACTTAATAGGTCTAAAAGTTACAGTATGTGACAGAAAATAATGTACATACTTTTAAGAATGAGGTTTCGGCTTTGTAGAGCGTTGTCTCTGTCACTCATACCCATGTGACGTTTGGTCGGTCTCAACGACAGAGACAATGATCTACAAAACCGCTATCTCTTTCTAAAGGTCGATGTACATTATTTTCTGCTGCGTATTATTATCCATTTCCACTGGAAAAATTGCGAAAGGGATTTAGACCTGTCATTTTAGATTAGAAATGTTGTACAACCGAAGAACCACCATTTTGATTTGTTCATGCCTAGATCGTAGTTTTGTAATTTAGCAACTTAAAAGTAGCAATAACGGCAGAATAAACAAGGCTTAGCTTGTCAAGTATTAGTCCTTAAAGTCAGTCATAAAATAAACTGTTTAAATGCGTGCTTTATACCTTAAACTACTACATACTCAATTTATTCATACTAAGCTTTTAGAAAAAGATTAGGCTTAGTTTAAAATCATTATAAATATTGCAGTATTATATTGCCATTTATAAGCATGTTATCCCTTCAAGTAATTAAGGAAGAGGCGTCAAATTGCATGACATTAGACGAAATTTGCAAAAACAAAAGTAAGTAAAGGAGAAAATGAATAAAAAATGAATAAATGGTTTTGTAGAATAACCTAAACCACGAAATAACTATATACAAAATACTACTATTTCGGTTCACTTGCGTAAATAATAAATAAGCTGAAATTACAATAATTATATTCAAACTTTTATTAGGTACACCTAGATAAATAATATAATGTATTTATATGTGTACACCATTTACACATAAACAGATAAAATAAAATACCCTTTTTAGAGATTTTTTAATATATACACGTTATTCCTAATATTTCCAAACTAGTATAAAACATTATTGCAGGTATATTGGCGAAATCAAAACGGAGCGAGCGCACGGGATCCCGAACGCAAAGCCAACAAACGTTCAGAAAAAGAAAAACCCCATTATTACTGTAACAGAACACACACCTACGCCTTCGCCTGATTATCTTTCCAAAACCAGACAAGTGAGAAATAATCATACCTATTTTTTCTAGGGTTCCGTACCTCAAAAGGATAAACGGAACCCTTATACTTTGCTGTCTGTCTGTCTGTCAAGGAACCTACAGGGTACTTCCCGTTGACCTAGAATCATGAAATTTGGCAGGTAGGTGGGTCTTATAGCTGGCTTTAGGGGGAAAATCTGAAAACCGTGAATTTAGGGTTAGATCACACAAAAAAAAAATTGTCATGAACTAATAATTATTATTTGCAATATTCGTAGATAGTAAGATAACTATATCAAGTGGGGTATCATATGAAAGGGCTTTACTTGTGCATTCTAAAACAGATTTTAAATTATTTTTATGCATCATAGTTTTTGAATTATCGTGCAAAATGTCGAAAAAATATGACTGTAGTACGGAACCCTCAGTGTACGAGCCTGACTCGCCCTTGGCCGGTTTTTTAGCTTCACTAATCACTTTCGTACATTTGTTTCTACTGAATAGAACTATAGAACTTCGTATACGAACATCGTTCCCTTGACAAACCAACGACATGTAAATGTACGCAATAGGAAGAGAGGCGTATATTAAATTTTAGACCGCATTGCTGTGAGGGCTGAATTGCACTTTGTTGCGTAGTAACAAGAGTTACTATTTATTTTAACCTCTTAACGGAATGATCTTTGTGGAACCTGTAAAATACCTGTAAAATATTCCGTAGTTATAGTAAATGTGTGTGTATGTATGTATATTCTTTATTCCACCACAAAACACAAATGACAGGTTACAAAAATGAAATCTTAAAAAGTAGGCACAAAAAGGCTATATGTTATCATGTATATACTATATTGATTATAGGCATATCAAATTTCGGCGGACGGGCGAATTAGCTAGTTGGCAATTTAACGACTTCCTCATTAATTTGCAGGGTTCTCTGGAATCTCAAATGGACTCAGTGAGCATGCAAGGGTCGCAACACATCCCGACGCCGGAACGCAAGCCGAGCCTGACGAGGTCACAGACAGATTCCAACATTACATACATTGTGGAAGAAATACACGAAGCGCCCGGTTCACTTTACTATATCACTAAGGAAGGAGATATTGACTTTCAAGTCGTGCTTAAGGTAGCTATACAATCTCTCCATCATATTTTATTCTTTTTGTCAAATCATCATCATCAGAAATCATCTTAAAAGTACTGCCCTCAAATTCAAATACAAAATCAGAATATTTATTATTTCATGAACTTCATCATCAACTAATCGCCTGCCCACTACTAAACACGGGTCTCCTCTAAGAATTAGAAGGGGTTTGGCCATAGTCCACCACGCTAGGCAAGTGCGGATTGGTAAACTTTACACACCTATGAAAACATTATGAAGAACTCTCAAGCATCCAAGTTTTCTCACGATGTTTTCCTTCACTGTTCAAGAAAGTGATATTTAATTGTTTAAAATGCACATAACTTAAAAAAGTTAGAGATGCGTTGAGAGAACGAACTCCAGAACCCCCGAACAGGCGGCCGACGTCTTAAGCACTAGGCTATCACAGGCCACAGCTTTAGCAATAATCTCCTTATATTTGCCTTAGTCTTCGTCCATTGAGTCCTGTGAGAGACAAAAAGGCGGGAAAAATTTGCGGGATAAAAAGTAGCATATGGTACTCTCCGTCCTTTCAACTATCTCTATGCCAAAAATCAAGTCATTTGGTTGCTTAGTTAGGGAGTGAAGGCAGGACAATCACACAAACAAAAACACTTTCACATTCAAAATATTAGAAGTAAGTATAGATTACTTGGTCAAAAATTACTATAGAAACTATATTGCAGGCAGTTTATTCAGTTTCGATCATGGATAGTTTCTATATAACAGTAAGAGTGATGGAAGTGATGCTAAACTTAGTGGATACGCTCATGGAAGTTGGAGTGCACCAAAACTGGCAATCTGATTCTGACCAGGATGCTCAACCAGAAACAATCGATCCCTTAGCAGATTTCCAGAAAGACAAGGACAGCAAGGTAAGTTACTTGCTATAAAGTCTGTTCACTAACATAGTGTCGCTAGTCGCTACACTCGCAGGCGCACTTATTATTTTGCTTATTTTATTATTTTTCACTGTTTGTAAAATAAATGTTTTCTATTCTAAGAATAAAATAGAATACTATATTATTCTTATGGTTATTATAATAAAATACGAATATTGAACATGTTATATGAATTTGTTACATGAATATGTTAGTGAACATTGTATCCATTGTCATGTCAAAAGTACTATTTTAGTCCTTATTGTAAAGGTGAACCGTACTTTTGACATGACAGTTGACCCATAGAGTTTAAATGGCGCGTACTATACATAGCTTTTCCGTATACCTGATATGAAATAAGGTGTGTTTCGTACTGTGTGGCGGACTTTACAAGATTTTTTAGGTCAAGTTTATCTGCTAAAAGTCAGTTTATATCTGATTCGGGAAGCATAAAATACCAATAAGCTATTATATTTTGTTCTAGGAAAGAGATTCGGGCATACCGTGCGCCCATAGCCAAGATTCGACTAACGTTGAATGTGTTGACACTAAGGAAAAATCTAAGGAGGAAGAGAATTTTGATTGCCCGTATTATATGCTCATGTATATTATTCTCAGGTAAGAACACTTCAGATATTGAAAAATTGTTTACAACAATTTTGGCTTTTATTTAATCTTATAATTGTCTACTGCAACTTCGCCCGTGTTAATTTAGTTTTATTAAAACTCTCTTGTGAATCCTTTGTTTTCACTAGACACTATTCTGAATTTAGGTATCCTAATTAGAATATCACTTGTTTTAACGGTGAAGGAAACATCATGAGAAAACCTGCATGCCTGAGAGTTCCTATATATAATGTTCTCAAGGGTGTGGAGTCTGGCACTCCGCACTTGGCTAGAGTGGTGGACTATGGCTAAAATCTCCTTATTCTTTGTGCTCAGTAGTGAGCCAGTGATGGGTTGGTAATCATGATGACGTTTAAAAATTTAACTGGCTAATTAAGATCTTAGCTTTCTTAATATTTACAACACTTTCCAAAACTCTACTTTGGGTTTCTAAATTCAAAACAGTGATGTAGCCCTTAAATTAGTGTTATGTTTAGATTACTTCGTCAATTGGGCTGTTCCCATGGTTGTACATCAGCGTTAAGAGGACCTCAGGCCGAATGTCTCCGCGTCCAAGCAAAAAATTCACTCCGTCTGCTTCGTTCCGCGTCCGTCACTAAATTCACTTTGCGTCTCAAAGAAATGACTAAATTCGCTCCCATAAGGGAGGTATTGGACAACCTTCATGCCACGCTGGGTTATTGTGCTGAGCCGGCCTCTATGGTTTCACCAATGAGTAAGTTTTTATTTACATTTTGAGCTCTAGATATTCATTCAATTTTATATGTAACTAGCTACTACCCGCTACCCGCTAGTATGCGTTCAACAACATCTTAGATTTACAGATCTTTGAAAATTTGCCCACATAGTTTGTCAGAAAGTGGTCTTTTGATTTCACGAGTAAGCTTAATTGTTTAACCTAAGATGTGAAAAATGTGTTCAAAGCTAAATACAATAACATGTACTTATTTGATTTTTACGCTTAACTATGGCAAATGATCTTTTTAGATCAACAGAAGAGGAATTTCTCAAAATCTCCGGATATAAGCCACTTACAGGCGGGATACGCTACGAACTTTGGAGCGGGCCAAGGACCTAATGCAAATAGAGCCCTAGAAAATTTCATAGTGGAATCTACATTCAGAGAGCTTGTTACTAGATTTGCTCTCATGCACCGAGAATTAAAGCTGCTGGATAATTCCGTGAGTCTTTGCCAGTTTGGGTTTTTGAAAACTGTTGAATTCAACTTTCTTTGGCACGTTTGGAACTCTCGTACCGAGCTTTAGTTTTAAGTTTATGTAATTATTTATCACCATTACATCATTATCTTAAAAATTTACAATCAAAAACTGTACAACTTTGATTTACGGCTTTGCTTATTGGATAAGCTATATAAGTTTTATTACTGATCTTCACAACTGGTTGAGGATAAACGAGAAACTTAGAATCACGATCTTATTATTCCGACATAATGTGAAGTTTCAGTGACAATAATAATTAATCGGCACTGGCAGCATCTAAATGCTCTCGTGGAGGGAAGTTAAAGACCTAATTTGACCCACCACAAGTCAAGCATCTATAGTACGCAACAGTTTGAAATGGTAGTCGGGGAGGGGACGCCTTGCCTACCCGCGCAAGCCCCCGCGCTAACCTGGTGCGAGCGAGCGCGGGTGAGTTGCGGGTGTGCCGACGTCCCTCCCGTCTCATACACCGATTGACTCAACCCGTCGTTTAGTGTGCGCAGACAGATAGAACTCGGATGACGGAAGTGCAGTGCGTAATCGCCGTTACACTGGGTAGACTTTCACTTATCACTTTGCACTAACTCAAAAGGTTTAGTCCTTTTTAATTTTTTTTGTCCTACATAAAAAAAATGATTTTGAAAATAATATTATGATTTTAAGCTTATTTCGTGGTTTGTATTGTATAAATCGGGTATATATCACGATTAATTAGGTATATACCCGTTTTATTGTATACAATATAATATTATGGTTTCCAGGCTTTGTACGCAGAAGTGCGTCTACTGCTGAGTTACGTTCGCGAAGCTCACGGCGGGGAGTTTCGCGTGGTGGCGTTCAGTGGCCTCATGGACACTGCCGAGCGGCCGGGCACACAACCGAAAGAGTCGCACATGCAGACTACTAGAGTTATCAGGTTTGTTCCAAATATTTCAAATTCAAATTTATTTCTTTTATACTAGCAATGGCCGCTCCTGGCCGATTTTTTTTTCAATTTATAGACTATACTCTGATTTTGAATTCGGTGGAATTCTGTGTTACCAGAGATAAAACATTTCCCACAAAATAAATAAGTAAATATATAAATCAATTCCCGCATGTATGGAAGATCGTCACTTGAGAACAAATTGATTTGGCCGATTTTTCGTTGTGTTCGTAAAGAACAAAGTTTTTTCGAAAGATTTTTGAAAAATCCTCAATCATAACTAAGTATGAACTTTTAGACACATCAAAATGATTAAAATTGAAAGGAACTAAAAATTAACTTAGAAATGTTCAACGTATAAGATTATACCTACCCTCAAATCAACCTAACCTATTGTGCCAGGTGCCAGTTTCCACTTTCTACTTTTAAAAATTGCACCCAATTTTAGTGCGAACTTATGCCTTAGGGCTTTTTAGGGATTTTAGGTAATTTGGGGTAAAATCGAACTTCAGGTGGTGGTCACCCTAATTTTCATACATATAACTCCCCTAATGTATAAAAATGACAACGTCAGAATTCCACCGAATTAAATAACAGAGTATAGCATGCTGGCAAGTGATAACGCAATCTAAGGTAGAACACGCTTGCCTAGAATATATCTTTTATTAAAAGTGGAGGGGCAAACTGAAGGCGGAAAGGCATTCCGTATCTTATTTATTATTTGGCTTAAAGCCTACACTAAATTAATGTGTTAATTAATAAACTTTTCTCCATCAGGCATATCCCGAGAACGGCAGATGACGAACGCGGTTCAGATACAGGCGCAGATTCCGGCTGCGCGGCCGATGATCGCAGTCATAAAAAGTTCACGTTCAAAAAGAGAAGCACCTCTTCGACTGGTGCCCCTGTAAGTTGTCCAATATCCTGAGATAATGTTGCTAAGTGGAACTTTTTCCCCGTTGTCACAGTGTGACTCAACAGAAGTGTTCCTTAACGGGAACAACCCAGTCAATCAATGTGTATTTGTGTTTATAGAGTCTCCTAGAAACGGAAGCAGGTGATGAGTCAGCTAGCCAGTCGCCTCTATCAGTACGCACACGAAGATACCAACTCACGCCGCGACAATCTGAGAGGACAATCCCTTCCGCTTCGTCCGCTGATATGACACCCCACATTAATATTACGCATGCCAAGTCCATACCTTCGAAATTTCACATAAGTGGTATAGGTAAGGTCACACCAATACTATAAAGGCGAAAGTTTGTGTGTACATATGATGTATGTTTGTTGCTCTTTCACGCAAAAACTACTGGATGGATTTGGCTGAACTGGCTCAGAACAAAAAAAAACCTGCTCTTACAAAACTCATTTTGAAATCGTGTCATACACTAGTTTCTTCTTAAAACAAGTTAGACATAATTTTCAGTGGTCATTACAAAGCATGGCAGTCGTAGGATTTAAAAAAACTCACGACCCGGACTAGTGCACCGATTGATTCTAGATAACGGGAAGTTCCCTTGCTAGTATCAAAATATGCGGCATAAACGTATTTTTGCATTATTTTTGGATTGCGCTGACTAAGAAGTTTTATTTTTTCACAGCTCCAAGGGATTGTATACTTGAGTATTTCATATTAATTTCAACTTGATACCTCCACACGTTCCTTCATGTTCTTGGCAGAAAGACATGCAATAAAGTAATATAAGGGATCTCTTTCTTTTGAGAGTACGGAACCGTAAGAACATCACCTGTATAATTTTCAGTGAACTGGTTCCGTCAGAAGCCTGCGCCTCAGGCGCTGGTGCGCAACGGCGCGGGCTCGGGCGAGTCGCTGCCAATATCGGGCAGCATGGCGTCTCTGGCGCGCCCCTACCACGCGCAGCCCATCCACGTCTCGCGACCCGTGCACGTCAAACGACGAGTTGGATATACCCTCAACAGGTATGGACAATTCTTCTTCCTCTTACCTTTGTCCCATGTGAGAAGCTGGCTATTATTCAAAATTAGATGATGCTGCTAATTCAACGGCGTGGATTTAGTTTTTCAAAAATCCCATGGATTTTCCAGGATAAAAAGTAATCTATGCCCGTCTATAAAGACGGATTTAAGCTATCGCTGTACCAGCTAGCTGTCGTCTGTACCAAATAAATGATTCCCGCGATTTAAATTTTTAAGAATCCTGAAGAACTCTTCGATTTTCCGGGACATAAAGTAGCATTTGACCTTCCCCGCGACGCAATCTATCTCAGTACCGAATTTCGTCAAAATCGGTTAAATGGATGTACTGTGAAAAGCTAGGAGATAGACAGACATTCGCATTTATGGAAAGTATGGATAGTTAAAAAATGCTAATTTAAAAACTCCAACCAATGCTCAGAAGTAATTAAGGTTCTAATCAAAATGCTTTTTTTTTATCTACGCGTTTTTGGTCCACTGTACTGGGATGTTCTATCTCTCTCGCTCTCGTAAATGTAAACAATATTTGTTCCACTTTTCAGGGTTGCTAATGTTTTAAAATATATGCATGACCAGTTTATAAGATTGGTATGATTCGTTTCAGAGCAAGAAAGAGAGTGGAAGACAGATTAAACAGATTCGGCCTTAGGAAAATAGGGAAAAAACGAGACGGCAGTATCGAGGAAACTACGGGGGGATGTAAGTACCTATAACGCGTAAAATTTAACTCCTCACGCGCCAGTTTAACTTTTTGTGTCAAATTTCATGTTAAAATTGCTATTTTAGTCCTTATTTTGCATTTGACATGACAGTTGTGCAATAGATTTAAAATCGCGCGTGAGGAGCCATTTTGTACAGACTATACTTAGATTTTATACGTGAAAATTTTACTTTCTTTGTCAGAACATCTCTGGACACAGACATAATTTATTTTTAAAGCTTTACCACAGGATACATAATAGTGCCTTCCGCTACATTCCGAAATGACGTTTAGATAAATAGCGGCTCTTGTTACGACGCAATAAAGTACAATTCAACTCGTATAGGGGCCTAAAACTGAATAAACGCCAATTTCTAATCGCGTAAAGTATTAACTCTCGCTCTCTCTTGCTATCGCGTAAACTCTTAACTATTCGCTTTCTGTATCTCTCACAAGATAAAGGACGCGCCGCTGTAGATATATTTCTCGGATCACGTGATTAAGTGAACCCGCCCTAACATTACACAGGTTTTTCTCAGAGCAGCTTCTTACTTCTTAGATATACTTTACAGTTATTGACCACCTCTGGGTGTTGCAGACATAGTTTTATTTTCCTTTAACTTTTACGTGTTAGTCATAAGCTTACAAGTATATTAAAGTTTAAAATGTTGGTTAGTCATGTCCCGCCGCGGCTCAGCCGAGGGTGGGTCAGGCGGCGGGGACTCAGAGGTGGTAGTGCTGAAGCGACGTAGACTGGTGGCGGCCGCGCCGCTGTACGCCGGCCTCGCGCGCTTCAGCTTCATACTGGACGCCACGCAACCGGGCGGCACGCCTGATGCGCTATTCATGGCTGCTCTCTTGGATCTCGTAAGTGTAATTTGAAACTAAACAACACGAACGTATGCTCTGTGATAGCTATTAGCTTTTTATATATCGAAGAAAAAAGGGAGAGACCTTTTCCCGCGTTCTTGACTTCTAAAATTAGTATAAAAATAAAAGACGGTTATAATTTTTAAAAATCCAAAAAAAGATGCTCAAAAAATTGTTATAACGATTGGCTAAGTTCTCGTAGAAAATTTTGTTTAACTCACTGGTTTTGGCTTCTTTCTTCCTTTCTTGCTGGGATTGATGTTTAGTTGTTTGTTTAAACGGTTAATAGATGCGCATCTCTTTTTAGGAAAACTTTCTTTGTTAGATAAAGACACGATAAAGATGAGAATTGATTTTTTTCATTGATTGACATTGAATGTTGTTTTGACAAGTGTCATGTCTTGTCATGTGTCACAATTGACACTTGTTTCGTTTAGTAGTAATTGATTTTAATTCTGAACATCCTCCCCCGGAAGAGGACAGATGCGGTTGAATGCACGACGCACTACTCCTTTCGAAGTTTGTAAATCTGCAACTCGAGAGACTCCATCGGTTCCCGGATGGACCTTGATTACACGGCCGAGACTCCACTTCATTGGCGGTAATGTGTCGTCTTTAATTAGCGCGAGTGTTCCTTCTTGCAGAACGAGGCCCTTGCTGGTTTGCCATTTGGTGCGTTGCTGCAATTCCGCGATGTACTCTTTGTGCCATCTTGACCAGAAGTGTTGTCGCATTTGCTCCAATCTTTCAAATCGAGTGAGTCGATTTTCCTTGATGTGCAGTAATTCAGGCGTTGGTAGAGCTGTTAGAGGTCGTCCAACCAAAAAATGACCAGGAGTCAGAGGAGTCAAGTCTTGTGGGTCGTGTGATAAGGGAGTTAGGGGGCGTGAATTTAGGATTGCTTCTATTTGAACAAGAACGGTATATAAATCTTCAAAGTCTAAGTGAGCGTTTCCTAGGACACGATTTAAATGGGATTTGAAAGATCGCACACCCGATTCCCATAAGCCGCCCATATGGGGCGCGTACGCTGGTATGAACTTGAACTCAATGCCTTCATCAGACATAGAGTTCACCATTGAGTCAGAATTAGCTTTGAGGAACTTATAAAGGTCGTTACGAGCACCTACGAATTGAGTTCCATTATCTGAAAATAATGTTAGTGGTCTAGAACGTCTCGCAATGAAACGACGTAACGCAGATAAAAACGAGTCCTTTGAGAGGTCTGTCACTAGCTCTAGGTGACATGCTTTAGTGGCGAAGCAGACAAAGATTGCTATATAGACTTTAATGGTTCTACAACCCCGTCCCTTTCTATTTAGTGCGAGTATAGGACCGGCATAGTCCATTCCAGACGTCTGGAATGGGTAACCTGGCTGTAGGCGTTGCCTAGGCAAATTACCCATAACAGGTGTGGTTGGTTGTGCCTTCATTCGAAAGCAACGATGGCACTTGTGTACTGTACTTTTTGCTAGATTTCGACCTCCAAGTGGCCACATTTGTTCTCGAATGGAAGCAAGTAAAAGTTGTGGACCCGCGTGCATTAAACGTAAATGTTCGCTTTGAAATATTAATTTAGTGAGTGGGTGTGTAGATGTGATTAAAATTGGATGTTTTTTGTCAAATGAGAAATTGCCGTTTTTTATCCGACCACCTACTCTAAGCAAACCGCTGTCATCAACGAACGGGCTTAACGACAGCAATTTGTTCTTTGACGATAGTGGTTTGCCTGATGCTATCGTGTGATATTCCGGGAAACATTCGAATTGTGATAATTTTACTAAAGTGTTAAACGCTTGCTGTTTTTCTCTTAAAGTGAGAGGACCCAATAGTCGGTCGCCTTTACATTTACGACAATTATTTATAAAGCGCAAAACGTAGGCACATGTATTTTTGAGTTTAAGCAAATTGGAGAAACGAGAAAAAGGAAGTCGTCCGCTTGGCTCAGCGGACAATGCTACCGCTGAAACCACTTCAGGTAAGTTTGACTCTATATATTGAAAGGGTTTGTTCGGCCAGTTGTTCTCACTATCGAGTAAAAAATTAGGTCCATTTAGCCAAAAATTCAATTTGCTTGGCTGATTACTGCCAACTCCTCGGCTTAAAAGATCCGCTGGATTGGATGAAGTAGGCACGTGACGCCACGGATAATTTTTAGTCCTGTCTAATATATCTGAGACTCGATTTCGAATGAACTGTTTTAATTTATTGGGTTGAGTTTTTAACCAACTAAGAACGACTGATGAGTCCGTCCATAAAAAACAATTGCTGTAGGTTAAACGAGTTGTTGCTAACACTTTTTCGAGTAATTTTGCGGCCACTGAAGCACCACAGAGTTCGAGACGCGGTATAGATGTCGGCTTTATAGGTGAAACGCGAGTTTTTGAACATAATAAATGCACGTCGACAACGCCCGTTGTGCTAACTGATCGAACATAAACGCAAGCGCCGTATGCGTCCTTAGACGCGTCACAGAAAATGTGAAATTGAATGTCCTGAGGGTTGTGGCACACTACGTGTCGTGGTATTTTTAAATCGTTTAGTTGATTTAGACCTTTATAGAATTTAGACCAAGAATTTAAAACATCTTCAGGAATGGGATCATCCCAATTTAATTTGTGAAGCCATAAGCGTTGCAAAATATTTTTTCCGTTTATAGTGAAAATGCTTAGTAGCCCTAATGGATCAAAGATTTGCGCAATTGTTGAAAGAAGAACTCTTTTAGTAACGTCGGCGTTAGATGGTATATCATTTTTTATGTTGAATAGTAATTCGTCTGTGGACGGAGACCAAATTAATCCAAGTGTTTTTGACGGCTCGTGCTCGCTGAAATCGACGGTACCGATGTTATTGATCGCAGAACTATCATCACTGCAAGTTAAAACATTTGACTTGAATTTTCTTAAATTGAAGCAACCGGAGGCGAGTACTTGAGTGATGAGCTGGCGGATTTGTAGTAGGCCTTCAACGGAATCGCATCCTGTGATGAGATCGTCTACGTAGAAATCTTCGCGAATAATTCGACGTACATCTGCGTTTTCACATTCGTCAGCGAGCTGTTTAAGGCAACGGACTGCCAAAAATGGTGCAGAAGCCATTCCGTATGTAACCGTATTTAAGTTATAAGTTTTTAGTGGCATCGATGGGTCGTCTCGCCAGACAATTTGCTGTAGATGACGCTGATTTGAATTGATTAATACCTGGCGGTACATTTTCTCGATGTCGCCTGCCAGTACACATCTATGTTGTCTAAACCGAAGTAAAATTGAGAATAAATCGCTCTGAATTGTGGGGCCAATCAGTTGTAAATCGTTCGATGACACTCCACTAGATGAGGGAGCGCTCGCATTGAAGACCACTCGTAATTTTGTTGTAGTGCTTTGCTCGCGTAAAACGCCATGATGTGGCATAAAGTATGAATTTGTGTGTAAATTGTTTATGTCACTTTCAGACATGTGACCTAAATTTTTGTATTCGTTCATAAAATCGATGTACATTGCCTTAAATGTAGATTGTCTTTGTAGTCTCCTTTCTAATGAAAGAAACCGTAGTTTAGCGCTTTGGAATGAGTCTCCTAGAGTAGACTCATCGCCCTTCATCGGAATGCCTACAGAAAATCTTCCATCTGCATCTCGGGACATGTGTTGTTTGAAATGGTTCTCACAAAGATCATTGTCGTTCAAAGATGCATCTTTGTCAGAACTTTCAAGCTCTTCGATAGTCCAAAATTTAGCGAGTTGCTCTTGTATTGAATCAAATTGGGAAAAATTGCATGAAAATGGTTGTATATTTGTCGTTCCAGTGGGCCCGGATATTATGTAGCCGAACTTAGTATCTTGAAGCACTGGAGAATTCTTGCCTAAATAGATTTTGTTTGTGCCGAGCAAGTCCCAGAAAATGTCTGCGCCTAACAGTAAGTCAATGCTAGACGGATTGTAGAATTCTGGATCTGCCAATTTTATTTCGGGGGGAATGTTGTATAAATTAGGTTTTAATGATTTTTTTAGAGATGAAGTTATTTCTGGTAACACTAGAAAAGAAACCTTTGTCTGATATGAATTGAGTCTGGACTGTATTATTGCTTGACAACGTTTGTTTATGGTAGAAACTAAATTATTGATTCCGGAAACTTTAAATTCAATGTTATCAAAATTCAAATTTAGTTTATTCAGAAGATGTTCAGAAATAAAGGAGGCTTGACTGCCTGAATCTAAAACTGCCCTTACATCATGATATACATTGTTGGCATCTAGAATCTGAATGATCGCAGTAGCTAAAAGTACTTCACCGGGTAGGCAACAGGATGAAGAGAGACTTGTCGCAGCTGCAGGTGGAGTAGAAGAGTCAGGGGCAGAATTAGGATGCAGCAGCGAATTATGTTTAAGGGTACACTGACGGCATGGGCCTAGCCTGCATAAACGCTCGGTGTGTCCTAACCTAAAACAATTTCGGCATAACTTGTTTGTTTTTACAAACTGTTCGCGTTCTGGTACCTTCATGCGTATGAATGAATCACATTTGTAAAGTGGATGCTCTCCTTGGTCCAACGGACATTTAAAAATTTTAGGTGTAGCATTCGCAACTGAAACTAAACTTTTGACATTTTTAGTAATATGAGACCTAGATGTGGTTTCCGGCTTGTTGTTATTGTTCTCAATAGTTTCTAATAAGTCAGCCTTATTTTTTAAGAATTTGGAAAAAGATTCTAAATTTACTAGTTTGAGGGTGGCCTTATGTTCCTCCCAATCTCGCAAAGTACGGCTGTCTAACTTTTGACAAATAATGAAAATTATTAGAGTATCCCACGATCCGGTTGTTTCACCGAGAATTTGTAATGCACGTAAGTTTTTATTGTACATATCAATGAGCACACGTAGAGAGGTAGCTGATTCCCTTTTAATAGGTTCATGTTCGAAAATAGCCTTAATGTGGTTTTGTACTAAAAGACGTGTGTTGTCAAATCGCTCGCACAGTGCATTCCACGCTAAACAATAGTTAGATGCAGAAAACTCTAATGAGCAAATGATCTGAGCTGCACTGCCCTCTAAAGATGCACGTAGGTAGTGAAACTTTTGAATATTACTAATGCTCGGGTTATCATGGATAAGTGATATAAAAGTGTCACGGAACTCAAGCCAGTTCCCATAATCGCCACTGTATTTGGGTATGTTTATTGTAGGTAATTTCACTCCCCTAATAACACTCTTTGTCTGCTTCACTTTCACAACACTCTCCTGATCACTAGTGGAAGAATCAGAACAAACAGAGACATTATCACCATGATTGAATGACCTTTCTTTTCTTTTGAATGAGTCGCACAGCTGTTGAGCCCTTGCCATTGCTGAGAAGTACTGAGTCTCGAATTCAGATCTCTGAAGAGACTGGTTCTGATGTTCCTCCTCAGACAATGACAAGCACTCAATATTCGTTTGGACCTCATCAAAATCATTGTATATAGTTTCTATTTTATTCATGCGAAGCTTCAACTCTAACTTATCAACTTGACTGCAGTCAGATACACTCTTTAAGCTACTTACATAATTCTCAAATTTAGTTAATCGACCCTTATATGAACCTCTTTTCTTCACTAATTCGTGTAATTTTGACATTTTAATTGTGTATAGAAATTAACAAATTAAACAAGGAATTGTATTAATAAATGAAAATATTCTATAATAATTAACTGTAATCAAAAGTGTCTTGTTCAAAACTATAAATTAATCATGTAATTAGATGTAAATTGATCAAATTAAGTTGGAAAATCTATTGAATTACAACAGAAATACAATGAAAATAATATAATAATCGAATGTCCAATGGCGGGCCGGCCATGTGCCGCGTTATTACATCTAAACAATTGCTCGCCTTTGTATGCTATGCGAATAAGATGGGACAAATAAGGGAATCTAGACCGATTTAGGACATAATTGTTAGGACTTAAGTACCTCGATTCTTAGTTCTTAGCTCGTATTTCGTCTTGCCTGTATGCAATGTTGGGTTCAACAAAGATTATTATAACGTGCGGTTCGAAGACCAAAATGGCTAAGTTCTCGTAGAAAATTTTGTTTAACTCACTGGTTTTGGCTTCTTTCTTCCTTTCTTGCTGGGATTGATGTTTAGTTGTTTGTTTAAACGGTTAATAGATGCGCATCTCTTTTTAGGAAAACTTTCTTTGTTAGATAAAGACACGATAAAGATGAGAATTGATTTTTTTCATTGATTGACATTGAATGTTGTTTTGACAAGTGTCATGTCTTGTCATGTGTCACAATTGACACTTGTTTCGTTTAGTAGTAATTGATTTTAATTCTGAACAACGATGAATAATTATTATTTAATTAATAACACTAGGCCTTCCATAATGAGTATCATCACACCCGGTTTTTCTCATCCAGCCACTTACCAGGCTTTCCGTATCGTCAACCCATCATAAAATTACTTGCACGATACTATACTTACTATACGTGCAGCGTGCAATATGCACCGCCCGCCGTCCTACTACTAAACATGTAGGGAAAGCAAACAATACGCACGCAATATTGGTAAAAATAATAGCGTCGTAAGTCAGCCTAGCAAGTGGCAACCATAGGTGACAGAGGAGATAAGTTTTTAATAATTGTTACAGCCTCATACAGTAGTGGTTGGTCGAGCTGCTATACTTCTGGAGTGTGCATATTTAGTTCACAACTGCAATAAAGGACAATGGCCTTATTGGCTGAAATCCAACATGGCCAAAAACCCCTGTAAGTTACACTAAAATTAACTTTCGTTAACAAAGTCTATTTAAATTACATAAATAATAATAATTTATATATCATTTGATACAGTGTCATCCGGTCCCCTACAATTAAGACGACAACGTTTAGCTGGAAAACTGTTTTACCAATGGGCAGAAGTGAGTATTGAAGATTAAATAGCAATGTGGCTAATTCTGCTGTTTGCAATCTCTAAACTAAATTGCAGGTCTAAATCGAGTGCTATACTTTTCAGCAGGGAACATTATGAAAGGGATGGCAACACATACCTAATATCTATCTATGTATGTATGTATGTATATTCTTTACTGCACCACAAAACACAAATGACAGGTTACAAAAAAGAAATCTTAAAAGTTAGGTACAACAAGGCAGGTACATAAATTAGGCCTGTCATCTTAGTTTTATGTTGGAGATTGTGTACTACAGAATCAGTCATATTGTTGATACTACTCTTGAATGATTCATTAACTAGATGACCCTGAACTTCGTCCGCGTGGATTTAGCTTTTAAAATTCCCATGGAAATTCTATGATATTCCGGGATAAAAGTAGCCTATTACTTTCCAGGGTTTTAACTATATCCGTGCAAAAAAATCACGTCAATCCGTTCTGTCCGTCAATGAACAAACACTCTTTCGCTTTTATAATATCTGTAGGGCGATTTCGTACAACCTGCATCAGTCATTATTACAATCTCAATTGTTTTGATTGGCTAAATTTATGCTATTTTTGTTGCAACAATGCATGGTAGCCAATAGTGAGCGAGCGTCAACCAATCAGAGGTAATTGCGATCGTGACATTGTAGCTGTCATTCCACCGCAATCGCGCAGCAGTTGGGAACGAATGAATATCGTCTGTACTCAAGCGTAACTTTGATCGGTGAATGCCTGACTAGCAAATAACAATAATGTATTTTTTACTTCAGGCAATAGGGAACAGACTTGAAGATATGTTGAATGAGGACAAAAAACACATTGATACTGTTGTCAACCTTGTGAACGATCCCGATGGACAAAGAGAACTGTTGCAGCAAGATGAAGAAGAGGACTTCTTAGATGAAGGTAAATTACTTATGTTTTGGACAAGGACTACCACCTATAGACGCCTAATAGCCGAACACCCCCGATCGCCAAGCTTAGGCAGTTGCTTAGCATAAAGGTTGGCCCACGCCCGTTCGATACCCTCATTCCGCACGGTGTCTTGATTACGTGACTTTTGAGTCCACCAATCACAACAAAGCATTCTCCCCTGTCCCCAGCCAACATTTTACGATTTTGTTTTTATGCAAAACCTTGTATACGTGTATTCTTGACGTTGAGTTCTCTGTGGTTTTGGAGAATTCTTCTCAGCATTTCACGCATTCATTTTTTCATACGCGACATATTATATCTTTAAGGGCCTACGCAGACGAAGGACTGGTTCGCTGTGGAAAAAGCACAGTTCATGACAGTTAGTACACTTGTAACAAAACGTCTTAGCTTCACCTACACTGGCAGATGTCAAATGTTACCAACATTTGACGCTCGGTAGGCTATGAAACGACTAGGTGTCTTTGATTTCGCGTCACCCCTAGATATTTGACAGATATCGATCCAGGATCAAAACCGAGAGTTTTCTCACTCTAGTTCATTCTGGCAAAAGCCCCTCAGCTTTTACTACAGTGTTTTGCTATCCATTGTGCTGTGTTGATGCAGCTCTTAGTAAAACAGAAATTGTTTTTATTTGCTAGAATGTGGTACAATTCGGTCTTAAATCTATTTTGATCTAACACATTCAACCAATAACTCAGTGTGCACATGATTATAGTACATTATCATAGCATAGTAAAATATGAAAATTTACAATCAATAATATCTACTTAACTCATTTATATATAAATTTATCTATCTAGGAAGTAATGGTAACAACATGATTTTATTCAAGTATAAAAAAATGCATGTCGATGTCAATAATAATTTAAATTTAATTTAAAAAGTGATCCATTTTGTCCTTCGCGGACAATAATCCCTCGTCTGCGCAGGTTGTAAAATAAAACTCATGTTGTACGGAGACTTTGGGTTGCAAAGTGATAATTAAGATAACTTGTTCTTGTAACCACAGCTAGTATTCGTCTTCCTGGAAAAACTATCGGAGCGGAATGTCCTCGGGCACTTCGAATAGTCGCTTGCGTGCTTCTCTTTGAAATCACGGCATTTCTTCGAGAGACTTACCAAAACTTGCCTAAATCATGTCGATCTTCGTTAAAGGAAAGAGGTCCTTGGGACAGAGTATACAGGTACGATTTTTGCTTGAGTAATCCATTACCTTTATTTTTGGTAAGTAGTTGCAATATAACTATATATATATATCTATTCGTTGTGTCATTGATTTCTTTTGTTATTATTTTTTGCGAAGGTGGATGCAAAAGCGGAGACGTTTATTGTGTAATACTAAGTGAGTTCATTATGTTTCGTACATTAGTAATGATTAAGGAGTGCATAATTATGATCAAACTTTTCATTTTAACAGGGCTCTTAGCAGTCAACACACATTAATGCCAGTCGAGTATGTGATTTAAATAATGCATGTTTAATTGCACAATATGTGCATGCACATAGTTTGTAAATACAATTGTTTTGAACACGGTTTAAAAGTCAGATTGTAATTGTAAAGTCACTCATAGTTTCAAATAATAGCGTAGGTTTATCACAATATCTCGGCACGGGATCCAGTAGTAAAAGCAGACGGCCATTTAATCATGTGTCTACTATACCTTGTTCAGGGGGTCGAGCTAACATAGGGTGCTCTCTCTTGCACAGTTTTATAGAAGTGAAAAGGACGCACTATCGTGATTGATCAGTTGGTGTAAGCATACCTTAAAAATGTGATGGTGCTTTACTGCGTTTATATTGCTCACTACAGAAAACCTCAAGGATAAAGGATTGTTAGCTTTTGCCCGTACCTTCGTCCGTACGGTATCGAGATAAAATAAATATGGAGATATTTTATTTTTTAATTATATATTGTAAGTAATAATAAATAATACATCATAAGTTAGGAAACAGGAAACAATCCAGTGAGCAAGCCAGGTCAACAATATAACAAGAATCAATACGCGAAACACGGCTGGTTATGAAGTAAACAGAATACAGTCAAATTAGCACGTCAGGTCAACGTAAAATCAAAAACTAGAATAAAATTAGGAGCGCCAAAAGACACACGACCGCACCGCACGAGAGTCAGATATTGACTGACATTTTGGTCACCCTATGTGCGTTATCTGCGAACAATGACGTACAGTTTTACTTTCTTATTAGCTCGTTTCGATGAACAGGGTATAAATAAATGTAAATATTACGGTGGATTTGTATTTGAACTATATTACAGTAAAAAGTAAATCCATCATGTCTGCCTTTATACGTTGATCCATTAACAAAAATAATTAATAAATTTTACCGACTAAAATGGCAACTACTTCAAAATATTAAAGTGCATGGTATTGCATACAAAATAAATTGCAAATGAATTAAAGTAGGTAAAATATAAAATTATTTTTGAAAGTACAATTTACATTTTACATTTGAAATTAGTTAAATACAAAATATTACTATAGTTTAGCAATAGTGACATCGTATTTCGCTTTGCTACATTGGCATGCCAATTATTCGAGAGTAAATTAAATGATTCAGAGAAAGTGCTCTTTATAGTTTAAAATAGTAATGTACTTCTATTGCTAAAAATCATTTACAAGAAATCACGATTTATATTTTCACTGAGTGTATCTGGATTGTTTGGTCTGTGGTGCAGGGAAGCAAATCGGCGATGGAGTATGGCACTATCCAGTATGGGACACTCTCAGGCTTCAGCACAGAGTCTACAATCTATTGCTGGGGCAGAAACTGAACGAAAGATATCCTTTGTGCTACACGAGCCAGAAAATGTATCTGGCGGGAGCAATGTTACCGTAAGAATCTAATCGCACAATTTAGAATAATTTCATAGAATAGGTACCCTCATACCGTACCGTACAGGTAACATCAATGTGCGTTGTTGTAAAAATAGACGTATTTAATGATACTTTAGATCCTAGAGAATATGCATTTGGAATTATATCTGTTTTTGTGAGTAGCTTAAAATGGGTGACACGCTATTTCGGTATTAGAAATAGTGTATTAGAGAAGGGGAGAAGGCCATTTTCTATACTTTATTTGGAATTTTCTGAATCTAATTCTCAGCACAATAATCGCATAAATGGTTTTTGTAATTTTTTATGATATAGTTGCCAGAAGCAGTCCCGCCTGAAGACAAGAAGTCAAGACTAGGCTCTCGTGGGAAAGGCATAGCCCGTCGAAACACCCAACAGCATGCGGCTTACGGGTCGTTCAAGCGGCGTTCTATTAAGTTGAGGCAAAAGGACCCACGAGAACTTGATGAGTGTATGTGAAATTATTATTACATTTCCTAAATTGAGAATTTAATGACGCTTTGAAGTAATGTTATAATTTTTCAGTCATAAATCGAAGGTCTGATTCAATCCAAAGTAGAAGAAAAGTTTCATCATTATCTGATAGGAGTGATACATCTGAAGTTTATCCCGGAACAGGTACGAACGTAAATTAGTCACTAACTAAGGGATATCCATGACTTCATCCGCGTGGATTTAGTTTTTCAAAAATCACGTGGAAACTCTTTGATTTTCCAGGATAAAACGTAGTATATGTCTGTCTCCAGGATGTAAGCTATCTCCATATACAAGATAGATGATACTTGCGACTTCGTCCACATGAATTTAGGTTTTTTGAGAATCTCCAGGGAACTCTAGTTTTCTGGGACAAACAGCCTATGTACTTCCCTGCGATGCAAGCTATCTCTGTACCAAGTTTTGTCAAAAACGGTTAAACAAATGGGTAAGAAGGAATTAAAGCTTGTGTTTGACTAGATCTTATAGATATATTATGTATATGAATGAATATTTATTAAAAATCGGTTACATATAACTTACATGGAATTCTAGATGTTCCTTTGTATAAGTCCCGCAAATTGCTATTGCGCTGAAGCCATGTCTCATTAGCATCGAAATGATCAAAAATCAGCTCGAAACTTCAGTCTAGTGCTAACGTCACTTAAATGGCGGTCACGCGCATTAGCAATTACGGGACTTATATTAGGTTCATAGATGTTCAATTGTAGCAACTTTTACTGTAGGTATACTTATTTTGAGGCAGTCAATCGAAATCTCTGTCTTTCGAGCTATTATTTTCAGGTGGTACAGTGATAATGCCGAATGAGGTCGATAGTGGTGGTGAGGAAAGCCCGGGTGTTTTATCCGATGACCATGACCATCCGCCCGACAGCCCCGACAGTAATTCGACAGATCTACCGGACTTAAATAAAGGTTTCCCTTGGCTTAAGGTTAGATAGATTTAAAATACTATATGACTTCGTATAATATTTATGTAGAACTAGATGACGCGGGCGACTTCATCCGCTTGGATTTAGGTTTTTTAAGAATCCCGTGGGAACTTTGATTTTCCGGGATAAAAAGTAGCCTATATCCTAACTCGAGATGCAAGCTATCTCTGTACTAAATTTCGTCAAAATCTGTTGAACGGATGGGCCGTGAAAGGCTAGCAGACGGACAGACACACACACTTTCGCATTTATAATAATCGTAAGCCATCTTATACTTAAAATTTAACTGATTTGCAGGTGATAGTGAAGTTCTTAAATTCTTTCAACTATGTATGCTGTCATCAAAACTTTTGTCATCCATATTGTTTCCGCCGCAATATGCGAGCTACTGTTCGACTCACAAAGTCTGTTCAAAAGGTAAATATACTAATAATACTGTAAAAAATGTTATATTTTATTATTCTGACAAAAAATATAGAAAAAATTACATAATATGTGTCCCGAGTTTCAAATATTTATATTTTCAGATATATGGAGAGAAATTTGGTCCAGAAATAAACACAACAAATAATGAAGAAGGGCCAGGTGGAGCGAGAAGGGGTCGCCGCGCACGAAAACCTTCTGAACATATAAGTGATAGGTAGGCTAAAGAACTTTAACCCAAAAGACTTAGGCCCGTATCCACTTAAGCGGAGATGTTCAACAGACTTATCAGGTCATTAATATATGACGTGCTAAAATTATCACGAATATTGAAAGACTATCTGATGTTCGCGTGGATTATGATTTTTGAAAATCTCGCGGGAACTCTTTGATTTTCCGAGATAAAAAGTAGCCTATGTCACTCCGGATTTACCAAAGTATACCCATGCAAAAAAATCACGTCGATCCATTGCTCCGTTGCGTGATTGAAGGAATAAACCAACAAACTTTCGAATTTATAATATGGGTAAGTGATAAAAAATAAAGTAAGTATGTTGTTCTTACTCCTAGATTCGATCGATCAGTGCTAGAGAGTGCCGGTTTGGCCTACCGCACGTCTGGAGTGGAAACGTCTCTACCCACTCACGAAGCCCCGCCCGTCAACAAGCCCGGTACAATACCATACCCTCCTCTTGAACCACCGCCTATATTGAAGTACATAAAAACGCATGTAAGTCATTCATTGATAAGTGGTGTTTGCACACCTTTGCATAAAACGTTTCCTTTTAGCATGCTTCATAAAATGGCGACCCTTTCTTTCGTCTCTCGTTTCGTTTGTGTTATTTAAAGTTGGTTAAAACCAAGCGAACAAAGTTTTTCACGGTTTTGAAACCAAATAAATCAGCGCCACCTCTTAGATACTAATGAACGACCCGTTTGAAATCCAAACGTCCGTCACTGAGGTTGCATTGGTGTTAAAGCACCACTGAGTCGGTGCCGTTTTGTTTGTTCAATGGCCCTGTCCATACGAAGTAATATATAAGTCAATGGTTAAAACACAGGTTCGCGATGCATACCACGCGCCATTGGCCGCGCTAGTTAAAGGTGCGACCACACTGCCCGAAGAGGTATTCGCGGACGCAGCGGGCGCGGCATGGCACCTGTTGTTAGAAGCGGACCGCGAGCTAAGCGCGTGTGCGGCCGCACTTTTTATACTCGCAGCTGTGAAGGCTCCAGCCGCCGCCGCACATCTAATGCATCGCCATTTGAAACATCCCGATCCTGCCTACAGGTACTTTTATCAAATGGTCACCATTGACAAAAACTACATAGGTCCCATTATCATCTAAATATATAAAAGGAAAAGGTGACTGACTGACTGACTGACTGACTGACTGATCTATCAACGCACAGCTCAAACTAGTGGACGGATCGGGCTGAAATTTGGCATGCAGATAGCTATTATGATGTATAGGCATCCGCAAAGAAAGGGTTTTTGAAAATTCTACCCCTAAGGGGGTGAAATGGGGGTTTGAAGTTTTTGTAGTCCAGGCGGACGAAGTCGCGAGCATAACCTAGTTTGTATAAAAAAAATTAAATAACAGTTTGAGCCAACTAAAGCCTGGTCGAAAATCATTTTATATTTTTTATGCACATTTTGAAGTTCATTACTGGGTATATTAGATAGTATCTAAAAGCATTGTAACGTTTACCGCCTGAATATCATTTAAATGATTAATTAGTACACATTCTTAATTTTATATTCGTATTTTATAACGGGTAAAAAGAAAAGAGTAAATCTTTGTCTTTTGTTAGTAATTAAAGGAACACAAACAAGGTTACAGCTTGTAAGTTCCTAAACCTAATCTCTTTACGATTAAACATTATTTAATTGAACTATTTCAGAATTAACGCTATTCTGAGATTCCAAGTGATGTGGAAACTACGTTATCAAGTATGGCCTCGTATGGAAGAGGGCGCTTCAATGACATTCAAAGTGCCTCCTCCGGGCATCGAATTCACTCTCCCGTCACCAAAGATAGGCATCGAATCGTTAGCGGTTGTAGATCCGCCATGGAGTCCACAAGTCAAAGATAAGGATATGGAAATGACTATCAACCAAGAGCGTCATGTAAGTAGTACCACAGTTCGCGACAGTTAGATACTTAATAACAAAACGTCAAGGCTTGACGTCACTGGCAAGGTAGCCCTAAAGAAGCCCTATATTTCTTTAATTTTAGGTCAACATAATATGTTCTCTAATATTTGACATATCGTCGATGCAGGATCAATCCGAGAGTTCCCTCACTCTAGTTCACTCTGATAGTACCTACTTGCAGCGCTTGTCAGGAAAGTTGAAATTACGCAATAGGATTTTTTTTTATATGATATTATAAAGCGGGGTGCGCGGGGCGAGCCAAATTCATATTTTTTTCGTATTCCACCTTGTTCGTATGGTATGGTATTAAAGTTCAAATTGACTTTTAAGTATTATTACCAATCTTTTGTATGGGAATATAGATAAGTGTTGTTCTTAGATTTTTTCAGGCAATTTTTTAAATTTTTCTCTCTTTAAAACCATCCTCGTACTTCAAGGAATATTATAAAAAAATAATTGGCGAAATCGGTTCACCTGTTCTCGAGATTTGCGCTTCATAATTCATTATTATGAATTGTTTTATATATCTTAAACAAGGTCCTAATTCACAGCGATCATTGGTAACTGCAACTAAAACCCGCAAAAAGCAACAAACGGAAGCAATCAAGAAGGCATTACAGCAGCGCGATGATAAGAAAAAAGCAGAACGAGAGAGCTTTCTCATCACAACCATTCCCATAACGCGGCAAGCGGCGCGGGAGCCGGCCTTAGACCATGCTGCCGACGATCATATTGAACGTAAGCATTTATGTTTACCACCGTTTTTGGCACAATTTTCCAGGTCTCTGTTGCAGTATTAGAGACTATTTCAAGATCCTTTATTACATTTGAATTATCATTTATGAAATATCTCATCTAATCTAAACCAATAGTTCTTAAAATAGTACTATCCTCTTCCGCAGTGATCATTCTGAAAAGCATATCAGTACTTTTAATTCCGACAATTTTTTATAAGACATTTACGGACAATATCAAAGCTTTTCTTGATTATTTAGCTCCACCAGACGAGGAAATCGTGGAAGGAGTGCGCGGCTCGCACCACACGCAAGTAGCATCTGCACTATTTCCGTCGGTATTGTGCTCTGCGGTGGCAGAAATTATATCTCTTCTGGATGATGCCGCTGTTTCCCGCGAAGGATGTTCTGTTTATGAAGTGGCTTATCAGGTACTAAAAATACATCTCTCTCTATCTCTTCCCCCCCCCTCTCTCTCTCTCTCTCTCCCTCTCTCTCTCTCTCTCTCTATCTCTCTCCCTCTCTCTCTCTCTCTCTCTACATCGTTTTCCTCGTTGAGCTCAGTCAGCCAGTAACTATTTGTTTCAAACAATTGTAACCCTTATCCATACTTAATATTATGAATGCAAATTTGTGTCTGCCTGGTAGCTTTTCACGGCCCATCCATTTAACCAATTTTGACGAAATTGGTACAGAGATACTTTTGTCCCAGAAAAGTAAAGAGTTCCCACGGGATTCGTAAAATACCTAAATCCACGTGGACGAAGTCGTGGCCATCAGCTATTTCATACAGAGACAGCTTGCATCCTAGAGAAGGGCAAGGGCTACTTTTTATTTCGGAAAATTGAAGAGTTCTGACAGAATTGATAAAAAATTGATCAGTCGCGGGCATCATCTAGTGTACTAATAAAACATTATATTCTTACATCAAAATATCCTTAGGTTATATGGGGATGTCTAGTGGAAGATTCGGCGCTCTTCTTACGTCACGTACTAGAAAGACTAACGCGAGACCATCAAGACGACATGTTCAAACTTCTACGCCATCTGATACGATTCATACCACGATTACCGCAACAGGCCGCGTTCGCTTTGTACAACTACATCATTGGATATGTCATGTTCTACGTACGAACGCCTCATGAAGATGGACAGAGACTTATCGGTGCAGCATTATCTATTCTCTGGATGGTACGTATTTATTGTCAACCAAATCCACACTTCCATTCTAATATTATGAATGTGAAAGTGTGTCTATCTGTGTGTGTGTCTGCTAGTTTTTAGGGTTCCGTACCTCAAAAGGAAAAACGGAACCCTTATAGGATCACTTTGTTGTCTGTCTGTCTGTCTGTCAAGAAACCTACAGGGTACTTCCCGTTTAACTAGAATCATGAAATTTGGCAGGTAGGTAGGGCTTATATCAGACATTCGGGGAAAAATCTGTAAACCGTGAATTTGTGGTCACATCACAAGAAAAAAATTAAAATGTGTTTCGAACAAATATTGCTATTTTCGGCATTCAAAGTAAGATTGCTATATCAAGTGGGATATCATATGTAAGGGCTTTACCTGTACATTCTAAAACAGATTTTTATTTATTTTTATACATAATAGTTTTTGATTTATCGTACAAAATGACGATAAAATACGATTGTAGGACGGAACCCTCAGTGGGCGAGTCTGACTCGCACTTGGCCGGTTTTTTACCAATTTTTACGATTGATACAGATTTAGCCTGCATCCCTGAGAAAGACATAGGCTACTTTTTATCCCAAAAAAATCAAACAGTTTTAACGGGATTTTCATAAAACCTAAATCCACGCCAAAGAAGTTGCAGTCATCGCCTGTTTAGTACAGAGATAGCTTACATCCCGGAGACGATATCCTAGAGAATCAAAGTTCCTACGGGATTTTTATAAAACCGGAACTTACGCGGACGAAGTCGCGAGCATCATCTTGTAAAGAAGAAAATACCAGAAACTTAAAAACAAAGAGTGACCTTATTGTTAAAGTGATCTCTTCCAGGCACCCCATTCATAAGAACTAATAGAATTGTAAGAGGGAAATCTATCTATCGCGCCACGCCCCACTACGTCACAGTAATGTCATGAATACTTCTTCAGATTCTATGCTTGTAAACCCACTTTCCACCACTTTGTTGTATCCTACTGTATGATTTTTTTTATATATATTTTCACTGTATGATTTTTTCTAGGTGGTGCATAGCGTCCATGGTATAATGTTTAAAGATTTAAAACAAATATTGCGCAAGGAACAATGCGACGCTTCGATTCTTCTTACTGCAAATGTTCCCGCCGCTAAAAAGATCATAGTACATGGGCCATGTAAGTCTGGTTTTTGCGATATTTTCTCCTAGCATTGTGAATACCGATATATAGCCTATTTTATTTCGACCTTTCGAAATTACATTTCATTGTTTACTCGAATTTGGATAGCACTTGAATTGTTTCACTTTACTTTTTTTTCCATTACAAGTTAGCCATTGACTGCGATCTCACCTAGTGGTAAGTGATGATGCAGTCTAAGATGGTAGTGGGCTAAATTGGAAGGGCTGTGGCACATTTTATTACACCCATACCCCTTATCGGTTTCTACACGGCTTCGTAGAGTTTCTCGACTGCAATCTTACCACCAGTGAGGTTGCAGTCAAGGGTTAACTTGGTTCTGAATTAAATTAAAATAAAATCGTACTGGAACGCTTAATCGCTAGGAGCTACGGCTTTGCCGGTAGGCTGGTAACTAGCCAAGGCCGTAGCCTCCCACCAGACCAGACCAGAGACAATGTAGAAATTATAAATTCCCAACTTGCCACCCACTTGAACCCACTTGTAAGACCATAGTGCTCACCACTGGGCCAGGGAGGTCATCGTCTCTATGTAACCAAGTCGATTTTCTGTTTTCCGACAGTTCTATAACTAGAAAAAGGAAAAGCAAAAAACTTGTAGGATATCCTACTTCGGGCTAACGACCAAGTGTACCTAATCCCACCATTTGATTTATGCTTAAAATCCTTCTTTTATATTAACTTCAATTATAATAATGAATAATTATAATTTTAGCGGATAATGAAGGCAGTATACCGTCACAATTCCCTGTTCAAGAAGACACTCAGTTTTGTCAAATCTTGAGAGAATCTCTAGATTACTTCGGCATTCCCGAAAAATTGCATGATGAGCATTTCCTAGTGGATTTTAAGACACGTGAGTTTTATCATGGTTTGATTAATAGATAGTGTTTATTCCATAAATGTGTGTGTATTCCATAAGTCTTATTTATTGTGGGTTAGGTTATCAATTTAAATGAGAATTTTCTTCTATTGTGTAATCAAAAGTACAGCTTATACACAGTGGCGTGCAGGTCATAAAGGCATAAATGCACTGCTTACCCCAGTTGTAATAACTCAATGCATATTTTTCATTGTGACCTGCATGTAAACAGCCTACCTAACTAATGCCTACCCTGGCTTCGAACACTGTGCACGCCTTTGCTTATACATCACTAATTTTTAATCATCTACCATAAAAAATCTGCTTCGTCAGAATTTGATACTTAACATATTTTTACAGTTTAGATAATTTAAATCGAGTGTCCTACAATATTCATATAAACTTACAATAAAAATGATCAAATAACAGCGTTAAGAATAGGTATATTTCGTTACATTCGTAGCGTAAGTATAATGTGTCCACACATTTATTTATATTAAGCAAAACAAACTAATACTTATCCTTTAAGACGTAGCAAATATACCTCCTTATAATTTTAGGTCAAATTCACAACGCTCAAAGTTACGTCCGCGACCATTATTTCTTCAAACGCTCTCAGTACCCTCAATTGAGACTCGTGCATATGGAACCAGAGGAGGCTTTTGAAAAGTTACAACAGCAAGAACTGTTGCAAAAATTCGTGGAGATCGGGAAAGTATCGCTTACTTGGGCCATTCTTAAAAACGTGGATATGGTAAGTTCACTTTACTAGACTTTACTATTTGCATGAATAAGTTCCGGCACTCCGAACAAAATAGGATTCTATTTATTCGGGCGTGTAAAGGCAAAGGTATTTTCGCCATCGTAATTGGCCTATATAATAGAGGTGATTCATTTATTCATTAACCTGTTAATTTAACACATATTAAAGTTTGTTGATTACATTCGATACTAAAAGATAACAATTTTAAATAAAAAAATATTAATAAATCAAAAAATACATATAATAGATTGCCGAGGAGATTCTTGAATATTGAGGTAGGATTCTATCTTCAGAAAGAATAACGATGAATTTCTCACAGTTTTATTAATCACTGTTACCACTTTGGATGTTGGTATAGGAATAAATCGGTGTGTCGTAAGACTAACTATTACTGAAATGTACGGTGTGAATGTAGTAAACCTTCGTTCCCGTACCTACATTCACACTAATTCATTCCTATATTCACAAAATACAGATAAAATCACACTGTCAACCTGTAACAACAACTGTATTTAGAACCTACCTACAACTGTATACATTATTTTATAATAGGTACCTGCATTTATTTATGATATTTAACATTCGGCCATTCTAACTACATTAAGTTTGTCCTCAAACTTATTATACATAACAGTTTTTACCTATTTTCATAGTATTACCTATACCTAACAATATCACAAAATTCCAGCAATATGTACATTATAATTTTTAAGTAAATCATAATTATGTAATTAAATACTATTTATATTAATTGCTTTTACTCCTCATTTCATGAAATTATAATCCAAATACATCCTAGCAGTAGACATAATTTTGTAATAAGTATTAATTTTTCATTGGAATATTTAGGTTTAAGTGTTTTATAATCTTATGTACTAACTATCCATTTAACTAGAACTGTTTGTTTCCTCAAAAATAAATAAATTAAATTAAAGTAAATTCGTGTACAGCTTCTGAAAAATAATCTGGATTGCATCGAGGACTTCACCCAATTTGGGCCACCCTCGCTTTCCAATCCAATTAATCGCATCTGCACCGGACCCCTCACCGTCAAGTCAAGAACTCATCGTGCTACCAGACTTCACGGCCGTGTACGACTTCCAGATGTAACGACTCTACTACCCATCTGCACCGGACCCCTCACCGTCCAGTCAAGAGCTCATCGTGCTACCAGACTTCACGGCCGTGTACGACTTCCAGATGTAACGACTTCACTACCCATCTGCACCGGACCCCTCACCGTCCAGTCAAGAGCTCATCGTGCTACCAGACTTTACGGCCGTGTACGACTTCCAGATGTAACGCGACTCCACTACCCATCTGCACCGGACCCCTCGCCGTCAAGTCAAGAGCTCATCGTGCTACAAGACTTCACGACCGTGTACGACTCCCAGATGTAACGATTGTTAACCCATCAAAAACAATAATAGCATCACACGTTTTATCATGAGTATCAGATCAAATACCATTCATTAAAAACAAGACACAAAAATATCAAAACATCATAATAAGTATCATAATTGTACAACTGAAATCAAAGTAGGTAATCATTCAATCATATATCTTCAAATATCACTACATTTAAATATCAAAACATCATAACAAAGTATCATAATCGTAGTACTGAAATCAAAGTAATTGTTTATCCACTCATCAAATACTATTACACAACAATATCTAAACATCAAAATTTTATAGTATCATAATCGTATTACTAAAATCAAAGTAATTGTTTATCCACTCATCAAATACTATTACACAACAATATCTAAACTTCATAATTTTATAGTATCATAATCGTATTACTAAAATCAAAGTAATTGTTTATCCACTAATCAAATACTATTACACAACAATATCTAAACTTCATAATTTTATAGTATCATAATCGTATTACTAAAATCAAAGTAATTCCTTGATCATTCGTCAAGTACTATTACACAAAATAGTAAAACATCATAATAATAATATAGGATCATATTTGTAGTATTGAAATCAAAGTAATCGTTTAATCATATATAACATCAAATACTATTACACAAAAATATCTAAACATCATAATATACCTAGTATCATAATCTTACTTACATCAAAATAATCATAGTGTGAATAAGCTTAAAAATCAGTTCAATCTTTCATCGAGCCTGTCTCATCATCTAAGAATCACTGTGATTACTCAAGATTGTGATCCATGATCAACATGCCAATTGTTTGAATATTCTACTCTGCTCAGAAGTAGCCCGTTTCCTCATCATGAAATCAATTTTATTTATACCCAGGATAAAGTCGTAAGTTACTCTCCAACAACCACTTTTTCATCTCACTAAATACCTAAGAATAATGAAAATGTCAAAAACCGGCGAATTTTAAGGGATATCGGGCTTATTTATTGGATAAAATCAAAATGACATATAACGTCACCATGGTAACGTAAGACAAGTTATAAGACGATCAATGTCAATCGACATTGACAAATACCTATTCATACTTCAAACTGATGTATAATGTATAATCTCAGTTTTTGATATTTACTAATTATTTGACTTATTCAATCGTTCTGGTCATTCCATTTTTTTTTTTTTTTTTTTTTTAGGTAAGCACTAAGTCTAACCACATATTTTGCACGCCATACATAAATGGCAAAATGTACCATCATTTACTTTGCTACTCACATATTTTGGCAAAATAAATCATTTCATTTCGTATCATTTCAATCATGCTATGGACAGCTAACAAAACTCTATTTCATAGAATGACTAATTTAAGATAGGTAGGACATTGGTGAAACGCACTATAAGTCATCCAACAGCAAATGTAGCGGTTAATTTTATTCTTGACATAGTTATTCTCGGACAAAGCCACCCTTGGTGAAATTGGGCCTTAGCAATATTAGAGCCATAAATACTAGATATATCGTACTAATAATTTATCTAAAATGCTAGTTTCTCTAAGAGAATCCGTTGTGTTATTCGGCAAAAGTTTCTCTTTCAGTCTTTAAACTTTTATAGAGATCTCATTTCGGTATAACCGTTTTTTTTTTTTTTTTTTTGAACTAAATTCTATTTATATTGACTATTTCATGTATTGAGAGCCTTCGGGCACAGAACAGATGTGTCAAATGTTGGGATCAGCAGTAGACGTTGAAATCAGACATTATTTTTATTGATCAAAAGATGAGTTCGTTAATAATTCTAAATCGACTTTTAATCAAGCAACCAGACCACATCAAGAGTTTTCAAGCCATTTTTCATTTGTAATGACTATTCTATTTTAAATTATGGAATTTGTCTCAAATATGAATTAGGAGACTAATTTTGGAAAATCCATTATGAAAACCCCCGGATAATATTGTACAAAAATCAGCGTTGGATTTTTTTTTCTTTTCTTTTAATATTTAAATAATGCCACCCTCTTGTTGTTTGTAGAATCGTCCGAAAACCTGTATCAATCACTATTACAATCGCAATTGTTGTGATTGGCTGAATTTATGTCATTCTTGTTGCAACAATGCATTGTAGCCAATAGTGTGCGAGTATCAGTCGATCAGAGGTGATTGTGATAGTCACCAATAGCTGTCATTTTACCGTAACCGAGCACCAGACAATAGCCTAGCTATTGCAGAAAAGTTCTAAATAAATTGTTTCAAGTAACCTGCCCCCATTTAGTGGAAATTTCAAACCCAAAAGTTAGTGTCGGTATCCAAGAAACGACACTAATCTTGATATTTAATTGCAACTGGTTTCTTTTAATAATTACTCGTAAGTATACCTAATATAAAAGTTTGTTCGAGTTTGACCCTCATCATAATCTTTAATTCCAGCCATATTCAATGTTCACAAACCGCGTTTTTTTTTCTACTTCAATACTTTACTACTACTGTTCTGATAGTACACCCTTCTATATACAATACTCTTGGCTATTTACATTTCATTTTAATTAAGTAAATCACTTCACTAATAACCTATAAGCCTTTATCTGACATAGGTATGATCTAACATTTCCGCTATTAAAACTACCTACATCAATATTGAAGAGTAGGTATTACAGGCATTTAATTGCATGACAAACTATTAAATGACTTATCAGAGTTGATGTAATAATTAAATCAGGTAGTTCTGTAAAATGTTACCATTATGGAATTGAAATATAGGATACGTGCACATGCGGATAGTCAATTAAGTATGCGGTAATATTTGCTTCAACCCAATCAATGCATAAAGAGAAGGTACGAGTAAGTAAGTATGTAGTTTAAATCGGAATGACCACGTCAGCCACGCCTCCTATAGAGGGCAAACTTTTTTTTTCTTGACGACTTAGACGATTAGTAATGTGCAAAGAGGCGCTGCCCAGATTAATTAAATACTAAACCCGATAATTGACTACAGCTTGTTTGTAATATTCCGAGGTTATTCGCATTTTTATTTATTTATTTAAACTTCTTCATCAATTAACTCATCATCACCATCATGATCACCCCATTACCAGCCCACTACTGAGCAGGGTCAATTAATCCCTCAATAATTATCTATTTATGGTTAATTGTTGTAATGCATAAGATTCCTTTTTAAATCAGAGGAATCCCTACGCATTCGCGCTAAACTATAACTATTCATTTCTTTTCTTCAAGCCATTCTTTTATAGATTTTATTCTTACAAAATTCGTGTCTAAAAGTAACTCATCGACAATGTCACTAGCAGAAAATTCACTACTTACAACAAATTCTTACTAAAAATAATAAAGATTATTTTATTTCTGTTTTGGTTTATGGTTATATTACAGGTTAAATTACATACCAACATTGGGTTAAATGGTGACTATAGACCAAAAAACTACGGACGAATGGCGTAAGTAAATAATAAGTGGGTGAAATGCACCCAAAGCATCGATTAACAACATAGTTTCGTGATTAGCAAGGAATAAGTACCTAGGTACCTATTTTGCAAACAAAACATTTTTTTTTTCTTCGTTCTTATTAAATTATCATTTAATATTGTATAAGAACTGACATTATTTAAGGTTATATAAAAACTTAAAGCACGAGTACCTATTAGTCTTCACGCCTAAATTAATTACACTAAGTAAACACAAACACTTTGACCTTGACTTTGCATCTGTATGTATGTTTGCATGAGTAAGTAGATAGCAAACAAATTGCAATCCCGAAAATTAAGCCAAATTCGTGTTCATTTTCATTTGAGATCAATTATAATTCTCGTGTAAATATTTATATGTTGGTAACTAAGTACTTTTTTTTTTAACCCTTCCTAATATGATCATATTGTTTGCTACAACGACACAATATGGCGAACCGACTTTCCTTTCTTAGCTTGTACCTACCTACTCATAATAGCTAATATCATTGCGAAATAAGATGAAACAAAATCAATTAAAAGTTTTCGATTACGAAAATATTGATATCGGACTTTTAACGTTAAAGTAGGTGCCTACCTGCCATTCTTGGTAATTACGTATGTAATATGTATCCTGAATCCTGATACCCTCTTTTTCTTTTGTATTATAACTACAAGTTTCCTACCAGTATGCAATAATAATGAGCTTCATGGGCTGTCGTTTTTCTTTGATATACCAAGTCAATTGCATAATTATTAATTATTTACCTACATTTACATTAATGATTTAACCAGGC
Source organism: Maniola hyperantus (assembly GCF_902806685.2). NCBI lineage: Eukaryota > Metazoa > Arthropoda > Insecta > Lepidoptera > Nymphalidae > Maniola > Maniola hyperantus. The sequence goes on along the minus strand of NC_048545.1, from coordinate 7,709,841 downwards.
TTTATAAAAGATTGCAATAATTGCGCAGTCCCTATAATTTACCCAAAAAAAATGTTTTATTACCGACCTGATGTATCTTCGTGCGATACCTGTACCTACTTGATGCTCGGACCCTCGCCAGCTCAAACGGCGGCGGCCGTATGGTGCCGCATCTATAGTCGCTCCAGGAAGGCAGCCTGGTGCCCGCACAATCGCGGCGGCGCAGCGCGGTTGCGGCGGCGCAGAACGGTCGCGACGCGCGGCGCGGCGGTGGCGGTGCCGGTTCCGGTTCAGCGCCCGCCGCGCCATCACTCGCCTTTACCGAAGGTAGTTAGGGTATATCTCGTCCAGTCGCAGAACCTCTTGACCGTACTATTTATCTCTTCTTTCGCCTTCAGTACAAATTTCAACTCGTCAGGTCGCAGAACTTCTTGATCGTTCCATTATTTCGCCTTCCTTCAGTACAAGTTTCAACGCGTCCGGTCGCAGATACAACGTCGCTCAATAATAATTATTCTGATGTAGCAGCAGCGGTTCACTATAGGATGAGTCACTCGTCGTTTCTTCGTGTCTTCGTCTTTGTTTGCCGAATTATTGTGAGCATTTAGATTGCTTCATCCCACTTCTGATAATAGATTGCCGAGGAGATTCTTGAATATTGAGGTAGGATTCTATCTTCAGAAAGAATAACGATGAATTTCTCATAGTTTTATTAATCACTGTTACCACTTTGGATGTTGGTATAGGAATAAATCGGTGTGTCGTAAGACTAACTATTACTGAAATGTACGGTGTGAATGTAGTAAACCTTCGTTCCCGTACCTACATTCACACTAATTCATTCCTATATTCACAAAATACAGATAAAATCACACTGTCAACCTGTAACAACAACTGTATTTAGAACCTACCTACAACTGTATACATTATTTTATAATAGGTACCTGCATTTATTTATGATATTTAACACATATTATACCTAATTATGTCCCATCTTGGACGAAATCGTCCAAGTGTCCCATACCTACGTTCTAAGTAGCTGCAGTAGGTAGGTAGGTAGCGCGAAGATTCCAGGAAATTAAAATTCGAAGCGGGCGCGCGGTGCAGTGGGGTGGGGAATGAACAGTTGCAAAACGCGCGCGCGCCGAGACATACCGAAGGCGACCGAAACCGATTACGTCACGCGATATCCGCGAGTCCGCAACAAGTAGTCGGTTAAAAATACCGATGTATTGAATATGGTTAAAAATAGCAAGTTAACTAATGTTCAATACCACCTCATCGATATGATAATAAATTTAGCATATCAGTTAGCAAATGATTTGTTGGTCCCATCGAATACATACAAAGTGTTATCAAATAAGTTAAATAATTTTGTTGTTAATTTTGTTGATGTTTTGATTTGATACACAAATAATACATAAGTTAAATAACTTTGTTGTTATTTGTTGATGTTTTGATTATTAACGATAGTGCGCGTTGGTAGACTTTTTACTAGTTTATTTTATTTCGGTAATTTGATGATGATGACTTTATTAAAAAAAAGGATTTTTGGCATTCCTTCTCTCGTTATGAAATAAAGTTGGTAGGTATTGAGTATTAGTTGGCATTCGTTTTTCGTGTTTAAGTAGGTACCTACTTCTTTAGCAGGTATAACATGATATTATATGGCAGGTTTTAACTTTTATATATAATTTATCGAGGTTCGAATTAAAATTCAAAATTCAAGTGAGAATTTATGTAGGTACCTAGTAAGTTAGGTAGGTACCTACCTAGATAACTTAAATTGATTTTATATACTTATTTAAGTAGGTAATCCATACTTGTCCATATTTAGTATTATAAATGCGAAAGTGTGTCTGTCTGTCTGTCTGCTAGTCTTTCACAGCTCATCCGTTCAACCGATTTTGACGAAATTTCTGACAGAGATAAACAACACAGAACGACAAGATTCTTGTCGTTCATAAGATAGCTTGCATTCCAGGGAAAGACACAGGCTACTTTTTGTCCCGGAAAATCATAAGAGTTCCCACGGGATTTTTATAAACCTAAATCCACGCGGATGAAGTCGCCCGCATCATCTAGTCTATACTAATATTATATTATTATACATATAATATTATAAATGCGAAAGTGTGTCTGTCTGTCTGCTATCTTTTCATGACCCAACGGTTTACATCCCGGGGTGGTGAATGGAGTAAATGATGGTGGTGTCGATAATAACAGAATATGGAAACAAATTGATTCAGTAATAATATTATCATCAATTGCTCCAAAGACGGCCGAAACCAAAGCTCAAGAGGAGCTAGACATGTTTTTGAAGGAGACTGTAGTAAATAGAAAAGTTTGCCCTTTGACGTGGTGGAAAACCCACCAATTAATATATCCAGTGCTTACACAATTTTCAAAACCAAGTGTAACATAATGGTTAGTTCGGTGCCGTGTGAGAGGGCATTTTCGAAGGCGGGCTATATCATTAATGATAGAAGGACTCGCCTCAGTACATCAAAGGTGGCCCAAATCATGTTTCTAAATGTAAATAAAATCTATTAAGTAAATGCTAAAAAAAATCCAAAAAAAAGTAGAAAAAAATTCTAAATGTTAATAAAATCTATTAAATTAAAAAAACCTAAAAAAAATAAAAACAAGTTAAAAAAAAAAAAACGTAAGTAATGTAAGATAAAATCAATGAACTTCTAAATATGCCTAGGCACAGATGGGTAGCTAGACAGTCCTAAGCCTGTTTAAGTATGAAGGGAATTTCATTTTTTTTCAACCGTTATATTTATAACGTATTTATTTATCGATATATTTTTTTAACAATTGTTTTTAGCATATTATGAACATTTAACAGTATTTGACACCACTACTATATAAGCTGTGATAGCCTAGTGGTTAGGACGTCAGCCTTCTAATCGGAGGTCGGGGGTTCGATGCCGGGCACGCACCTCTAACTTTTCGGAGTTATGTGCGTTTTAATTAATTAAATATCATTTGCTTTAACGGTGAAGGAAAACATCGTGAGGAAACCTGCATGTCTGAGAGTTCTCCATAATGTTCTCAAAGGTGTGTGAAGTCTACCAAACCGCACATGGCCAGCGTGGTAGACTATGGCCAAAAACCCTTCTCACTCTGAGAGGAGACCCGCGCTCTGTAGTGAGCCAGTGATGGGTTGATCATGATGATGATGATGAATTGGCCTATAGTCTATACTAAAGACCTGCATCTATAGTTCGCGACTGGTCGAAATGGCAATCGGGGTATGAGGCGGGAGGGCGCCCCGCCCTGCACACCTGTGCTATCCCGCACTGGGTTAGCGCGGGGACTGTGCGGGTGTGCGGGGCGTCCCCACATACCTTTTGTCTTCAGAGTATCCTGTGAAGGCACCCAGGGTATTATCTACGAGTATAGCAATTATACCTAAAACGCACCGCTAAGGTATGGAAGGGCCCCATCCGGCTCTCGTTTTTCCGATACAAATAATATCGGTAACTTCGGTCGAAAGTTGTTCACACAATTTATATTGTAGGCCATAGTCATACAGTTTATAATATATTTCCAGGTAGTCCAAAGAGTAGTTTTCCTTCACGACGAGCTGATGAAATTGCCATCGTTTCCAAGGAAAGCACTGGAAGCTGATCTAGCTTTGTATAGCCGAGGACCTTTGGGCTCAACACTGCTTGGGTTAGATGTGCTGCATAAGTTTATGTACGTAATGGTTATCTATTAAACTTTTGGCTTTAAAAATTTCGCTTTAAAATTGGGTTATACCTAAATAAAATTGATTTTAGGTGGGTGCGTCTAATAGCCCGCATGTTTGAAGCGATGGCAGGAAACTTTACATCGTCGAGAGACATACATCTCTTCTTGAACGTACTCAATGGAGCCTTGATGCTTCACAGCGAAGATTCGCTGATACTCCGATATGTTATAGCAACCTACGTGAACGCCGCTTTTAACTTCAAAAATATATTTTCTACTAATGGGTACCTCACTTTTTACTTATTAAAAACATTATTGATCGTTTTCAAATGTTCCCATTTTTAAATAATATCTGTCACGGCTGTACTCACGTGTTTAGTCGACGTTAGCCCGACTAGTTTCGAACCCATACGGGTCCTTTTTCAAGGGAGTCCGTTCGCGCACGTGCCGCGGTTTTGACATAACCCCGTATGGGTTCGAAACTAGTCGGGCTAACGTCGACTAAACACGTGAGTACAGCCGGGACAGATATTATTTAGAATGGAAATCACTCACGGTAGTTTAAACGCTAAAGTTCCCATTTTTCGTGGCATTTATATAGAAAGTGGTCCATATCTGTATGCAAGCTATCTCTACGCCTATTGTCACAATCGCTTCAGTGGTAAACCGTGTAAAAGTTACAAAAATATACCGATCAATTATAATTATTATATCGAAATATGTACAATACTCATATAATGCACTTGATGAAACGTTCAACTGGACTTCCTTTTATTTTAAACTTTGCAGCTATCTCCTCATAATGCCAACGCTGCTACAAATTTACTCAAACTTCCAAACAAATAAACTCGTGACTACAACAATAGAATATGCCGTGAAGCAGTTCTATTTGCTGAATAGAAAGCCATTCATTCTACAAATGTTTGGTTCCGTATCTGCTATACTGGATACCGATGAAGAAGCAGCTTTTGGTGATGCAAGTAAAGTAAGTACGACTTCCTACTGCCTAGTTGTCCGACCGCCGATGATAAGCCAAAAATAAGCTAAAAACTAGAAAGGAGTTGGTGAGCAACGAATGTATAGTTGGGATAGTGTTGTTGTTGGGCTATAAGCGAGTGTGCAAGTGTGATATAGTAATTAATACCTGCGCAAACTGAGCGAGTGTTTTGACCGCCAAGAGAGCGTCGCTGAGCGAGTTTTTCTTTGATAGCTCTTGTCGCTGTGACAAACTAGTGGAGAGAGAGTTCTTGCCGGTAGTGTGCCAGGTCAGCGATCAACTGTACTGACTGACTTACGTTTGTTGAGCGCGAAAATAGTCAATAGCTAGTCGCTTCATTCGCGGCGGTGGGACAACTGCTTTCTTTTGTAATTTTCCAAAAATTACTCTTCCCGATTGCGAAGTATATTTTGTAATTGGCTAGAATCACATTCAATTATTATTACTTGATTTATAAAGAAATCGGTAAAAATAAATTCTAAGTTTGTGATATTTTATGAAGCCTCACTAAGGAGGCTTCATAAAACATCGATTGAGTTAGTAAAGATACGTGTGGATAGATTATTTACAGATAAATCAAATAATTATTCTAGGTGCAATCCAGCTGTCTATTCAACCTCCTATTGAGCCTCGAAACTCCATCACCAGACCCCCTCCACATCGCAGAACTAATCAAAGAAGAAAAGCCGCTCAAACCTATAGACTTCTGCTATAGAGACGAAGACGAAATGGTCAATGTATTGGACTGCATCAGCCTTTGCGTTATGGTTGTATCGTATTCTGCGGAAAGTATGCGTGGATACCAAATGCTTGTAAGTTTTCAATTGTCATACCGCCATAGTACTGCTTTCTTATCTGTGATTATCCGCAGGTAATAAAGACAAATCTAAATATATAAAAGTAAAAGGTGACTGACTGACTGACTGACTGACTGACTGTCTGATCTATCAACGCACAGCTCAAACTACTAGACGAATCGGGCTGAAATTTGGCATGCAGATAGCTATTATGTCGTAGGCATCCGCTAAGAAAGGATTTTTGAAAATTCCACTCCTAAGGGGGTGAAATAGGGGTTTGAAATTTGTGTAGTCCACGCGGACGAAGTCGCGAGCATAAGCCAGTGTACAAAAAACGCCTTACTATCTTTCGCGATACGACGTGAATTTTCTTCATACGACCCATCTTTTTTTTTTGTTTGCTTCACCCCGTGTAAAATGACCCTTTAATGGCCAATGCCTTTACATTTAATTTTTGAGATGAGATAATATATTTCCTTTAAATAACATCTGATGTTACCTCAAAAGTAAGTCAATTCCTATATTTTTTAAGATTATACTGGAAGCAATACTGCCGTGCTATGTAAAGCAAATACAACTTCCAACTTACAACCGAGAAGGCAAAACTGAGAAAGAAATTATTCAGCAACTTGCCATAGCCATCAAAACTCTTGTCAATAACTGCGAAGGACTATCTAAGTAAGTTTTTTTCGCTTATCGGGCTCAAAAACAGGGGCACAAACTTTCTTTGACAATCAGTGTAAAGAAAATAGGACATACTTATTTTTCGTGGTTACATCAAGTAATAAATTTTATTTTAAGATCAAGGTTTTACAAGTTAATGGTTATGTTTTTTAAATATGTATGTAAATGATCAAGTTAGAGTCACTTCACACTAGCATTTCTCTAGCGTAGGCGTTCGTTGAAACAATGCACACGCAACGCCGACGCCGCCGCCGCCGGCCGTGACGCGCCGGTTTAACACCTTCACATGGTCGCAAATTCCATAATGGGTCCTCCTGTAGCATTTAAATTTTTTTTTATTGATTTTTGTAATAATTTTCTTACATAGATTTTCCTTGTCGGAAACCATTTTATTAATGACAATTCCAAAACGATAAGGAGATCACGCATCGTCTTCGCTAACTTGGCAATCAGCGTTTACACAGCACACTAACGTCGTGAGTCGCGGCGTCATACGTTTGACAAACTCCTACGCTGGAGAAACACTAGTGTGAAAGGGTTCTTACATTGATTAGCAGAGTCACTTGAATGTTAGCAAAAATTTCGTGTAGATCATACAACGGTCCGTACCGAACGTCGCCGGAACACAAAGGCTCCTCCCAGCGAGGCTGCCCCAGGCCTCCGGCGACCGCTTTCATGGCTCTCGATATACTGGATGACGAATCTCATTCGCGATATGTCAGCGACCACTCCCGCATGCCTCCCGTTACTGATTACACCGGCACTGAGGATTCTGAGGTAACCTTATTGGCTATCACCCCATATTATAAATGCAGAGTGTATGTTGTTTGTTGACTACCGTAATTTTTACGTGGATATAGTTAAGGTCATGGAAAGTGGAGAAAGTTAGTGAAATAGCGTTTCTACGCTATAAAAAATAATAATGTATTTCTGTAAATGTAGGTAATTTGAAATCCTTCAAAACAATAATTATTATTTTCATCATGATGCATAAAATAGCAAAAAACATTACACATTATTTCACGAGATTATCCTTATAATCTTTTACTACAACCAATTTTTTCAGAAAACATTTAACAAAATATGCTGTATTTCATAGTAATAATAAAAATAAAACAATAACTTTCTGTCACGCTCATAAGCTGGCCGCGTGCGAGAGACTGCGTGCTTTTCATGACACTTGCGCTTATTCATAGACACTACACAACTCACAAGTGCAATATGAGTATGTGTTGTACGTGCCAGCTCTTGTTAACACGGCTTTAACCTATAGCAGCCTTTATGTTAAGTCACTTCTTTCCATTTGAAACTACGGACCAATTTATTACACAGCTTGTACGTGCTGAATATCGTCGTCCTCGCGACGTATTGCTGTCTTTGGTGGGCGACTTTATCGACCGTGCGACCTCACGTTTGATGGACTTGAATGGTTCTAAGGGCAGTGGTGGTACTGAAGGAAAACCTGTTGAGTTACTCGATTCCAAGTCCCATGCGGTAAGAAATTTTAAAATTCACTTGTCAAGTTTTTAATATTTCTCGTTAAGACATCTCATAATATACGTTTTGTTTGGCATCGTATTAATTCATTATGTTTATTATTTCTTGCACAACACATAAAAATAATGGTACAAGGTGATTTTTATCACTAAAAAGAGATCTCTTCCAGACCACCTTAGTGCTAGGGCAGTATTTCTGTTAAGAAATTGTCAAACATAAACGTAACGACTTCCAGGGTTTACAAAAAGTCTGATGCAAGTATAAAATATAATGGATTTTGTTGTGTGCTAATTGTTTTAATATAATTCAGTTTTCTGGCTAGTGTTCAAAATAAAACTATATGTTTGGAGTTTGGACTAAAATTATTATGAAAAAAAATATTATTTTGCTTAACAATAAACATTTGTGGAACTGAATGTTCGTTTTCCAGAGATTAGCTGAAATAGCCCATTCATTACTAAAAGTGTCACCATACGACCCGGAGTCTATGGGTTGCAGAGGTTTACAGCAGTATATGATGCAAGTACTGCCAGCCGCAGACTGGGCCGATGATGCGTTAAAACCCGCGCTAATCATGATTTTACGCAGACTCGATAAGGTATTCATGAAGATTGCCAAAAAACCAAGTATAAGGGTAAGTTCTATACCAAATTATATGCACTAAAGTATAATCGTATGAGGCGGGGGGACGCCCCGTACACCCGCACATCACCCGCACTCGCCTGCACCGGGTTAGCGCGGGGCGTTCCCTCCCCGATTGGCATCTCAACCTGTCGCGTACTATATCTTCTACATCGTGAAGTACGGTCGGATTTAATTCTACAACATTGTTAATCGCACTTGATGAGTTAAGCGTTCCTGAGCTTTTTTTTTCTAGAACTAGTGTGTAATTTTCTGTTAAGGTTTCAATAAATAATTTTTCAGAGAAACACAGATTGGGACTCTGCGGCAATTTTATTGAAGGGAATTTATGAAACGATGTTGCGCTGTCCTTATATAGTGCACTGGCAGCAAGTAAAGACCTTACTTAACACTGTTCAAGTAAGAGCCAGCCATTACCTATTCAGTATATACTTACTTATTCCTTACCAAAAAAATATACAGGTTGCTATTAGAACGCTAGCAAAAACGAAGACAGGTGATAGTACTGATGATAATAACTGATTACATAACATAAGAAAACGCGAAAATAAAATAAAAAATTCTGTGCTTTAAAAATTTCGCAGTTCTATGCCAATATAACATCTGACTGACGTTAGAGATCATCGAATATCTAATATTGCGTAGATAGGTGCCGCGGGGTCAATTCCGGGTCGTACGCGGGGTATTGACGCCGAGTTTTGCTTTCTATACATTGCGTTTTTATAAATACTAAATCACTAAAATTACAAGTAGGTATAAGGTTATTGGTATTGGATTGTGTTTAGGTAGTATAATAATAGGGCTAGGTTTTCGGTAGCGTTCTAATTACACCCTGTAGATATAATTAAGTAAAATATATATAAAAATTGTTATTCTTCTAGGCCTTGATAGTATCGGATAATAATAGCGGCGAGAATTTATCGTCAGCAACAGCTGCTTTGATGTCACAACCACCTCCTCCACATTTTGGTAGCACCGTTGTACGTTTGATCGCATTACAAGTTGGCCATACTGGGGTATGTATAATTGCCTTATAGTGTCAAGTGTGTACATTTTATGAACTCACCTGTTATATTTGCTCTGTGTCAGCTGTCATGTCTAAAGTACGGTTTAAACCGGAATTCATAGTCAAGATAGGGGCCTCTTTAGAGGACGATTAGATTGTGTCATACACAACATTAATGCATTGCATAAAGGTTGAATGTGACACATGTTTGAATCGTCCTCTAAAGGAGCCCCTATCTTGACTATGAATACCAGTGTTAGTCCTTAATTTAAGGATGAACCGTACTTTTGATATGATAGTTAACACATAGAGCAAATATGGCGGGTGAGTTCTCAATATTTATCCATTGTACTAATTTCTTGCCTGCTTAGTAATAATAGGTATAATTGCTAATGCGCATGGCCGCCATTTTAGTGACGTCAGCACTACACTGAAGTTTCGAGCTAATGATATATTTTTATTTCGACTGACGTCAAAATGACGTCATTTTGATGGTAATGAGATATGGTTCCAGCGTAATAGCAATTTGCGGGACTCAAATGCTGATTACATATTTAAACTTTGATTGTGTCCTACTTTCAATTTTTTGATCGCAGGACAGCTATACGTTAGAGCAAATGTGCGGCGGTAGTGCGATTTTTCCAACGGCTGAAAAAACGGAGAACATGCTTATGAATTTGATCATGCCTCTGAGTCTACGTGTCGGTGCTGGAAGAAAGGGTACATAATATTTTTTGAATTTAACTCAAGTATCATCATCATCATCAACCGATAGACGTCCTTAGCTGGACATAGGTTTCTTGTAGGGACTTCCACACGCCACGGTCTTGCGCCGTCTGAATCCAGCGCCTCCCTGCGACTCGTCTGATGTCATCCGTCCACATAGTATGGGGTCTTCCAATGCTGCGCCTTTCGGTGCGAGGTCGCCATTTTAGCTCCAGGTGTCAACTTATATGTCAAAAGTAAGATTTTGTCCTTAATTTAAAGGTGAACCGTACTTTTGACATGACAGTTGACACAAAGAACTAAATAGCGAGTCAGACCTCAATATGTACGCACCATAGATTATCTACTATATGTACGCACTATTCGCTTGCATGTATAGTACGCTACAAGTTGAGATAGCAATCGGGGTATGGGCGGGGGGACGCTCCGCACACTCGCACGTGACCCGCGCTCGCCCGCACAGGGTTAGCGCGGGGGCTGTATCTGTGTATCTCTGTATCTAATATTTTGCAGCAGATACCTCGCCGGCGAGCGAGTTGTTTTTCAGGTCTCTCGGTATACTTTTTTTTATCTCGTTTTTTAGTAATCTCTATAATATATAAAAATGAATCGCTAAATGTGTTGCTGATCGCAAATCCCGAGAACAGCTGAACCGATTTCGCTAATTCTTTTTTTATAATATTCCTTGAAGTACGAGGATGGTTCTTACGGAGAGAAAAATTTAAAAAAATTGCCTGAAAAAGCATCGACTGTTAGGCGGTACGAAGTTCGCCGGGGCAGCTAGTGTAATATAATAAATGGGCACCGTTTGGATGTGCAGACGTGCCCCCGCTGCGGCAGTCGGACGTATCGTACCTGGTGTCGGTGGCGGTGAGCGCGCTGTGCCCGCCCGCGCCGCCGGGCCAGGCCGTGGCCGTCAACGCCAAGCTGGGCGCCGACGCGCGCGCCAACTCGCTTACCTTTACCGGCAGCCGCGACACGCGCAACACCACCCGCCTCTCCAACATACTCTACAGGATCGCCTTTTTAGGTATAAGTTTCATCATCATCAACAACTGTAGTAAAACGACCAGCTGCTCGATAGTGACTGCTTTATTACTTGAATTTCTAAACTACCTACATGCAATACAATATACTAAGTACTTAGATAACTACGTATACAATAACAACCCATCGCTGGCTCACTGCTGACCACGGGCCTCCTCTCAGAATGAGAATAATTAGGACATAGTCCACCACGCTGACCGACTGCGGATGGGCAGACTTGATACATCTTTGAGAACATTATGGAGAATTCTCAGGCATGCAATCTTCCTCACGATGTTTTTCGTCAGCGTTAAAGCAATAAAACACATATAACTATAACTCCGAAAAGTTAAAGGTGCGTGCCCGGGATCGAACCCCTGATCTCCTGAATAGGAGGCGGACGTCTTAGCCACTATCACTGCGATAGGTTAGTTTAATCGGTGCCAATTCGTTATGTGATGATGATTGGACTGAGTCCCTATAAAATATAAAAATAATCTAGATTTTTTCATTATGTTTATAATATCTTATAAATTGTACAGCTCTAAAGGTGCTATGCGCGTGTTTCACGAGCGAACTGTGCAGCGAGTGGGGCCGCATAGCGCGAGCGATTCGCGAGCTGGGGCGCCGGAACGAGGCCGCTCACCATCTGTGGGACTTTCTCGAATACATTGTCACATATCGCACGCCGCTTTACGTCCTTCTGCAGCCCTTTATCGTGCATAAGGTACGTGGTTTCCTACCTGAATAGACTAATATTACTATGTATTAAATAAAAATAATAGATTATTCAACATGGGTGCCCGCCCATGATGAATAATCATGGCGCCCGTCTTACGTCATGGGCGCCGGAATAAATCCCAAGCGTAACGAGGGATTATAGAGTAGTAGCGAGGGTATTGCATCTATTAGAATCCTGAGTGAAGCGTGTGACTTAGGGGCGCCCAAGACTAAGACAGTAAGTACTACCCCCAAGTTCAATACACACTTTTCAGACCTCGCAAGACAATAAAATCTTCGTATGCTTAAAATAGGTACCTACTTATCTGTCTTTAGAAATTTCTGGCAGCAAATCGTTTATTACATTTTGAGCATTAATAGATTCCTGTGGCTCTACCGCGGTTGTTTGACAGCTACAATGTCACGATCGCAATCATCTCTGATTGGTTAATGCTCGCTCACTATTGGCCACAATGCATTGTTGCAACAAGAATCGCACAAATTCAGCCAATCAGAACAATTGAGATTGTAATAATGATTGATGCGGGTTTTAGACAATCGCCCTGCTGAGTTAAATTACTGCTGCTGTCTTCATCACTCGACATTTTTGTTTCAGATTAAATAGATTAATAATTTCAATAAGTAACACCACAATACTTTTACTTATGTTTTCACATGAAAGGAAATTAGGAAAGGGATGTTAGGAAAGGCATTCCGAACCAGTGGTAGATGCATCCGACTATTCGAAAGTACTTGTAAAAGTTTATTTGAATAAAAAAGATTTTTATTTTATTTATTTATTTACATGTGTAGCTATCTCAGCCGCCGATCGGCGATCACGAGCGTCACATGCAGTTTGTAGTACGCGAGCGTATCCGCGGACTCAAGTTGCCCGCGGCGCGCGCGCGCGGCTCGCTGCTGGCGGAGTTGGCACGCGAGCTGCGGATTATGAGGGACACGCATGACAATTATAAGTTCGGTTAGTTTAAATTCCTTTTAGCTTACCTTTTTTTAATGATCACGAATGACCAATCGAAATTAATATGGTGATAATAGCCGAGGGAGGAACGTGATAATAGAGAGCGAGTGAACTCGCATAGCTCAAAATCAATGGTATATCCGACCAACAATAATTTCACCACACTAATACAACTATAATTTCACCTCACTAACTTACGCGGGAAGCTGGAAGAAATTTCTATTAGAGATTGGATTTAGGTTTTTCCCGTAGGAACTCTTTAATTTTCCGGGATTAAAAGTAGCCTATGTCCTTCCCCGGGACGTAAGCTAACTCTGTACCAAATTTCATCAAAATCGGTTGAACGGTTAGGCCGTGAAAAGCTAGCAGACAGACAGACAGACAGACACACTTTCGCATTTATAATATTAGTATGGATTTGATTGTATTGTGACAAGAAATATGTACAAAATAACAAAAATAAAATAAAGCCTGAGCAACACTAGACCTCAGCTTATGTCGCGCGTCGCGAATATGCTTTCCATGCCAAGTCGTTTGGAAGTGTCGCCTCCCGACTTTTGCGTGTCGCAGTCGCGTTCTTCAAAGTCTTATCTTAACTCGCAGAACAATTAGAGAACATCGGTCAAAGCGGAGGAAAGCGCGCGTCGGAGGCGGTGCCGCGCGCGGGGCTGGGCGACAAGGCGCAGCAACATCGGCCCTCGCTCATCTCGATGTTAGTGGGCCGCGGGCCCGCGCCCAGGACGCCCGACCACCCCACCGCTCCGCTCTCAGCCCAGCGAGGTAACACTACCTCTCCCTTTTTAATTCCTGACGCTAAAAAGGGATGTTACAATTTTCACTCCTAAACTAATCTTTGCCTTACAGAATCACTATCTAGCAGTTCGACAACCAGTCAACCCGTATTCGACCTTCCCTCGAACAACAACAACGGCCGTTTTAGTGACAATAGTAACAACAATGTCCACAACACCAATGCAAATATAGGTAAGTAAAGTACCGTACAAAATGACTCCTCACCTTCCTTTGTTGAAATACTCTTCAAATAAGATTATATACTCATAGTTGTAATTTATTTTCGCAGGAACAATAAACAACAATTTTGGTGGCGATCAAAAACCGGTACTTAGTACACCGCCATACGGAAATATTCAAACAAAACTGCGCTTCGTGTCATCGGTCGAGTTTAAATTGACTACAGGTAAATGCTTAGTGGACAAATTGTCTACTATGCAAAAAATAATCTAGGCCATTTCTATCCAAAGTGCACAAGTATTCCAAAAAGTACAAGCTTAGACTGGAAAAAACACCCTACCGCATTGGCACAGGAATTGCTTGTAAACCCACACACTAAACGCCTTAAATGTGGCACATACTAGAATTGGACGAAAGATGAACATACTCAATAATATACAACAGAAAAGGATAGGATATTTACTGGAATACCCCCTAAATTCATAAAAAACACACCCAACATCTGATTATTCCTAGAAAGCCGATGACAGATAGACATATAAGAAAAAAACCCGGAAAACATATGGATCTACCGATATTTTTATAAAACTACGCTGAAAAATTTAGGTAAAAAAATGTTTGCGGACATAATCCATTTTCCATAAATTTAAAATTATCCATTTTATTATGCAGTATATAGGTAGTTAAAAAGCACGCGGGTTAAGTCGCGGGTATCATCTAGTCAACAGAAAAAAACTCAAAGAGAATTATTGTTGAAAGCGGCGGCGGCGCGATGGCGCCATTAAATCTGGTGGCTAAAGCTACCGACTTATATGACGTCATATCCGTCACCATTACTTCTGTCAATTCAGATAATTTCTATAAAATTTTATCTCCATGGGATATATTATAGTCATTCCTACGCGGATATAGAAGTTTTATTTCAAACGATTAATCCTTTCTACAGGAGCAATAGGCGAGGCAGCACTAACGCCTCTCTCGCCAGTGTCGGCGGTGTCGACGGGCGAGTCGTGCGAGGAGGCGGGCCACGATGCGGGCGACGAGCGGCCGAGGCTGCAGCGCTCGCACGGCCCTTCCAAGAAGACCTTCAAGTTCCGACGCAGTCGCCACGCCAAGCCTGAGGTATTGAAAGTTACAGGAGCAATAGGGAGGCGGCACTCACGCCTCTGTCCTCAGTGTCGGCAGTGTCGAAGGGCGAGTCATGCGAGGAGGCGGGCCACGCACGGCCCTTCCAAGAAGACCTTCAAGTTCCGACAAGCCTGTGGTATTGAACGTTTCATAATAATATGGTATTTTACACCAAATGAGAAAAAAACTAAAATAAGCAATCGAAAAATGTTTATTTCAGTTTATAAAAGTATATGATGAATTTTATAATTCATTTTAAAAACTCTTTTTTTAAATCTTTTCTACAAATATCCAAAACGCATGATACCGTAGCCGCCATGTTAATTCCGATTGTGACGTCACATGATTGAAGTTTTAATGTATTTCACTAAGAAAACACCGTTGCTTACCAATCCGTATGACGTCATGAACCTGAAAAGATGGCGGGTAGCGTTTTCGCGGCGAAATGCAAAATTTAAAAGCATTTTTATATAATTACTAGCTTATGCTCACCACTTCGTCCGCGTGGACTACACAAATTTCAAACTCCTATTTCATTTCAAAAATCCTTTCTTAGCGGATGCCTACGTCATAACAGCTATCTGCATACCAAATTTCAGCCCGATCCGTCCAGTAGTTTGAGCTGTGCGTTGATAGATCAGTCAGTCAGTGTCACCTTTTGCTTTTATATATATAGCTTTTGTAAATTTTTGGTTTTTTTATCAGTTTAGAATCAAATTAACACTTAAAAAAAAGTAAAATACCCTATTGTTTTCCTTCTTGTATTTATTTTTAAGTACGTACTGTGTTTTGATGCAAGAAAGTTTTATACTACTCCACTTTCTAGGCATCAACACACGTCCGTTTAGAATCGGACGAGTGTTCGTCCCCCGGGCCGGAGAGCACGCCGCTGCGGCGCGCGTGGCCGGCGCTGCTGCAGCCCACCGCCACAGTCACCGACACGTCCTACGACAGCGAGATCTCGCAGACCTCCTCCACTTCCGGATACAGGTAACTTGAGACATTTAAATTCTCATACCTGGACGCGTTTTGAACCCTTGTAGCTTTAGTTTTAAGTTCACGTAATTAACTATCTTATTACATCATTCCACATTGAAGCCGTGATAGCCTAGTGGTTACGACGTCCGCCTCCTATTCGGGAGGTCGGGGGTTCGATCCCGGGCACGCACCTCTAACTTTTCGGAATATGTGCGTTTTAATTAATTAAATATCACTCGCTTTAACGGTGAAGGAAAACATCGTGAGGAAACCTGCATGTCTGAGAGTTCTCTATAATGTTCTCAAGGGTGTGTAAAGTGTGCCAATCCGCACTTGGCCAGCGTGGTGGACTATGGCCAAAACGAGTCAATTCAACAATCAAAAAGCGTACAATAGTAGGTACGTCATCTAATTTTAATAAATGATTTGACTTTAGGCTTATTTGATCACTACCCGTATTATAAATGTGTTTGTTTGTTGGTTTGTCCTTCAGTCACGTCGTAACGGAGCGACGGATTGACGTGATTTTTTGCATGGGTATAGTTAAAGACCTGGAGAGTGGGATAGGCTACTTTTTATCCCGGAAAATCAAAGAGTTCCCACGGGATTTTAAAAACCTAAATCCACGCGGACGAAGTCGCGGGCATCAGCTAGTATTGATAATCAATTGTCATCTATTTCAACGTTCGTAAAGCGTTCTGTAAATTAAGTTTGGTTAATGTTACAAGGGAGAGTTACAGCCTGCAAGCGTCCATGTCGGAGTCCCCGTGCGGCTCGGTGCGCGCGGTGCGCAGCGAGTCCGCCACGCCGCACGCCAGCCCCGACGGTAAACCGCTCGTATGTACCGCCTCGCAGTACCCCCCTCCCACTCCCGCTCTCACTAACCTGCTCTAGCTGTCTCTGTCTTTCTATTCTATTTTCACTGCTGTGCTTTTATTCATCTTATAGAACTGACACGGTTTATTAAGGCTAGTTCGGATTTTTGTAGTTTATCGAGTGGAGAGTATTTTAGTAGATACAACACTCGATACTGCCCAAAATACGCCACGCCGAGAAAATTTATGAGCACTAAATCACAGAACACTATTACTCCTAACGTAGAAGAGTTACGAAAACGTGGCACGGACGCTTTTGCTCTATAGACACAGAACACTATTACTCAATAAGCCGCTGCTCGATTGCGGGAATGCATCAATCATCATTACAATCGCAATCGTTGCGATTGGCTGAATTTATGGTATTCTTGTTGCAACAATAGATTGCAGCCAGTAGTGAGTAGTCATTCTCCCGCAATCGAGCAGCCAGTGGCCCTACCGCGGTTGTTTGACAGCTACAATGTCACGATCGCAATCATCTCCGACTGGTTAATGCTCGCTCACTATTGGCTACAATGCATTGTGCTTGTTGTGTTGTGTGCAATGCATTTTGTGAGTTGCTTTACAACACAATTAGTCACGAATGATAAACTATTTTTTAGAAACCTCAACAATTTTCTGCCTCAGAATAACACTTTTATCTCCTACCTTGTAGAAGCTGCTTTTGGTCAAATAATTTAGCTCTTTAGTTTCGATATCCCTACATTGCTAAATGCTTTGCTTTTATTGTCTGTGTTTGGCTTGTTCTTATTATGTGATATTTTTATATGTATAGAAAACTAGCTAATGCCTGCGACTTCGTCCGTGTGGACTACACTTTCAAACTCGTGTTATCCCTTTGGGGATTGAATTTTCAAAAAATTATCGGATGTCTGTCATAATAGCGATCTGCATGCCAAATTTCAGTCCAATCCATCTTGTAATTTGAAGCTGTATGTTCATAGATCAGTCAGTTAGTCAGTCAGCGTTTCCATTTATATATATATGGATATGTCCAATAATAAATTGTTCATAATAAAATGAAATGGACATTTATTAATCAAATAATAATACTCCTATCTTTTAAATTGAAACTAAGTATACATTGATAATATTATCTTAATTCATTTAATTCCAATCCTTTTGCAGCATCTCTGAGCTGTGAATCAGCAACATCCTCGGCAGAAAGAACTGCTTTACTTGGTGCTGCCAGCCAACGCTCCCTTCTATTGAGCAGTGAACTTCGGGATGAAGATACTCTACTATAAAACAATATTTTACCTTCTCCATAGCGATTGTACCTTCAGTACCTATTGTTTGTCAGTCTTAAGAGTTCTTAGTTTTTTCTGGATTGATAGATTGGTTTCTTAATAGAATCAGCCAAATTCATGTTCAACTCAATTCATAAACAGGTAATTTTTAGTCTAATCTGTAAGGGCAAATTATTTCCAAGAAATATTTATTTGTATAATGGGGCCGATTCTCTTGTACACAATCTCTAAACTAAACTAAATTAACAGGTCTAAATCTAGTGCCATCCTTTTCCACAAGCAACATTATGAAAGGGATAGCAATAGATTTAGGCGTGACATTTTAGTTTAGTTTAGAGATTGTGTACAATGGAATTAGCCACATTATCCATTTAAGGAATGTATTCCTACATTTTTTTGACAATTTGTAAGCTATTCTTCATAGTTCATAATATAGGACACTACATGAAATCACGAAATAAACCAATTAAATATATAGAGATTGTGTACAACGGAATTAGCCACATTGTGGCTAATCTCTAAACTAAAATGATACGTCTAAGTCTATAGCTATCCCTTTCATAATGTTGCTTGCAGAAAAGGATAGACTAAATTTAGACCTGTTAATTTAGTTTAGGTTTAGAAATTGTGTACAAGAGAATTGGCCCCAATATGAACCTATTTGAATTTGAAGATTTTTTTAGAAATCTATAAATTTCTCGTGGTTATAGAAATGCAATTGAAGTGTTTGTAGCTGTGATTATTATAAATGGTACAAGATAATAGTATATTATATTGTGTAAATTTTGTTTTATTTAATAAAGTTTTCGTAGAAGTTTATGTTGATGGGTTGTGTTTTCTTTCTGAGTTATTGACTGTCCACTGATCAGTAAAATTTGATGAAACTATAGACACTAGAATCCCTCGAAATCCATTGATTTAAAACTGGGTTTTAAACTCGTTTTTAAAATTGAAATGAATTGACAATCCAAAATTTTACATAGGTATAGCATAGCTCCTCCAATCATGAGTCGTTAATTTACATATTATTATGATTCTTACAACTTCACTTTACTTAATTCACTTAATTATAAAAAAGTTGCTACACTTTGACTGACAATTCAACTTAGGTCTCAGGAGGTAAGTAGATAGATAGATAGATAGAAATACTTTATTGCACACAAAAAATATTACATAACTTTTACAGAAACTTAAACTAACAAAATTATTGTATGCAAAGGCGGCCTTATTGCTCACAGCAATCTCTTCCAGGCAACCTTTGGTGAAAGGAGAAACTAGGTGTGTTGGATAGTACTTACACGCAATACAGAAAAATGAAGTAGTATAATATTATATAATATAATAAACTATTTCAGTAATACATACATAACTATCATACATATACATAACTATTATAAATATTAATATATATACAAAATCCATAATAGAAATATATATATATATATATATATATATATATATATATATACCTACATACCTACATATATTATTATAATAGACCTACATATTATACCTATGATCGAATAAATTAACTATTATGGCATCGATAAGTATAGTTCTTTAAGACGATTTTTGAATATGGGCAAGGATTTCGAATCCCGGATATTTTTGGGCAGAGCATTCCACAGTTGTACAACATAATATACTGTAAAAGATTTCCCGTAGAATTTTGTGCAGTTACGTGGGGTTTGGAGTTTGTTATCTGTGGATGAGCGCAACTTCCTGTCGCGATCGGCAGCTCCAAGAAAAATGAAGCGATCTTTAAGGTACGAAGGAGTGTGGGGAGCATAGAGGATAGAGAAGAGTAAGGTGAGTGCGTGGAAATCCCGACGCCGTCTAATTATCAACCACTTAAGACGCGTACGGTATTCGGTGATGTGGTCAAATTTCCTTAGTCCATAAATAAATCGAATGCAAAGGTTTTGCAACCGCTCCAACTTGTTTAGTAGCTCCTCATTCAGATCTGTGTAGCTGCTGTCGGCATAGTCCAATATGGGTAAGAGCAGAGTTTCAGCCAAAGATATTTTTGTTTTGATTGGGAGGAGATTCTTCCATCTTTTAAGAGAGCCGACAGCAGCGAAGAGGCGTCTGCTTACATAATTAGTTTGCGGGATCCAGGAGAATGAGGAGTCAATAAACAAGCAGAGGTTCTTGACAGTCGCACTGAACGGTATGGTCGAATTATTCAGCACGATTGAACCAGCGGTATTGAAGTCAATCTACTAATATACAAAGTACTAATTAATTGTAGAAGTTATAATTTTTTTCTTATAAAACTAAGTATTTAAATGATTCAATAATAAAAACATGGAATAGTTAATACAAAAGTTATTTATTAAACTAAGTAGGTAGGTACAAAATATCACATTCATGGTTCTTTACATAATATAAATGATTGAATAGCAGTTTGAACATCGGGATCTAGTGGTATCTCATGAATGTATTTTGAAAATGTAAGCACAATTTTATATAAACTTCTTTTAACCGAAGACAAAAGAGCAGATCTTATTTTTATTGCAAGTACATCATTAAGAATATGCTTTCTGGGCACAAGGCCAGGTTTAGTTAGTTTATCTAGGTTTTGCTTAAGAGTTACAAATGCTGATAATACAGTGGGCAAGTCATGCTGTACCACACCATATTTATCTTCTTTTAATGATGATGATACAATGCAGGCCAGACCTTCACATGTCCACAGGACTGGCTGCGCTTGGATAAGAATGAATTTCAGCTTAGTATCAACAAGCTCTCCAAAGAAGTAACTAATTCCTGGTTTCTGGCATAACTTCTGAAGAAAACCATTAAACTCTTCTTTCACAGCAGCAGCAAATGTATCATCAACAGAATGCTTATTATGGTGTTTCAATTCTAACAGTTTGGGAGACTGAGCCATATTCCGTAGTGTGCCAGTATATTGCAGTGGTGGACTAGCTGGTGGTAGTACTCTATTAAACACATTTCTACCTTTTGAGTTTCCTTCGACTGCATTAGAGTCTCCATTAATACTGTCCAACTCCTTATTAAATTCAGTTATAATATACAAGCATTTCTCTAACAAACTGTTCCAATTCTTTGGATGTCCACCTGGCTGGGAAAGTGTAAAAATTTGACTTCTCCTTACAGGATCTGTTTTAGACATATTCTTCAAGTCCAGTGCTCCCAAGTAACTAGTGAACTGCAATCTTTGAGAGAGAGCCGTATTCAATGTCATGTGTGTATTAGACTCGATCGGAAACTTCATTGGTTCTGTAAGTACTATGTTAAAAACTGTTTTCATAGTATAAATAGATATAAAAAACAGGCTTGTGTAAAACCAAAGTCCAATCCATATTCCAGAGCTTATTAAATTAATAATATTGTCTAATGGTGGATCTTCCAAGTACAAACTGTAAACATCGGATATAACACTTCTGGGCTTGCTGCCCCATATGCAGTAAAAAACACAATAGTAAGCAACTGGTGTCATTGAATGCTGGAACCCCATAGATAAAATATTGCTGATGACTAGTTTGATCTGTTGAAATTTCTCTTGATAAATATGAGGGAATGTTAAAACAGTTGCACCCAATAAATGAGACCTAGTAAAATAATATAAGCCCATCCACATACCACCAATTTGCAAAAATAAACTTTGTTCCAGCAAGCATTGTCCGTCATAGTTTTCACATTTCTTCTTGAAAACATTAAAGTTACTTTTCGCCAACGATGAATACAAGCTCATTGTAAAGTATCCATTTAGAGCATACAGTATACTAAATATTATGTTTTGTATGGAGAACATGTTCAAAAACATTGATATTCTGGTGAAGTATTTTGGCACGGGCATCGAGTACTGACTTCCGTAAATGTAAGCTTGAAAAAAGGACACTAATCCCAGAAGTACGATGTTAAGACTCATCTTCCAGCTGAATATATCATCCAATGTAGAAGATACCCACGTTACCGGATGAACTAAATCGACTTGAATAAAAAATACCAGAAGTATAGCGATAATAGTTTGCAGAAAAATATTCCATATTACTGCTTTTATCAAACGTTGGGCAAATATTTCGCTTTTAGTTTCCATTCTGGTTTTAGGTTATATATTCGTATAATTTTAAAATACCGCAATCGAAAACACCATACTGCACCTAGTAAATCGCAAATCACATGTATCAGTTATCTGAGCAGGAATTATATATTAGCAGCACTGATATAAAGCAAAAATAAATATTGTTTGTATTTATCTCGGCGAAATCAAATAGGTATCGTTGTCGTTGAATTTAAAATTTTAAAATTTCCTTTACACCACTTTACACTACACTTCACGAGCACTTCACCCTTTTATCGTGCACTTCACAGATAAAGATATTAGGTAGGTACCTACCTACCTTTCTTCAATTAAATGTCAATGTCAAATGCACAGACAGCAATCAAATGCTTCAGCAGCCTCCAGTTAATCCAAACAAGAATCACGAGTATAGATCGACCGAAAAGAGCAGAAATTAAATGAGAGCGCCACTTTCACTCTTATGGTAACACTGACCCATGTATTTATTAAAACTTTGTACAATTTAATTCACGAGCACTTTTCAGAATCGTCTAGTTGGTATTATGTGACTGTTATTTGGTATTTTACGTACAAATAAACTAGTGAATTGCTAATCCCCATCTAAATCAACCAAATATATTTTTTTTAACTTTGACAGCACTGACATTGGTTTTGGGGTTGTTCTATATAAAAAATTTTATGTACCTAGTTCCAAAATATTTAATTTCAACTCTAAGCGGTTGCACTGTAGTTAGTTAGCTAGCACAGCTATACAAACTCAAACCAACTCAAACCTATAAATGGATAAACCCAAATTGCTGTGTTGGCAACTTTGTTTTGTCTGTTCGACATTGTGTTGTACCCATCGACGCCATTGACATAGGAATACAACGTAGATAGAGTAATAAAGGTAAATAAAGGAAGTACTACTAAATCTACGGGTCATTGATGTTGGAATCCCCCTCTTATTCTAGGCTACGGGTTGTACCTCAGAACGTAGACTGATTAAAAAAGCTAGACTAAAGTAACAGCTGTGTAACCGCGTGTGAGATAGCGATAGCACGACGTAACAATGAATAACACGACAATTGCCATTGTTTAGTAGTCAATATTTGTATAAACCGCTCAAAAATATTTGTATTAAACATTTTTTATGTGAAAACAAGTAAATAACCTATGAAAAATACAATGATGCCACGAATTCTCAAAGTTTGTTTTGCAATTAAAGTTGTATTCCTTGAAAAAAATCGGTTACATGATAAGGGACAAAAAATAGGTTAGCTGCGTCTCTGTTTATCACATTAGTAACTCTATCTGTGCTCTCTTTTTAGTGTGAATGAGAAAGCAAACGTTCCTTTGGTCTAGATTTTTACTCAGTCTACGCCTCAGAACATGTACTTATTTTTGGTTTTGTCTGTGACTTTTGAAGGTATGTTATTAGTCTGTGATTTTTGTCACAGACCAGTAATCCGGATTTTTGTGTTTATTTCGTCGAAACTTAAAAGGATTTTTTGTATTATAAGTGGTTCGTGGTTTTTAGAGGAGGTGCTAGAGCGTGATAGAGGTGCTGTTGCGTTAACAAAAATCACATAATAAATGAAATAGCTAACAATAAATTCTTCGTAGGTATCGTAGCGATGTTACAGATTTTTCTGTCAAGTGAATTAATACGACCATTACGACCCAGTGCCAGAAAGTTTCGAGTTTCGACCCATCCCAGCAAAGCGATAGTCGCGTAAACAAGTGCCCTACATTTAATACTTTTTCTCAAATGGAAGAAAATCATGAATTTGGAGTGGTATTTTCTAAAGAAGTCACCTGAAAAACGTTTGTAATGGAAAGTACTCACAATTTCGGGACTTTCGGGTGTTTAAGCATCGATTAAAACAACTGTTGTTATGTATACTTTAATAGAGATAGCTCTAAGTGTAGGAGTGCTAGCCACTCTCGTTACTATTATATCTGCATGTGTATGTGGCTGCAAGAACTCCAACCAGAAGTAAGTATTCTTAACCAATTACCAGTTTCATTCTTATTTCAGTTATAATAGTTTCCATAAATCATAATTAATATTAGGTACTCATTTCATTTCATACTGATATCAAACTGCACTTGCACGTATTCAAATAAATATTAAATTCATATTAATTCATAAAGCAAGAAAATAATTTTACAATGCATATTATACCCATTAGAAATTTCAAGTCATTACTTTGGTGTCATACTCAAACACTTACTTGGATAAATAATAGGTTAAATGATATTTTTAGATAATCCAGATTGTTTAAATTCAACTGTGATGTAGAAAATGAATAATTGTTAACACAACAAATCAAATGCTGTGGGTTACTGGGTCTCTTTGTTACCTATGTTTTCTTTCATTGTTCGTCTGATCGAGTTGAAACTTTCTACAGTTGTAGTTGGAACTTTCAGGAAGGCTTCTGCCGTTCTAATTAGATATAAAATAAATAAAAATAAAATAAATAAAATAAAATAGTTCCATCAATTTACAATAGGTAGCATATAAGTTGCTTAGAAATATAAAATTTAAATATGTTCTATAGAATATCCTGTTTCAAGAGATTTTGTATTTAACAGAAGTGAGTTGGTTGGGACGGCCGGTGTGGTCAAAATCCGATTGGATGAGGAGGTACCTTCCCCGGCCCCCACCACTCCTGCCTCAGTCAAGCGGTTTGTTCATTAAAGCATGCCCTAGACATTAAATTAATGGGGCTAACATAGATGTTAAATCTAATCTCATAAATTTATTAACTTCATAATATATTTATGTGTATCACTAATAATAATATAATATTGACGAACTGCAAGAACTCATTAATTGCTAAACATTATAAACAGCTTACTCACAACAATTCTGAGTTTGACATTATAGAACAATGAATATGAACTCGTAAAGGCATCTAACTATTGTATAATGCAGGGGTGTTACGGATATCCCCATCCGCAAATGCAGAACATCTGCATTAATTCAGAGATCTGCATGTGCATTAATTAAAGCGGATCTTTTACAGATGCGGATTCATATTTACAACAAGTACCTAACAACCTGTAAATAAAGTAAGCGGGCCCTAGTGGCTCGTGTCTCGCACATGTTTGCTAGTTGATATCTTCGTTCGCGCTAACTAAGCAATCGAAAAGTGTACAATTATACCTAACAGAGGTGTTACGGCATCGCATTTGCATCCGCATCTGCAGATGTGAACTTCTAATAATCCGCATACGCATCTGCGGATGTCAAAATATTGGCATCCGCAACAACCCTGGAATAGTGCAGGTATTGTCTGATGTCATAATCATGACTCGTCAACTGCTCTTGAGTTCATAGTTGGAAACTGTACTTGATGATTTTGCAATTAATGAGTTCTTGCAGTAGGTAAACCAACTTTACTTAAATCTATTTATGTTATGTGTTAATTTAATAGTATTTATCCAAGATCAACACATGCCAGAGGCTTTTCAGTTCATAGGTCCAGCAACATTAGATACTATTAGCATGCCTGCTAGGCATCTGTGGATGTGCCTTTGGCATTAAGTATCTGATAATATAAAATACTAGCTGATCCCCACGGCTTCGCCCGCGTGTATATAATATAGCCTATGTCACTCAGGAATAATGTAGCTTTCTATTGGTGAAAGAATTTTCAAAATCGGTTCCGTAGTTCCAGAGATTACCCTCTAAAAACAAACTTAACGACATTACCTCTTTATAATATTATATAGTATAGATGAATTAATTGCCTCTGCATACGGCAACTTATTGAACTTGCCTGCCCGGCGTAGAAGTGTGCATAGCACAAAACAAGCTATTTAGATTGTCAAAGTTGCTATTTGATGATGCCCGTGACTTTGTCCATGTGGATTAAGGTTTTCAAAAATCGTGTGGGAATTCTTTAAGATTCTGGGATAAAAAGTAATTTATCCCTGCAAAAAATCACGTCTGTCAATTGCTCAAGAAACACGCTTACACATTTTATAATATGGGCTGTGATTATTAAAAACATTTTAACTTCTTGTAACATTTTATACCTTATGAAAAGTTTGCATGCATATTTGCTAGTTTAATGCCTACTTTTCTATCTTCAAAGTAATTCAATGGAATGTTTAGTAAAAGTTTTTCAATACTTTTGGTGTTAATACTGCTGCTGTGACAGACTGTTTAATGTATTTAAACTAAACTAGGTTTTAGTTTGAGTCTATTTACGAAATAAAATGGGTATCATATTACGAATAATTTATGTATCTTAAGATAGTAAACATACTTATACCTGACACAGCAGACAAGCATAGCAATATAATTGGTAACAAGTGTTAAATACATTAATTTAGTAAGCCATTATGTAACACCTTCTATTCGTTATATTATTATTTATTTACTAACAAGCTATGAGCTAAATACAGCTTATTTTATTTTATAATGTCTGCTGCTAATTACTATTGCATGTAATATATACATTTTTTTAAATTGGAATGTTAAGTGTAAATAGCTGTTATAGTTGTTAAAATACCTATTACAAATTGATAATTATTTCGTAAACTCTCAAACTTAAAATCTACCTTGTTTCAAATGGATCATGTTTTACAGTTTATTTATTATTGACTAGCTGATCCCCGCGGCTTCGCCCGCGTGTATATAATATAGCCTATGTCACTCAAGAATAATGTAGCTTTCTATTGGTGAAAGAATTTTCAAAATCGGTTCTGTAGTTCCAGAGATTACCCCCTACAAACAAACTTAACGACATTACCTCTTTTTAATATTAGTATGGATAGATAAATTTGGTTCGTTATTCTGAGGCTCTGTGTTACACATTCAAGTTGTCAACTGTGTGTAAATCTGTCGTTTACTATGCTATGGATATGGACAGAAAATGTTTCGCCATAAGTGTAAACTGCACTTTTTGACACGTCCGCGTCGATACTAGCGAATGTTTATTTTGTTGGATAGTGGATTAAATACATCTAATGAAAAATCACTTAAGATAAAATTAATGGAAAATATGGAATTTCGTTTTCTTTAGGTTTTTTAAACAGTCGTAATACCTATTCAGTATGGATAATTCTGTTGCACTTTAAACTAAATTGACAGTTCTAAATCTAGTGTTATCCTTTTCGGCAGGGAGCATAACGAAAAAGATAACTTAATATAAAAGATTCCGACAAGTTGAGAACCTCCTCCTTTTTTTAAGTCCGTTAAAAAGGGCTCTTATTTTATTTTAGAGGATACAGGATTAGTCACATTTAATAAAGTATATTTATTATTTTTCTTTGCGATATATTGATAAAAAATTCAACATTTCCTTGACAACTCTTAATCAAAAAATAAATTTTATATAGGGCGTCGACGCAAAACAGTCAACGGAGTCTGCCGGAAATTCCGCATCCCGTCGGAAGGCACGACAGCGGCGACACGGCATCGGAAATATATGCTACAGTTACTAATTTAGACGAAGGTGAATAAATATATCTTTTTGAATTGAAATGAATTTAATTATTTCACGTAGGACAGCATGTGCCACTTTTGATATGTCCAGAGCCTACTAGAGCTGAGAGTGTTAAAAAATCTTACATCAAAGAATGAAGTCAAATTTTTTAATGTTTTATTCAGAATAGTATTAGAAATCACGTCTTGAATTGCCAGACACTTAGTATGGTGGCAACCCCTCTCCTACTCCGAAGAAAATATAAATAAATTAGACATTATACCTACTTTGACGTAAGATCTTTTACATCTTTATTACACAGAGAAACTTTCAGCTTTTATAAAATAAGGAAGGTCTGGCACGCGACAGGTCGAGATGGCAGTCGGGGTGGGGACTCCCCGCACACCCGTACAGCCCTCGCGCTAACCCGGTGCGGGATATCACGGGTGATAGCGGGTGTACGGGGCGTCCCCCCGTCTCATACCCCGAATGTCAGCTCGGGCTGTCGCGTACTATACATATCTAGAGAAACTCGTATAAAATTGCGTGTCACAATGAATATACCTAAGTTACAACTGTGTTTTTACTGTGAGAAACTATTCTTTTCCTAGAATAGCAAAAACGCAACATCGAAACAACATAGCAATGAATCATCTGAATTGATCAGACTAATGCAGCTATTTAATAAGAGAGATACAAAAACCACTATCCATTTATCTCTCGCGAGCGGAAAAGAAAACTTAGATGCAATTAAATAATAGCATTGTCTTGCTACTGAATGGATTTTGATTGATTTAAATCTAATCGATGATCACGATGCCTTTATCTTTAGACATTACATAAATTATACATTAAAGGGCCGCTACTAGGAAATGTTTTGCGCGTACCCACATCTTCATTGATTAGTTTATTTTTAACAGTAACTACTACGTTATCGTAAGCAGCTATAGCCTAGTGGTTAAGACGTCGACCTCCTATTCGGGGGGTCCGGGTTTGATTCTGTGCACGCACCTCCAATTTTCAAGTTATGCGCATTTCAAAAAATTAGGTAAATATCACTAGCTTTAACAGTGAAGAAAAACATCGTGAGGAAACCTGCATGCCTGAGAGTTCTCCATCATCTTCGCAAAAGTGTATGAAGTCTGCCAATCTACACTTGGCTAGCGTGGTAGACTATGGCCTAAATCCTTTTCATTCTGAGTAGAGACCCATGCTCACTAGTGGGCCGACGATGGATTAATTAGAGGTGCGTGTCCCGGATCAACCCTGGACCTCCTGAACATCTAACTCGATAATAATAATGTTCTCCTCAATGAAATGTTCCAGGAAGATTATAATGTTATCTTTCAGGAAGTAAGGCCGTAGTCACAGCGTCCACTAGCAGAGATCACCCTTACGAACACGCGTACGCTAAGCTACAGAATGAAAGTCATAACATGTAAGTTGCTTTTAATGGAATGCATTTTAGTAGCCAATAAACAATTACAGTAGCATTTAAATACCCTATTAAAAACGCATTCGTTCGCAATCCTGAGGAGAAATTTTCCCATACGCTTTTACCTATCACGTTAAATCACGTGAATCTTTAGTTTTTCTAAAGCTAGTAAAATATAGACAGTCTTCATTCTACTGTTCGTGTTTACTATCAAGCTAAACGTTTGTTAAAAAACCGGCCAAGTGCGAGTCAGACTCGCGCACCGAGGGTTTCGTACTACAGTCGTATTTTTTGGACATTTTGCACGATAAATCAAAAACTAATACCTAAGCATAAAAATATATAAAATCTGTTTTAGAATGTACAGGTAAAGCCCTTTCATATGATACCCCATTTGGTATAGTAATCTTAATTTGAAAGTTGAAAATACTAATTTATTAGTTCACAACACATTTAAAATTTTTTAAATGATGGAACAAAAATTCACGGTTTTCGGATTTTTCCCCTTACGTGTGCTGTAAGACCTACCTACCTGCCTTTCATGATTCTAGGTCATAAGGAAGTACCCTGTAGATTTCTTGACAGACACGATAGACAGATAGTCAGACAGACAGACAACGAAGTGATCCTATAAGGGTTCCTTTTTTCCTTTAGAGATACGGAACCCTAAAAATAAGATTTTAATGTTTGTCGCAATCGTTTTAAGTTAAGACCTAAAAACTTGACAACAATGAGAATAAAGGTTACAGGTATAGATTTTGGTATATTCATTATGTAATGAAGGACACTTGTTTCAGAACGGTGGAAATAACACCCGATCAAAGCTCCGATAATGATATTCAAATCGAAGAACGGGAAACAGCTTCTTCGGCAGCAGGTATCATAATAATGAGATAATTATCATTTAATTGTTAATTTGTGTAAGATTTTTATCGTCGTGATAATATTTGCTGTTAACAGATCCATTACTACCCATTTTATAAATGCGAAACGAAAGTGTGTTTGTTTGTTCTTAAATTACGTCGTAACGAATCAATGGATTAACGTGATTTCTTGCATGGTTATATTTAAGAAGAAAGAGAAGAGTGATATTTACTTCTTATTCCGGGAAAACAAACGATTCCTGCGGGATGGCATGCCATTATTCACGCCTTTGTCAGGTCAACGGATTCCCGTAATTTTTTGCAAGGACATAGTTAAAGATCTAGAGTCACACAGACTTCTCTTTACTGCGGATTTTATTAGGTAAAACAAGAGTTTTCACGGAATTTTAAAAACCTAAAATTCGCGCGGACGAAGTCGCAGGCATTCTTTTCTACCTTAATTAACGTATCTATGTGTAAGGTTAGAATCGATAAGATAAACCATCTTAAGTTTTCTAAGATGGGCCAATTTTGAAAACTTCCTTTTTTGGAAATTCTACTTTCTCTTTTCTGTAATCTTGAAAAAAACCGTGACTTCATACAGTTTTGAATTTTTATTTACGTAAAATTACCGTATAATTGAACTTGGAATTACTAATTGTCTAAAGGGGTTTGAATATTTTAGTTGGCCTACCTAAATGCCGCCATTTTTTTTTAAATAGCGGACACGCGTAATATCTGCATTAATAAATAGCTGGCATTTTGCAAACAAGTATTATATAAGACAAAATCTTCCAGAATGTCACGTTTCCGAGATATAAACTTTTTAGTACATTTTATATAATACTAGCTGATGCCCGCGACGTCAATCCGTTGCACCGTTGCGACGTGATTGAAGGACAAACCAATAAATCAACAAAACAACAAACAAACACACTTTCGCATTTGTAATAAGGGTACTGATACCATTTTACTTTATTTTTGAAAAAAAAAAAGTAAAATGGCCTAACTAGGTGAGCCAAAATCTTCAAAGCTAGCTTTGTTGTCATAGCACAGAGTTCGACAATCGTCATTTATTGATACTTTATTCCAATAATATAAATATTGGCTTAGATAAACGTTATCACTAACACTTCAATTTCAAGTGGTGTTGCGATGTTGATAATGTAAATTGGAATTATTCAATTGCTATTGTTGTAATCCTAATCCCAATGTATGCATTTACAAAATAATTGATTTTAAAATTAATAAAGGTAACAAACTTATTTAGACCATTAATTACGACTCAGAATACGCATAAGACCCGGTATCCACCTAAGCGGAGCGGAGAGGAGATGTGTACAGTAAACTAATCCGATTTTTAAAAAAGTGGAGATTTTTGCAAAAATGGAGGCACCGGGCCAAAAACCTCCACCTAAGCGGAGAGGAGAGGACTCCTCCTACCGGGCCTAAGTTTGGCCGTATAGCCATGCTAGTTAAAAAAAATTGGCAGTCATTATTTTTTGAATGGTAGCTTTTTTCCAAAAATTGTCTAAAAAGCCTCATAAAGATTTTAAATTCCTATTTATTCGACAAGGTACCCACTCAAAAGGGTACCTAAACCAAAAATTTTGCGACTTGCTTTTTATGTTCAGAAGGACCCCTTTCACACGGCATTTGTACCGCACGTTTTTGCGTTTATCCTGCAAAAAAATGTGTGGTGCTTACCAAATGGTAGTGACGCATACATTGCGTATAGAACGATTCACACGTTTGTACTACAAACAGAGGTACACCGTACAGTATCCGGCTAAAAATACCTATTGCACTTCGAACTTTAGAAAGGATAACGATTTCGCAGAGCTTTGTCTCTGTCGTCGTCTGTACGTCAAAGCGACTTAACGTCACATAATTATGAGTGAAGCAGAAATCTCTTTCTAAAGTTCGATGTGCAATATTTACTGTCAGTACTTGTACATAGTTGTAAACGTGTACAAGGTTCTATTGTATGCGCCACTACGTGTTCGGTTAGACTTATCTTGCAAAAAAAAAACAAAAAAAAAACGTGTGGTGTTAATGCCGTGTCAACGAGGTCTGAGGAGAGTATGACGGTGAAGAACGTTCAGCAGAGGCGGTGCTGATCTCTGCGTCGGTGGCGATCAGCGGGCAGCTGCCGTCGAGCCAGGAGCTGCCATATATCACGCCGCCGTCGCCGCGCGCGCCTCTGCCGCCCGACACGCACTTCAGCGGCGACTCAACCGACTCTGCCAGTAAGTATCTTTTGAATGCCAACCACGTGGATGAAGTCGCGGATATCATCTGTTTCACAAAGATAACTATTGCATTCCGGAGACGAAAGTAACGACTGTGAACTGGCATGTCCTATCTCAAATTTGGTGACGATTTTACTTTATACTATTTCATACTTTGCTGTGCCACATTTCATGACGGGTAGTTTGGAACAAAACTTTGAAAAACAGATACTACCGGGATTTCACCTACACTGGCACTTGTATACAATCACCATTTAGCTGAAGGATATTTCCTTCATCCTGTAATGTTAATAAAATTGCGTTAGTTCAGGTTGCCAGTTCACGGTCGATAAGCTACTTTTTATCCCGGAAAATCCCGTTTGAACTTGTTGAGTTAGGTGATCAATTTTTCCATCCATTCTCCATTGAGCGCCTTGACGTTCAGGGCAAAGTAGAGGGCACTAGAGGGCGAGGAAGGTCACCATGCGCCCAAATTAAGTCTGCTGTGGATGTACCAAGATTTGCACGAGTGTACATGGCGAATGCTCGTGAGGCGTATAACATCTGCCCTCAAAGACGTCACTTCATGATGACTACGGCCGCTCTTCCAAGAGTGTTGCGATAAAGAAGATAAATTTTTGTCATCCGCGGAAAGTAGTCCGTCGTCTGCATATGCTCTTATTCATGTTTTTTTTTCAGAGGGTTACACCAGCATATCAGTCCGAGAACCGCTAAGCAACATACGCGCACAAAACGTTAAGCCTTTGCAACCACACTATGCTACCGTCTCTGATGACTCCGGTTAGTTCTACCTATTCCTTATCTATCTACTACCTACTTCTTTAGTCTTATTTCATTAGCTTCTATCCGCCTTTTTCGGTCCAAGTTCATTAGAAAAACTCTTAACTATAACTCTTCTGTTGCAATTCTATAGGTTAAACTGTATTCTTGTGAAATATTCTTAGTTACAAGAAAATTGGTGATCTACATGATAGCCAAACTTGAAATCGGAATAGGCTTGCGACTCTTGCGCCCCGCCTCAACAAAATCCGAAAATCGTTTGTGGGAATGAGTGTAATTTTTTCTAACAAAATCCTGCAATAAATTTTAGATTTGCCCTTACGCAAGTGTTATGAATTCAAAGAATGGCACGAGACTCCATAACTAGATCTAATATGTATCACCGACTAGTAAAACTGTTAATATAATAATAAATAACTTAGGCAAGGTTAACCGAACCTAACCCCTACCTAGATCGGCTCCTCCGCCCCTACATCGATCCCAAAACAACCATTATCTAACTATTACAACCTTCTAATCAACATTTCTAACCAACAGTTTGCACACAATATGTAAAAAGCATATTACACAATGCAAGATTATGTAAATGTTAAAAGAGTGTGGATTTGACTTACAGCTCGTTCCAGCAATGTGTGGACTGCAACTACTTTTATATGTGGCATAATATTATTGTAAATCGTTTCTATTCCATCCATTATAGAGGAATTTTCATTAACTTAACGACCTCTGGCTCATATCAAAATCAAAAGAAATGCAATCAGTCATAACTCATAACTCATAGCAAAACCATTTTTGGTAGGTACATACAAAACATACATGTACCGTTTTGTGTTTACATATTATCGAACTTGCCGGAAAAAGGATATGCTATTATGCTTATCATTGCAATAAACGTGTTATTTATTTTGAAATGTAATTTTGTCTTGACTCTGGTTTTATTGATTGACTGATAAGTATACAATAAACTACTTACCCTATATAAATCTGTACTAAATTGTAACATTTTATTGATACAATACACACGTATGCGTGTCACAAATATAAGAATCGGTATAAGGTAAATACAATATATATATATATATATATATATATATAGATATATATATATATATATATATATATATATATATATATATATATATATATATATATATATATATATCATCATCATCAGCCTGTGGACGTCCACTGTTGGATATAGGCCTTCCCTAAAGAGATGTAGAGAGTGTATATTTAACGATATATAAATAAGTATATTTATAAGTCATTATGTAGCTAACTGTAGAAATTGATTGTTACGTGGATCCTAGCAATGTTGTTGTACCAATGAATGTTTTGTAAAAAAAATATGTGCTGAATAATTGGAAATTCAACACTGACCTCATATATAATAAACGCTTTTTTTTCGCGCGTTAGAAAAGCGTTTGTGTGAACAAGGCTTAATGTTAACCATTCGGCACACAGATGAAATGTACGAGGCGATAGAGGGCGCGAGCGTGGGCGAAGGTTCGGACACATACGCGCAAATCGCGCCCGAGCCACGTCGCCGCAATCCGCCCACGAGCGAGGCCGCACTTGCGGCTGCGCCCGTTTTGCAACCGGATGCCACGCACCATGCTAGGTGAGTAATAATCAGTGTTTCCATGTACACGGTAATTACCGTAGATGCACCGTAATTCAGCCCTAATCTACCGTCAAGGTAATATGGCCATTACCTTGACCGTGTCACCGTAATACAAAAATCACGTTAAAAATTCATAGTATACTGCGTAATACGAGTACGAATCTCAGTCACGTTAGCATATTTCGTAATGGCAACATTTCTCTTGCTCTCGGTTTAAGCATCGAATCTCAGCAATCTATTTTCGTCCTTATTCAAGCAATTAGGAAGGAATGAAATGTAAAACTAATGAGATTTAACAAAATATTAATATGAATAAATCCGTATATGAAAAAGATATTGCTATTCTAGGAGAGTCAGATTCAGAATAATATTAATAATTGATTAAAAAGCAAATTCGTGACGTTTTTTCTTTTCAAAATGACACGGTAATTTACACGGTATTCTTTTAGCTAATCCACCGTAATTTAATCTAGAAACACCGTAATTTTAACCCTTGAACACGGTAATTCTCGATTTACATATGGAAACACTGGTAATAATTGACATTGTGCAAAAAAATTATAATGTAATACAAAATGTGATAAAAAAAAGTAAATCTTTAGATCTGACTTGAGCGTAAAATATCAGATCTTTACTTTAGAAGTAACTTTCAAACAACACTTCCGTTAACAATGGTTGCCAAACTGAAGAGCGGTTTTGAAGCAGTCGTGTTTACTCCAGATTAGAGAAATTGTCGTACCTCCAGAAGGCATGCTGCCAAACTTCGTTAAAACCGTACTTGATGTGTATTTTTTGTATCACTTTGATTGTTTTCATTTTCTTTATTTGTAATTATAGGAGAAGTGCTCCACCTGAAATCGGGGCGTCAACCTCAAATGCCACACATTCACGTCAAGGTAATGTTCATTATACTTAATTTACCATGTTCTTTCCTGTCAGGCAAATCACTACCCATATTATAAATGTGAAGGTGTGTTTGTTTGTTGGTTTGCTGGTTTGTTGGTTTGACCTTCGATCACGTTATAATGGAGCAACGCAATCGACGTGATTTTTTGCATGGGTATTTCCGATTTTATTAGAAAAATCAAAGAGTTCAAGCGCACTCCATCTTGCAGCCAAGCACTAGTCTATAAATTAAAAAAATAATTGGCATAGCAGGGCGAACTGTCGGCGCTACGTGGTTAAATTTTGAAGCTCCGCTTAGCGCGATAAGTTGTACATGCTGCCGTTTTTAAACTAGATTTACCTTTCTTCAGTATTGTTGTTCATAGATATCTGCCAGTTTTAAATCTGAACAATACAAAAAAAAATATCAGCAATATAAGTTTGTATAGAGATGCGCGTAAGTATAACTTAAAACGTATGCAATAATAATATTATAACATCTGTATAATATGTAATGTAATTTGGTTTCAGCATCGATGTCGTCGTGTTCGAACTCAACGGGTGCGCTTGGCTCGCCCAAGCCAGAGAAGCGACAGGCCAACTCACCGCTGCCGCCGCCGCCGCATACCACTCACCCAGCACACCCACCACACCCAGCTCACCCACCACTCCCAGCTCACCCACCACTCCCAGCACACCCACCACTCCCATCTCACCCACCACTCCCAGCTCACCCACCACACCATTCTCACCCCCCGCATCCAGCACACCCGCCTGCTCCGCGCTCCGCCGACCCGCTCGCACAACGACACCAGAGGATATCCAGCACCGGTAATATTTAGTTTTCAATTTTATGTAGCGGTTAAAACGTCGCTCGGCCGCCTGGTCGGGGGGCCTCTTAGACCTCCTAGTGGGTGTTCGATCCTGGCCACGCACCTCTATCTTTTCGGAGTTACAAGCGTTGCGATTATATATCACTTGTTTTAACGATAAAGGAAAACATCGTGAGGAAACCTGTATGGCTGAGAGTTCTCTATAATGTTCTCAAAGGTGTGTTAAGCAATACGTACTTGGCCAGCGTGTTTGACTATGTCCCAAACCCTTCTCATTCTGAGAGAAGACCCGTACGCAGTAGTGACGATGATAAACTTTTATATTTCCGCATTATTCAGCGAGTCTTAGATTTTCATATCATTGTACGAGTAAGCAAAGTATCGCCAATAAGTATCAAGGGCGTCAATCAGAACAGATGTTTTAAGGCCGCCATCTTTTATCGAGGCGTTTTAAAGTACCAAATATTTATAACCACCACACTACTATCGCAATTTATTATTATTATATTGCAAAAGGGTCACGACCCCCAGCAATGAAGACAGTCGGCAGAGGAGATCTTGCACACAACGCTACGTACGTAATGCCTTTTGTCAGCAATTTTATCTGCAGCAATTCCCGCCATTAGTTCCAAGATCTCAACTTCTCTCCTTGCCAGGTGATCTCCACTTTAACCACGACAAGCTGCGGCGCAGTCTTAACGAGAAGCACCAGCGGAACAACAGCTGCGTCAGCTCGTCGGACTTCTACGGCTGTAACTACCCCGTGGAGAAGCATCGTTTTAGTTCCGGCGACCTTGCGCGGCCGCTGGTCGCGCGCGAACTCCACTTCGACATCGACAGCAAGGACCCGCCCGCCGACAACCTGTACAACTCCATCGACGGCCCGGCCAGCAGCGACTACTCCACTGAACCCAACACCAGCCTCATCTCCGACCAGCGAGCCACGGAGAGCCCGTCGCGCAACGTCGAAGAAATGTACGCCAAAGTCATCAAGAAGGCGAAGGCCAAAGAAGAATCGCTGAGGAAGTCTACTGACGTCGATCCCAAAAGCTTGAAGTACCGTAGCGACGATCCAGGGTACGAAACGATCGACCGAAAGCTTTTTGCCAATCACGGCTACGAGACCATCGCCCGCAAGGAACGAAAGACCTCCAATCAGGACCCCGGCTACGAGACTGTCAAAGATATAAGCAAAAACCAGCCTTCGAACTACACAAACAATAATTTACTGAAGTTGAATCATTCAGATAGCGGCCCCGATAGCATCATCAGCAGCGACCCCGGCTACGAACACATTTCCAAAGGTGATGCTAACGCTTCCGACTCCGATCCCAACTATGAAGTGCTGCGAAACCAACCTTCCACCCCGCCCTATGCCACGATCGCGCCCAACTACAGAGTCCAACCCACGTACTCCACTGTGAACAAGAGGCCAGGGAAGTACAACTGGCCGACGAACAATAATGACGAATCGCTAATGGAACCGAACTACGAATCCATGTCCAACGATCCGCTCTATACCACGGGCAGCGAATCCGATCCGAACTACGAGTCGGTTCGCCCCAAAGATCCTAATTACGAGAGCGTGAACGCTCACGATCCCAACTACGAATCGTTAAGATGTAAAGACCCGAAGTACGAATCTGTGCGGTCGAAGGACTCTAAGTACGACTCGGTGCGGTCTAAAAAGGATCCGAACTATGAAAGTGTTAAATATTTCGAATTGTCGAAGCGAGAGCCGCCCTACGAGAAAGTAAATTCTGGGGAGAGTGAAGGCGGTGTTGATCGTTCGGACTCCTCCGCGGGTTATGAAAAAATCAACGTAGCAAAGGATACAAAAAACAGTATTAAAAATGGTGCGGATTGCACTGTGAGTGATTATTTCCAGGTTTAATTTTTGATGTAAGACTATTTATTTATTTTGGTCCTCCGATGACGTCGTGAATATTGTCAGTGTTTCGACGACATACCTAGGAAATAGGAATCACTGAGATTTTGTGCTTTTTATTTATTTACATTTTTACAATAACGCTATGTGTAGTACCTCAAAGATAAATTTAATGTAATATCTTCCTTAGGTATCTGTGATATATATTATGATTGTGAATATTGTTTTACTCGATTAAGTTTTTTATTCCCGTGTCGGTAACGTTTTATTTTTTAAACGGACGGAATTTAAAGTGTTTGTAATCTCCATTTATTGACGTGTTCATATTTTTATAAACGAGTTATTTATACATGTAATTTATACACCTACCGCATGTACAAAGTGTATATAGTACATAAAATACACATTGTAGGTAAGATATTTTTTACAATAGCTATTATACTCTTGAAACTGGATGTTTATGCATGAGATAAAATCACTTCAAATAACTCCATTTTAATATCTAAATTCACATTCATAAAATTGCAACTTGAAGTACAAGTTGAGTTTAAACATTCCAATATGATTCAATTCTTCACGACACAGTCATGCTGTAAACGTCTAATTATAAATAATAATTTATTAGCGAGCAACCATTTAGGAATTCAAGTGATTCACAATAATAGCTAATGTGAATAAAGCTGGCTAGCTAAGCTGAGGTGTCCATGCTACAATAAAGTCCATTTAACGGGTCTGCAAATGGCTCTAAGTGTGTAATAATAGACTACTCAATATGGGGGGTACTCAACATACTCTTACGTCACGGGCGCCGGGATAAATTCCAAGCGTAATGAGGGATTTCAGAGTAACTCCTGAGCGTAGCGAGGGCGTTGTATCTAGAATCCTGCGTGAAGCACGGGGCTTAGGGGCGCCCAAAACTAAGACAGTATTACCCCCAAGTTCAATACTCTACTTTTCACACCTCGCAAGAAAATAAAATCAAAATCTTCGTATGCTTAAATAGGTACCTACTACTTACCTATCTGTCTTTACAAGTTTCTGTGAGCAAATCGTTTATTACACTTTGAGCATTAATAGTTTCCTGAGTTAAATGACTGCTGCTATCTTCATTACTCGACATTTTTATTTCAAATTAAATAAATAATACCACAATACAACGTTTCGGAGATAGTTTTGGTCTCACTCACCATAGCCTCATAGATTATTGAAAACTCCCTAGTTTTCAATTATCTATGAAGCCATGGGTAGTGAGCCCTGGACGCGATCATACGTCGAAGCGAGACAGCAGTAGCAGCTTGAACGAAAAACTACTTGTAAGGAACAGAATTTGCTTCGGGTGCACGGTGTTCTAAATTCAAATTACATTACATCCCTTAGGACGTAATGGATTTCAGTACATTACATCCCTTAAGGTGTAATGGATTTTAGTACAACAATAAAACCTGACTTACTCATAGGAATGTTATGACGTAGGTACTTTATTTACCCTTAGCTGACAGGTCTGTAATAAGGCATTCTAAAGCAAGTGGTGTGAAATAGTTATTTTGTTAGCTTGCATTGTAATGATTTGGTTCATGAAGTAAATTTAGAAAGTGTAGTGGGCATTTTAACGACTTACTTTAAAAGGAGCATTTTAAATGTAGTATATTGATATTCTAATATATTTTAAATAATAATGTGTAATATTAGTATTATGTTTATAGTAGTGTATTTTGTTAATATAATACAAATGATGTTAATTTATTAGTTAATGATTATGTATCTCGATGCGAATGTTTCATGAAATATTTATAAGGTGACTTATAAAGTGGTACCTGAATCTTTTGTTTTTACTTATAATTTTGTATAAAGTATTTTAAAGTTCAGTTGAATATGTTAAGATTTTTATTTACGTAGGTACTTATGTTTTTATAAATATTTTATTTACAGAACTGCTCCGCAGCGCAGGCTCAGTCTTATAGGTATATGATTCGTCGTATATAATATTTAAATTAACAGGTCTTAAAGTAATGATGTCCTTCACCGCATTGATATCATTATTATTAGTTCTGGCGATTATGTATATAGATATTGTGTACAGGTACCAAATTGAATTACACCAATAACTGACTAATTATAATATACTGAAAACGCCACCAACTCCTTATGATATAATGCTGTGTCTCTAGCTACAAATGTTTTGGAACGCGCTACCTTTTATGTATATGGTTAATTAATATTTATATTATAATATATCTAGTATGAGAATGTGTAATCCACTATGTAATTTATCTGCTTACTACAGTGCATATCTATAATATTTTTCCTGTAAATAGTCCAAAGCCGAAATGCCGGCACATCGCGATCAGCCGAGACAATCCTCAGAAATGCAAAGAACGCTTAGTCCAAAGCCAAAACTCAATTCTGGATTATGTATTTGAATATTTTGTGTGACTAAGAATAAAACAATTTGTAACAATGTTTACTGATGATAAAATATCATAATTTAGCGTGTTCATTTTATAGCCTTAAATGTCCCGTTTACTCTTACTTTGCTGAAGCGGCGGTTATGATCTAAACACGCGTATGTTCTTTGAAAGAATAAACATACCTAGATTAAGACTATACCTGGAAAGTTCGTATTTTAAATGAAAATTGAGTTGGTTGAAGTTACACATGATACCTAACAAATTTATCGGACGCGGCTGACCGCCGCGACTTAACCGCCGTGATAATAAAATGTACGTACACATAACTGCAAACAATCGGGCGTAACTTTGCCGGTCCTTGAGCGCTCGAACGTCCGATAGAATTTAGGCAAGCCGCGTCCCAAACGGTCTTTTTTGAATAGTCTGAGTAAACGACTGCACACCTCTGTCGCGGCTGTCAGCCGCGGTTTACAGACATGTCCGATAGTTTGTTTTCGCCTTAAGACGTTAGACAGTTAAAAGTCTAACGTCTTTAGGCTCGTTCTTAACTCTCAGGGTGAGTCTGAGCAAAGTCAAAGTAAGCTATAGATCTTAGCCTAAGAATTCAGGCACTCTGCGAATAGTAAGACGAGTAATTCTTCTGTATACCGCGAATAGACCGAAAACTCACCAAGTAGAAGCCGAGTTTGGCTTTGGAGTTTGGACTAACTAAGCGCTCTTAGCATTCCTGAGGATTATAATTGCTTAGGCCAATCGCGATATGCTGGTATTTCGGCTTTGAACTATAACATATTATTATCAATCAAATAATATAGCAGGTACTTGTACTTTTATAATAATATATTAATATAACATTTTGTCATTCCATGGTTATATGATGAATATTTATTAAAAGAAATGCCATACCTACTTATTTTGAAAGTTTTTTATTTAGTAGGTACTAGCTAACGCGCGGCATGCGTTGCAGCCATGCAGCACAGACTACCACCCGCTTTTTAGGGTTTCGTACATCAAAAGGAAAAACGGAACCCTTATAGGATCACTTTGTTGTCTGTCTGCCGCTCTGTCAAGAAACCTAGTGTACTTCCCGTTGACCTAGAATCATGAAATTTGGCAGGTAGATAGGTCTTATAGCAGACATTAGGGGAAAAATCTAAAAACCGTGAATTTGTGGTTAGGTATATTACACAAAAAAAAATTAAATTTTCATGAACTAAAAATTAGTATTTTCGAAGTAAGA
Source organism: Maniola hyperantus (assembly GCF_902806685.2). NCBI lineage: Eukaryota > Metazoa > Arthropoda > Insecta > Lepidoptera > Nymphalidae > Maniola > Maniola hyperantus. Next base: position 7,668,204 of record NC_048545.1, on the reverse strand, counting down.
TAGGGGGTATCAACTGAAAGGGATTGTAGACTGTCTAAAAAGCTAGACTAAAGTACTGTATAAGTTGTAACCGCGTGTGAGATAGCGATAGCACCACGTAACGATGAATAACACTACATACCATTGTTTAGTAGTCAATTATTTGTATAAACCGCTCTACAATATTTGTATTAAACGTTTTTTATGTGAAAACAAGTAAATAACTAATGAGAAATACAATGATGCCACGAATTCTCAAAGTTTGTTTTGCAACTAAAGTTGTATTCCTTGAAAAAAATCAGTTACCTACACGATAGGGGACAAAAAATAGGTTAGCTGCGTCTCTGTTTATCACATTAGTAACTTTATCTGTGCTCTCTTTTGAGTGTGAATGAGAAAGCAAACGTTCCTTTGTCTAGATTTTTTACTCTGTCTATGGTTGACGGCATAGAGATAGTACATCCAAGGTTGACGGCGTGTTGACTGTTGACTTTTTCTTGGTCGGTGGTTGACGTTTAGACTAGTACCTATATAGTTTCATATATTACAAAGTACTATCCAGGGCCGTAAAATAAATTAAAAAAAAATGTGTTTCAATTTGCTTCACAATTCACAAAGGTGTGCCACAGAGTGAAAATAAAAATTGAATAAAAATTTCTAAAAATTTATTGTGTATGTAAAAAGTGAGCACTATTATAGTGAGATTTTCTTGATTGTTTTTTCTAACGTGTACATTCAGGAAAGTTTTTTTTTCATTTTCTCTCACTGGTTAATGAACCATAATAATAATGGCTGGTTTTCCGAATTCAAATGATTATTCTTGGCAAACTCAAAACAGTGCACATTTTAATAATTCAAATACATTCGGCGACTCTCAAACACTAGGTAAACAGCTGTGACTCTTCAGTGATAGTGTTATTGTATTGTATTGTTGATAGTGTTAAATTATTATAGTAACCAAAAATATTTGTTTAGACTTTCAGAACTTCACAGCAGACCAACAAAACTTTTCCTTTGACCAAGGACAAAGCATTCCTGTCAACAATAACCAATACTACAATCCAAGTTTATACACGCCAGCACCACTACCAGGCGATCAACCTACTGAAGCATCAGAATTTGATGAACCACCATTACTAGATGAATTAGAAATTTACCCAGATAGAATATTAGAGAAAACTTTAGCTGTGCTCAATCCATTTCATGGTCAATCTAAAGCTGATGATGCTAATTTCCTACTAAGAGATACAGATATTGCTGGTCCTATCGCATTTTGTTTAGCGCTGGCAGTCTGTCTGTTTCTTTCTGGGAATAAAGCTCATTTTGGATATGTTTATGGATTATCTGTAATGTCTGTTATTTTAATGTACTGTTTACTATCTTTAATGAGTCATACAGAAGGAGTTTTTACTTTATTGAGTGTGGCCAGTGTATTGGGGTATTGCATGCTGCCAATGGTTGTGTTGGCTTGCCTGGGTATCTTTTTATCTCTTGAAGGTACTATAGGTCTTAGTCTGTCAGCTGCAGCAGTGATTTGGTCTGCTCTGTCAGCAAGTCGCCTTTTTGTCACTATGTCAGGAGATTTTGAACAAAGACCTCTTATTGCATACCCATGTGCTTTAGTTAATGGTGTATTTGCACTTCTTGTATTGTTCTAACACACTAACATTAAACTAATTTAGATAGAGATATATTTTTATACCTACTAAATATTTTATATCATGTAACCTATGTTGTAACCAAATGGAGGATTTAACCAGGTAACAATAGTAAATAAAATGTGTTTTAATTATATGTTTTTATTGTTGATGTGGATACAAAATATAATATATGCCAAATTTAAGTTCAAATGAACTGGTTCAAATTAAATTACTTGCAATCTTTCAATCTTTTTCATTGTACTTACACATTTACATACAGAGAATATTATACTTAGCTGATACTCAGCAACAAAATAATAGCAGTTCTATTTGATGGCCACAAATGGACTTACTATTTGTGTGTGTTTGTTTTTTACTGTGTTTGCAAATAATGTTTATCTGAGTTGAAAGTTTGTACACTTTACTTGTTGGCTCTTGCGTGATGGTTTCAGATAGTATCATCAACATGCAATAGGTGACATAGGAGTCGTTTCTGATAGTATCATTAACATGCAATAGGCGACATACGAGTCACATTGCAACGCAGGCTGGGATTAGTGACATATAATTTGATTATTACCTGTAGCTGTAGCTTTAGACATCTATTATAATACAAACTGATGACTGCTGACTGACTGACTGCTGACTGACTGACTGATGACCATTCTAGTCGCTTTCAAATAAACTAGAAAATAAATTCAAATAAGGTAGACAAATAAAACCAATACACTATTTAGCCCATGGAATATATTAATAATTATACTATTTCACATTCACTATTACATTTTATTATATAATGTTGGTCTGTCACTAAAGAAGTTCTTTAAGACCATAACTTGTGCAAATGCAACACAAACAATAGCTACAGTTTCACACATGGACCACCAGAACACTCTCTCGTTGAGATATTCAGCCGCTTTGCGCCCTTGAGCCTCTCTCAATCTGTGATGAGTTTGATGATCAATAATCCTATTTAGGGCTGAATGGATTTCATCTGCTGAAGTCTCGAGCTGAAAAATAATAATACATACACAATTTAGATTTAGATTCTCCAATTTTTCATAGCATAATGGCACCGATTCCGTTGTCTTTCTCTAAACTAAAAGAGTATCTGCATCCTTTTCTTTTTAACAAAGCTGACAAAGTGAAGTCACTGAAGAATAAGCACATTTCAATAAAAGGGTTTAATACCATCCATAGTCTTTCATTTAAATTATACAAAGGGAAAAAATGTGATCCTCACAGGTAATTAATAAATAACCAATCAGACTTCCAGAAATATTCAAGAGCATTTTCATGAATGCATTATAAATGAACTATCTATATTATCTGATCTGGAAACTTCATGTCCGCTTGATACAGCAAAGATAACTTGGTCAATACCTGTGTTAGTACAGTGGCATGTTCACCAATACCCGGAAGTGGCTGCTCCGGCCCCACATTTAGCTCCATATATACAAGTTTGTGTGAAAATGTGCTGAATTCATTGCTGAAGCACACTTTATACACTCCTGAAAAAGATATTTTAAATTAAAAAACCTGCATAAGCTATATCCCCCTTAAGGGTGGTGAAATAGGGGATGAAAGTTTGTAAGGGAAAGTTTTAATTATTGTTATTGTTAACTTGGGAAAGTAGGTTATTTTAAGGGGGTGGGCTAAAGGGGTGAAATGGAGGTTGGAAGGTTATATGTAAATCCATGTTTTTGAAGTTAGAAAATATATGAAAGATATATATAAGATAGCTGACCCGCCCCGGCTTCGCTCGGGTCGAGTATTTCGGACTGGGAGTGTCATCGTGAAGCCGTTGCTTGATACCTAAAATATCAATTCACTATCAGAAATTCTAAAATCCCCACGATTTAGGACTTTAGTACTTTGCAGCATCAGTATTGAGGAGTTAGGATCCGAAGTTCAATGATGTAGCCTATGCTTGGTACCTCAAATAATTTTGCATCTTCCGCAGTTCCTGAAAAATTATAGTTTAGGAGTGCTGTACCCTACATCATCAGGGTTGAGGAGTTGGGACTTGAAGTCTGAGATTAAAGTCGTTGCTTGGTACCTACAATATGAATTCACTATGAACACTTCCTGAATCTTGATAACTCAGGCGGGCAGTAACCCAGCAGCATCAGGATTAAGGAGTTGAATCCAGAATTTTTCATGTGACCACCACGAAAACCTTTTTTTGTTGATTTAAAAAAAAAATTGCAAATCGGTCCAGAAACCTCGAAAAAATCGATGTAGAAAAAAGAACCACCTCCTTTTTGACAGTCGGTTAAAAACCGATGACCTTGAAATATTTACGGAACAATCTTTAAAATATCCCCTTTCTAACAAAAAAATAATGAATGAAATTGGACAACGCGTTAATGAATTACAACTCAGTATACATTTTAACTTTCATCCCCTCTCCTACGGGAACCATGCTGAATTTCGGGATAAAATGTATCCTATATTCTTCCTCATAGTATGACCTCAAGTCGTACCCAGTTTCATTGGAATCCATTCAGTAGTTTCAGCGTGATGCGCGGCCGTGATACAGACAGACAGACAAAAATGAAAAAAATTACAGTTTTGGGTTCAGTATTGATTATAGAGTGCCCTCGAAAAAAAAATTTCAAAATATCTTCAATGTACAGAATTTGACCTGTTACAGTTTTATTATAAGTATTGATATAAAAATCTGCATTTAGGTATATAGGTTTTGGGTTCCCCACCTTAAGGTGAGACTGAGTGAGTAGGTTTAGTGAGGCTTTTTACAGCAGGAAAATTTCTTATGAGAGAGACCAGAAATTTTACACAGTCACTGGCAACTGCTAATATTAAATACTTCCAAAATTAATAATCAATATCTGTAATCTGTTGATAAGTTACTTAGGCACCATGTCCACAGGTGACGGAATCGCAACGAGTTCAACCTACTATTGTGGGTATATTCAGGAACAAAATCATACTTTTGACATGAGAGTTCACATGTGGTGAGTGAGTTCTTAAAATGTATACACATACAATTTTTGATAATTAACAAAAATGTTGATAATGCTAATAAAATGTAATCTATCAACTGATTATAGACAGGATTGATTATAAATTTTAACTGTTAGTGTTCTGTGGTTATACTTTAAAACTTTAAAAATACCTGTATGTTGTGCTGTAAATTGATGAGAATCATATTGCATTTTCTGTTGCTGATATATTATTTGTTTGTTGGGGCCTTCAACTTTTACATCCACATCATACTGGCCTCCAGTTATAACCTACAAATTAGTGATTACAATTTTAATTTAAGTATTATATTATTGGCTATTTAAATAATATTAAGTGATTACACAACATGGTACCTACTGAATAGCATAGGCTGTGTGAAAACAAACTTATGACTTGTTCTGAAACATTAGAATTTACCTACTGATTACAAGTAGCCTAAATCAAATGGGTTCTATCCTATCTACAGTGAAGTCATAATAGGTAAAATACCCAGCGTATTTTACCTGATATTCCAAGGAGGCAGATGTATTTTGCTCAATTTCCTGATAAAAACATTCGACGGCACTATCTGGCAATTCGAAAGTAAGTTCTACACTTTTGGAAAATATACCACTAATTAGAGTGACTAGTACTATAGTAACAAGTGGTGCAATATACATTTTGGTTTTTAAAATTTAATAAAACAGGAATTTTAGACAAATATAATTGTAATTAAAATAACCAGACCAACACATGAACACATCACTGATAAAAACCTTTACTTTACTCTATGGACGAAACCATAGGCTTACGGCTCTGGGTTCTAGCCCTTTTGAGCCTCATAGGCTTACAAAAAAGGATAAAACCTTATAAGAGACAATATACAAAATATCTATGATGAAACCTCAGAATAAATACCAGTAGAAGTAGCCCTAATGTGACTTGCTGTTAAAGCGAGATAGCTAAATGCATAAAAGCTCTTATTAGAACGTGACAAAATGATTATTTTAATCCTTATCACCATGGCCCTTTTTTGTTTTCAAAATGTATTTGTACGTGAGATCTTGACAAACAACGTGAAGTTTTTAATTTTGAATGTGAACAATAAAGCTTAACGGTAGCCTTATCTAATTACTATACTTATTAGTTATTATGCCCGCGTGGAATAGTGCCAAGAATACTGGCTGCGCGCCGCCAGCGCTAGACAGCCAAGCTGATACGTTGCGTAAAAAAATTAACCTGCCACCAGTCACCAGATGAGGCTTAATAGTCTAATAGCCTGAGTTAAACGTGTAGTGAGGTTATGTGGACTCAAGTATCTTAAAGAAATAACTAATTATTGATCTGTTTTATTTTTGTTTTTGAAGTTACGGTGGGTCGCAACTTGCAGTCATAGACATATTATAAATCATATCACTGAGTGCAGTATACTAGGCTACTATAGTCGAAGCCATTCATAAGTAAATGTTGGCAACACCGCGTTTTCACGTCCGGTGTTGGTTGACTGTGTTCGTGACGTCAGCGCTTCCCCTCCCCATTGACACGAAGAGATAGGCGGCAACGTTGGATGAAAAATAATTACCCACATCTCTATAACTACATAATAATATATACGTTGGATGAAAAATAATTACCCACATCTCTATAACTACATAATAATATATCAACCAAGTTGTGCATGATGTCATGCATACTTGACAGTGTATGGTTATCAGCATTACCAGTTGAAATCCGTTCGGCCGTTTTGAATCCGCCCGGACAGACTATAAATGGAATGGGGTGTTTGGATTTTGAATAATTTTGAGCGTAAATAGAAAAAAATTGTAATAAATTATGCTACAAGGAAACAGTAAAACATTTTATTTCGAAAATTAAAGACGATACAATACAATTGACCACTTAAAAGATGTAACAATTTTCGCTTAACTTTAAAAGTAAAAAGCCATGATTTAACAAAGAAATAAAATACTGTGATTATATCTTAAAAGTTATACTTAAGTGCAAAGGGACTATATGGAGTCTCGAAAATGCAGACAATACTTAAATTCGTAAAGTGAGTAATTTAGAAGGCGAGGCCAGCGTCTGCGTACGTCGTGACGATCTTTTCTATGGAGTTGGCGTACGCGGCTGTTCGCAAGTCAAGACCCAAATCGAATTTCATGGCAGTCTTCATGATGGCCTGTAAAAAGAAACGCTGGTTATTATTCAAACCTTGCGGCAAAAGTATATACTGAATTCCCATATCCTCGCACAAGTGATATTTTGCTACATTTGAGGAAAGACAAAAAACAGCTAATTTCTAATTTGGCAGCTTCTAAACCAGGAAAAACAGTATTTTGTTTTGTTTACCAATTTGAACAGAATGTCATAGTTTATAAAGCTGTTAAGGTAAAGAAATCAAGTAGACCGCATTCCGTCTGTGTCGGCCCTTAGACCGATTTTTGTCAGCGTTAGAATTGGCAGAATTTGATGTAATACATGAGAGTTGAACTGACCCTGGCCGAGCGCTCCATGGTGTAGTCGAGGCCGGAGTGCACGATGTCCTTCTCGGAGGCACCGGAGATGCGCTTCTGGAAGGATTCTGACGGAGTGACGGGGATACGTCCGCCGACGCGCCCGAACCGTCTCTCCAGGGACTCTTGTACAGATTCTGGAAAAAATACGTATTTATATTTTTTTGTTACTGTACGTAGAATTATTTTTAAATTTATTAAAAATACTGTAGAATCATCACAAAAATTCTGGTATTTATGACAAAGTTATTGCAGCTTCTTTATATAACACTAGCTTCTGTATGTCACACATGTATAATGTATATAGTATGGGTACGGATACCTACCCTATGGCTGTTTATACAGTACATACTACACTTTTATAAGTTACGCCGATGAACTTGCGCAGAAATCTCATTTCTGAATGGCGCGAAAATATCTCAGCTAATAATAGCGCGCATCCGTCCGCTATTGGTTGTTGTGTACGCGCGAATTATGAGTGATATAGCGCGAGACTCTGTTGTTCTTGTGTTCAAAATGTAACATTAAGCAATAAGGTTTGTATTTCATTTGTGCACATTCGGTTTTATACGACTTATCAAGTGTACAATAAGTGTAGATTAGATTTAGTCTAAAAATATTATGTACCCAATAAGTGGTAGTTAGATTGCCGCTCGTATTTGAACGTGAGCCGGCCGTACGAGACGTGGTTGAGGTTCTTGAGCCACTCGAAGAAGGAGACGGTGACACCGCCCGCGTTGATGTACAGGTCCGGGATCACGAGGATGTTGCGGTCGATGAGGATCTTGTCGGCCGCCGGCGTCGTGGGCCCGTTGGCCGCCTCCGCGATTATCTGAAACGGACATAAAAATATATTTAAATGAGAAAGATCGTGAAGTATTGTGACGCGTGAAACACCTGACAGAAGTTAATCTCTGTCTTGTCTATATATCTCACTCGCTCATATGACAACAGCTCATATGAGTAGAGCATTAGTTCATTTGTGTTGTACTTTTTGCCTTTCCGGTGTGCTACATCACCATCTCAAAGTTATGTAGGTACATTATGATTAGGGTATTTGACAGGTTTTTAAAAACTGTTCTGAGTTAATTATCAGTCTATGGACACTATAGAAAATGTATATTTCACGTTCCATTACATATTACAGTGCAAGGAAAAACGAAAACAATAATAGTATATACGAAAAATAGAAAAATCTGCCTGTTATTAATGATATGACAACATATAACACAACAACAATGCAAGGCACCGCAATTTAAGTTGCCATTACAGAGCTCACATAAATCTATACACTTGAAGCGTCCAGGTGAAACGTAATTATTTGACTACCAAATAGAGCATTCTTGCCCCTAACTTGATAAGTGATGTGAAAGACTAATATTGGTACAGTTGAAGACATATCAGATTGTGAAAACAAAACTGTTTAACTAACGCGACCTTGAAAGCTACTTCAAAACCACCTGTGTGTGTTATATTATAGTGTAAAGCAGAACGAGCTCACTTTAGAGAGAGAGAGAGAGAGAGAGATAGGAGGACTTTGCGGAGTGATCCTTTAAGGTAGGAAGAAATACTGATGGATGTCAACAACCTATTGACATGTCTGACTTCACCGAGATGCTCCCGGTGACATACGAAAAAGGATCCTTCTGTACCTGGAAGGTACCTACTATTAGCTAATCAATGTTGTTATGTAAGTGTCAGATACAATTTTCGGCTGGGTCAATTTAAGAATTTGTAATTTCTAATTGGCTTAGAACAGGTCTAGTGCGAGGGTTCGGCCGTGGCTAGTCTAACACCGGGAGTCAACGCCGGGCCGTCACCGGCGCCAGTAAGTGAAAAAACGAGCCATACATTTTCACACATTTATGCTTCCCCGGCACCGGCACGGGCTTTGGTGCCGGTGCCGGGCCGGTGAGTGGAAAAACGCCAAATTAGAGGTATGAGTTTGCAGTGACGAAATATTTACATAAAACACGTTGAAAACTTGTTCTTTGTTAATGCATTGTCATAATTATAAAATTTGTTGAAGAGGAACTTGTTTGACCATTCACATCTATTTTGAAATCTATCAAAGAATTTATCCGATTTTCTGCAACGCGAGGAGATTCTTCACTTATTTACTGTCAAATATTTACATGTTTAATATTTTTGATGCAAACTCAAAAAACAAATAAAACACTCATTCGAAGCGTCAAAGTACCGCATTGCGTATATTACCTAATCACAAGTGATCCCAAAAATCAGGTGAACGGCCCATTTAAAATAGGATTTTTATTTTTGGACAAAGGCCAGCAACACGCCTATTCCGAATGGTAGCGCTGAGCAGATTTCAAGAATAGCTTTCTCGTAATTAGAGTTGTCTGAAGACCTCGTGATGGAATCACGATGTTTGTACTAATATTCAGTCCTTTGTAGTTTGTTGTCAAAGTTTTAGTAAAGGTTTTTGTTTCTAAGATATATCCTAGATCCCTATACAGAGAGAGCCAGCGAGTGCCAGACCTTCTTTATTTTATAAAAGCTGAAAGTTTCTCTGTATATTGTCCCCGACACTAGGAGGAACGTTTGTTTGCATCATGGTAGCTTTGGGCTCCGAAGATATTCATCAGATTTTCACCAAACTAAAATGGAACCAAATAAAGTATGACCTACCAAACAAAAAAATAAACATAAAAATCGGTTCATATTTGGCGGAGAAATCGCGTAACAAATATACAAAAAAACATACAGTTGAATTGAGAACCTCCTCCGTTTTTTGAAGTAGGTTAAAAATATGCCTGGTTAGAAACCTACTGTTTACTAGGCTGATCGCGAGCAATTTACTCTTATCCAATGAGAAGTTCCGTTCCCTATCTCCGAAAATGTTCATCAGATCTTTACCAAATTGAAATGGGACCACCTTTGAAGTATGTTCCACAAAACAAAAAAGAATCATCAAAATCGGTTCATAATTGACGAAGTATTCAAAAAAACAGTAGAATTTAGAACCCCCTCCTTTTTCCTCCTCGACTGCGGTTTGCACTGCATCTTTTCAGCCCGCACGTTAAAGCGCATAAAATCAGCTATCAAAACGAATCTATTGTTTATCAAAATCGGTTGAGGCGTTGAGTAGTAATGGAAAAAGGAATTATGTCATAGAACATAGCTACATCACACAAACATACAGGTCAAACACATAACCTTCCATTTGGGCTTAGCCACTGTATGAGAAAAAGAATACCTTAGCCTGTATCTTGTGCGCGTTCTCCTTGTGGATGACCTGCTCGATGGCGGCGGGCACGAGGATGTCACACTTCTCGTACAGCAAGCCGTCGCCCTCGTACGCCTTGGCGCCGGGGAAGCCCACGATCGTGCCGTTCTCGATCCTGTAGTCCTCCAGAGCCTGTGGACCAAATTAACCTTAACATTCACAGTTGTTCTATTTCACGATTTGTGTGAGTGCACACGTACACATTGGTATACGATCTCGACCGCGATGCGGATTACGTTACGGCCAAATGCGTTAACGCTTATATCGATACACTCACTACTACAACCAAGGCTGAGCGGTCTTCATGAAACAGAACAACTATACGCTTAACTCGAAATAACCTTGATGATGATGATGATCAACCCATTACCGGAACCTACTTGGAAATATTTCCTGAAAAACGTTGGAATTCACAACCAAATCAAAATGGAGATATTATGAAAAACTGTAAGTATACAGCTGGGTGATTACGGTAAAATGACGTCACATCGCAAAAGATAAAGCTGATTGCGATTTTACGATTGGGGCTCGATTACGGTAAAATGACAGCTACAGTGTGACGATCACTTCTGATTGGCCGACACTTTCGCGGTATTGGCTAGAATGCATTGTTGCAGCATAAATACCATATATTCAGTCAATCACAATGAGACTGTAGAATGAGATTAATGCAGCTTTGCCGTAATCGACCAGCTGGCTATTTCTTTAGCGATAGTAACTATGGTATAGTTCTATTTGACGCCTTTTGTTGCCCAAAATTAACTTCACTAGCGAGGAAGGAAAATCAATGGTAGACTAAAACCACATTATTCCTGTTATTTTCCTGTTTACCAACAATTTTATTTAATACAAAACATAGTACACCTATTTTAATTCAAGAATTTGAACGTCACCATTTTTAGGGTTCCGTACCTCAAAAGGAAAAACGGAACCCTTATAGGATCACTTTGTTGTCTGTCTGTCTGTCGGTCTGTCCGTCTGTCTGTCTGTCAAGAAACCTACAGAGTACTTGCCGTTGACCTAGAATCATGAAATTTGGCAGGTAGGTAGATCTTATAGCTGACATTTGGGGAAAAATCTGAAAACCGTGAATTTAGGGTTAGATCACAAAAAATAATTAAATTGTGGTCATGAACTAATAATTAGTATTTTCAATTTTCTAAGTAAGATAACTATGTCAAGTGGGGGAATCATATGAAAGGTCTTCACCTGTGCATTCTAAAACAGATTTTTATGTATCATAGTTTTTGAATTATCCTGCAAAATGTCGAAAAAATACGACTGTAGTACGGAACCCTCATTGCGCGAGCCTGACTCGCACTTGGCCGGTTTTTTATTAATCCTCTTCTAAATAATACAATTTTCTTTCGGTCAACATCATCAAATAATTTTTTTAAGTTTAAGTATTTGAACCCTGTTGAATTTGTCCTTTTAAATAAAAATAAATAACAGAATTTCCTTACAATGTTGTGCCAATGTTAAATCATAATTTAGATAAACAGGTCACGATGCAGAAGTGCGCTCAAATTACAGAATCCTGCTAAAAATTTGTGTTTAGCACAGAACAAATTTATATGTTAATTACTTCCGTGGTGCTTAGTATGAAATGTCTTACGAAGTTTCCCCGTACGCAAATAAAGTTGAAAGTTTAACTCGAACCTCTGTTAAATTCATCGTTTTTTACTTTGGCAAAATTTTAGTACGTGTAATTCGCCGCGTGCGGCTTGGCCAGAATGTAATGTGCGATCAGTATAAATCACAATGTTTCTACGTCATGGTAACAATTGTAGCTTTTAAGTATGAGTGCATGGTAGTCATCAAACTCAACTCGGAAACGATAGGTAGTGACTAGATCTATCTCTAGTCAAGATACTACATTTTATAGTACATACCTACTGAAACAAACTTATCTTATCTTGTGACAAGAAATTAAACACTATCTCGATGCCAAATTCTTTATCATCGCTTGGAAACTACGTAACTATTATAAAACCGTATTACTATTAACTTTATCTGTATAAAGGGGGGGCGTATGACAGATTATAATCTATATCTACCCTTATTATAAATGCGAAAGTGTGTTTGTTTGTTGGTTTATTGGTTTGTCCTTCAATCACGTCGCAACGGTGCAACGGATTGACGTGATTTTTTGCATGGATAAAGACTTGGAGTTTTATTGGGAGCAATCAATGCAACTAAAATTTTAACTATTAGATATATAGATGAACGGTCCCTAACGGAAAAACAAAGCGAGAAACTTGCAAGATGTCAACATGTAATGGAGAGGAGTATGTTGGGAATAAAACTTAGAGAAAGAATCAAGAGTTCAGAGATAAGAAAGAAAACTAAAGTTGTGGACATACTTTCTCGTATTGACCATTAAAAATGGAGCTGGACAGGTCATATGCTACGTTGTAATTTAAACAAATGGAGCAAACAAGTCACTCTATGGTATCCAAGGGATGGTACCAGGAGACAGAGACGACCAACCAGAAGATGGGAAGACAACATCCGTCCGACATTGGGTTCCTTTTGGACAAAGATTGCAGCAGACAGAGTCCAATGGCGAAAGTTGGAGGAGGCTTATGTCACCAGGCACATCGAATTAAGACACATTATTTCGTAAACAATAATTCTCAAGCCTACTTATAAATATATCTACCTTAGTTATAATGTACAAATTATCTATGTTTAAGGACTACTGTATCAGTTAGGTTAAGTTGGGAAATAAAAGGCTATTTTATTTATTATTATAGAGGAATTAGAAACAATGTCTTCAACTTAGAGAAAAATCAATTTTCGCCTCACCAAATATCAATAACTAAATTATTACTACAACATTATATTATTATGTGAAATCAATTAAACAGCGAAAAAGATAAACTGTATGTATGTTATTACTATAAGCGGTTAAGAGGCTTCTGAAGTACCACTTGTGAATCCCATCAATAATTGTTATCATTATCAGCAATATTGGTGACGTTTACAGATTAGCTAGAGCGCGAGTTTAAACATTTTTTTTATTAAATAGGTGACTTTTTAGAACAATAATGGAAGGGTTATTTATGTGTGGCAAAGATATAAATAAAGATACCCAGATTAAAACGATGATATTTTATTAGGGTTCTGTACCTCAAAAGGAAAAAAGGAAGCCTTAAAAAGCCTTCCGAAATAATTAGTTTACTAAATCACATCAAGTTGGCGGATTTCTTGTACAATAGGGTGGAACCCTTCCTGTGCGAGTCCGACTAGCACTTGACCTGTTTTTTATTTAAACCAGCATTTCTCACTCTGTGTTAGGTCTTTTAATATTTTCTTGTAAATTAAATATGTAAAAAAAACATTATGATTAATAACAAGCGAGTGTCCGAAGACGCATAATGTGAGTTTTCGTCTAAAGATAATTATTTATATAATTATAAGAAACAAAGCCATTCTTGTTGTGAATTATTTCACTCACTATAGCTGTAAATTCGATACTATACCAACAGCGTTATCTTTATCTACTATAGGTTAGTAACTAAACAATTTTTTTTCGACTGTCGCTTGCATGTTAAGAGGCCTGTTCGGATTTTTTTTATTCGTTATAGGCGCACGCTTGACCACGATCACACCTGATAGGAAGTGTTGATATGGCCTAAGATGGGACGCGTTTGCCTAGAAGGTGCTTATTCACTCTTGTTTTAAAGATATCCGGATTTTTTTTTCAAAATTAAAATATACGTCGGTGTAGCGGTTACAGGTTTTTATACAAAATTTCAACTGTACAACTCTAGTCTCTAATAGTTTATTTTTAAAATGGATGTGACACACAGACAGTCAGAAAAACATGACGAAACTATAAGGATTCCTTGTTTTACTACGGAACCCTAAAAATGAAAACAGTGGACTGTGGAAGGCATTACAAACAAGCGATATCAAATAATGAAGCCATCCAATGGAGTCTAGACAAAGGGAGCTCTAGAGGAATGAAGGCATAGAAATTAAATTTATTCTTTGCGATTCGAAGTAAGGGTATTGACTATGGCGTAACTTTGAACAGATTATAGCTTCGGTTCAGCCTGTGCCAGGGTCTATTGCATTAGAGTGACCTACATTGACAGGTTTCTAGTGCTTCGGAAATTTATTTTATATTGTATTATAGTCTAAAGACCAGACATTACGTTCAATTTGTATGTCATAAGAATAATTATGTGGCGCGGCGTTATGCCCCGATTACATAAACATCTGCACCTGCAGTTTCTGTTTCACCACAAAAATCGTATCGTTTGTAACGAGGCTCTGATACTCCCAGTCTCATTTATAGGTCGCTGTGTTTAATACCGCACGGCATAATTTAAAAGTTATGTCATGTCTGCTTCATGGTAGGATTCTATCCCCAATCTGCCTGGCTAGCGGTCGTAACCAGTCGCAAAGCATCCCAAGTGTTCCGGCTGCGAGCTGAAGAGCCAGTTCCCGCTTTCCTATTCTCCTGAATGGTGTAATACCTGTGGCCATTGGGTCCGTTAGCCTAGAGACCACCGTTGCTGCACCATTCGTCAAATTATTTAAAAGTCGGCAACGCATTAGCGGTTCCTCTGGTACTGCAAATGTTCATGGGCTCGTTCGCTCGCTATTTTTATTTAAATCATGAACTTACCTTAGGGTCAATGCCGTCGGGGTTCTGGATGGAGCCGTCGTGCTCGATGACTCCAATGCACGTGGCGCCAGCACGCACTAGGTAGCGGCACGTGTGCAGCCCCACGTTGCCGAAGCCCTGTACGATGAACGTTTTGCCGCCCCAGCCGGGGGTCGTACCTGTCATACGAAGCAACCTGTTAATACCCACCTACGTGGCCAAGACTGGACTGAAAGAGTTGTATGGATAAAGCTTATTTTTTGAATCAAGTACTTAATAAAAATATCCCACTTCTGATTTATAAACTAATTTTTTTATAGCTTGAAACTAAAGCGTTGAATTGGAACTGAAATTCTTTTAACTAACGATTCTTACTAACTTATACGAATAGATTATTTCAATAATAAACGCCGTTTATCTCGTCATTATTTTATATTCATGCAAATCTTGCTTTTTTATGACATTGATCGGTTTATTGACAATCAATTATTATTCATATTGGAATATCACTTACCAATCATGCTCATGTAGTTAGCTTCATTGATAAAGTTCTCTAGACCGTGGAATACACCTCTGCCAGTGGCCGACACTCTGCCGTGGATACCACCCTATAGAAAAACAGTCTTTTGTAAATTATTACTTTATATTATTTTTGTAAATTGAATACATATTTGAAAAAAAGCAACAGCTGAGTTTCTTGCTGGTTTTTCCCGGTAAGAAGGCCATTCAGAACCAATGGAGCATTAACCTCACATTTCAATAGCGCTTGTAAAAGTTTATTTGGATAAAAAATCTTCTATTTCTTTACATACCTGGTTGATTGGTTTGCCCGTGACACAGGCGTGGGCGTTGATGTCCTGGAAACCGATGGTCTTGGCGTAGGTATCGGCGATCCACGACATCTCACGCTCGCCCGTGCCCATGTCAGGGGCGGGTACGTCCACACCGGGCCCTGAAAATGTGACGCTATTTACCTAACAAACATACAACCCAAAAACTTTTGAATTTGAGCCCAATTAATATAAGAGGTAAGAGTTTAACATACGGTCTTCATTAACCGATATACCTCTACTCCTAAAATTGCTTTCCGGTGCGAGGTCGCTATTTCAGCACCTTATATAATATTATATCGATTTTTCTTCGAAATATGTGCCCCACCCATTACCACTTAAGAATTTGTTTGGCTTTCAATTGAGTTAGGGTGTTTTTAAAGTTTGTTACACTGTGGTTAATTCTGTTGTACGCAATATCTAAACTAAATTAACAGATCTCACCCTAGTGCTATCATTTTCCGCAAGGAGCATTATGAAAGGGATAGTAGTCAATACATTTTTAGAGTTATCAATTTAGTTTAGAGATTATTTACAACACATTGGTATCGATTCTGATATTTTTCTATAAACTAAATTTAGAGTATGTAACTGCATATTTTTTTCTTTTAATATTAATAAATAAGGATGGAAAATGAATTTTAAATTTAAAGACTAAATTACAGTGCACTCTACTTTACACAATAGCTGACGACTGGCACCAAAGAGTATATAATCACTAAAGTCATGAGGTATAACAGTTCTAAATTAAATTGAGTTTGTGTCTTTTTCTTATAACATTGCTAAGAAAAATATGTAAATACTCTAAAATTTAGTTGCTGTGCTTAGAATCAGTACCATTGTCTATTCTGTGGCTAAATTAAACGCTGTAACTTCTTAGTGCACTTGACTATAATATAATAATAAAATAGGTAAAAATCCTACACCGCTATCCTAGCAATTCCTTTTTTATAGTTCTATAGTACTACTGATGTAAAAAAAAAATGAATTTCCTAACTCCAGTCATAGCAATTAATAGTGCGTTGTTCGACGTTGGTAATAATAAGTCAGTCTTTCCTTGTCACTCTGCCAAAATAGTCGAACAGAATATTGAACGGCATACTTAACTACATGATCACGCAGACCATAGCCAGATGTAGACACTATAATCTTGTTTTGTCTACAGATCGTCTACAATATTAATTATTGCAAAAAATACACTTAATAATAACTTAAGATAACGTAGTTGAGAGATTGCAATATATTCTTCTGAAGATAATTTCTCTAAAGATAAATATGTCTTAGTAAAATAATATAATGAAACGTTTTCTAAAACAATGGTCTTATTTTGTCAACAAACTAACATACAAATACAATCCAAACAATATTGAGTTATTTTAGGAACATAGAGAAGTCATGACTCATGAGTGTGAATTCGATTATTATCAATAAAGTTGTGCTTATTCTCGACAATAAGTCTATGTTCTCGACTAGTCGTTGTTTTTGATTGCTTCTTAAGCTGGAGATTGACTTATAACATTTTGGTGTAATGTATCGAGATTTTGTGACTCAAGCCGAAAGCTGGAGATTGACTTGTGCCGTTTGTTTGTAATGTAGCGTTCGAGGCGATCTTGTTACAATACAGGCGACACAGACTGACTTGTAACGTGTGTTTTTAATGTATCAGTCGAGCTCTTGGCTCAAGTGTGCTCCATTTAGCCTCAGCCATACAGCCTCAATAGCTCAACGGTTAAAGGAGCGGACTGAAACCTGAAAGGTCGCCGGTTCAAACCCCACCCATTGCACTAAAGGGAAATATTAGTCATCCTAGTGAACTTGGCTAAGATTCTTTAACAAAAATATTAAGGCTTGCGCTTGCAATTTGCTCTCGCGACTTGCACTGACTTGCAGTGTAACACTCAAAGTGAATTCGCGAAAAAACCAACAGTCGAGCGGAGCACGCGCCGCGAATGATACATTACAAACTAACGTTACATTACAAGTACCTTTGGTTTGAGTTAGTCTGTGTCGCTGGATTGTAACAAGATCACCTCGAACGGTACATTACAAACAAACGGTACAAGTCAATCTGCAGCTTTATATTCTATCGCGTTGTTATTTGAAAATCCATTTCCTATCCAGTTTAATATGAAAACCTTATTACCTCAGTTGATTGATAATCTCGATACGCTGTCATATCTACTCTGGCTATGAAACTATTCATACACTGATTACTTAAGTAATTACAAGTATTTTTTTGCAGATCCTGTTTGTACCTACTTACTAATTTAAGGTACTGACCTTGAACTGAATACATACCTACATCAGATGTTAAGAACAGTAGTACTGGCTTGTTTAGGAAGGTCTATTTAGGAACCTTATGAGGAACCTTAATATAATTAATATGGATATTATGTAGATCTCCCGATAGTTATCACGACTAGGTGTAAAAAAATCAGAGAACTTGTTGATAGGCAATTTACAGCATGCAAGAGCAATTTCATTCAATCCGGCGTGGGCGAGCGGTTATTGACATTAGGCGACCATGGCATGACCTTTAGGCGTTCAGTCTGTACTCGTGAATAGCTCTTATGAAAATTATGGTTAGCGCTCATACCTATAAAAATAGATTTGATACGTATTTGTATCGAACAAAGCAAAGAACTCATAAACGACGAATGTCGTATTGTCTCTCGACATGGATATCAATTAAGATTTAAGACCATGTTGGAATACGTTGGTTTCTACGTCGTTTTTCGATAAATTATTATGATTCGTTTTATTATAGCAACAAATTGTTGCGTTTATCTTGTCCTACTTGCAAAATTACATATTTACATAGTTTTGTAAATATTTGCTTGTAACCTAGGCATAAAGGTGTATTACAGAATGATATGCGAATGAAGCTGGTCATGACTAGTGACGCCATCGAAGTAAACAAATAAAATAATCATAAGAGCACGACTTGTTCCGAGGAGCGGAGTTAGGGATGATTTATGCTAGACCGTGCCGGGCCCGAGCCGTGCCACGTTCGAGGCACGGCTCGGCGTTCGAGGCAGGTTACGAGCTTCATACAAATTCGAAAAAAGTCAGTGTTACGATCTTTTACGCCCGCGCCGTTACGCTCTGTATCTGCAATTCGTTTTGTACAGGCCTTGAAGGAACTGTTTCTTACCGATAAAGCCCTTCTTGGCGAGCTCAAGCGTGAATCGCCGAGTGATCTTCTCCAACTCATGCTCGGAGTACTCCTTGGGGTTAATCTTGATACCGGCCTTGGCGCCGCCGAAGGGTACGTCAACGCACGCACACTTAAAGGTCATCAGCGCTGACAGGGCCTTAACTTCATCTCTTGTTACGTCAGATGAGAATCGTATACCTGTAGACAAAATAAAATACATTCAAGTGTTACAATAATTGGTGTCAGGTAAAAAGAGCTTTTGACATTGGAGTCTCAGTGCTTGGGCACCTCTACCTACTGTGTATATGGTTGTATACAGTGTATGGTTTCTTACAGCGTGAGATGCAAAAGGTTGACTGACGAATCAGTCGTGCGGTGGGACATCTGTATCCGTATTTACGGGTCACGTTAGATAGATAAATCACCCATTTGTATCACCCATAAATAATGATAACAGTTCTCTGACAAAACTGTGTACCTAATTTGACAACTATGAACAACAGTTTTGAATTTAAACATAAATTTAATATAGTACGCGGCAGAAAATAATGTACTTCGACATTTAGAAGGAGATAGCAGATTTGTAGAGTGTTGTCCCTGTCATTAAGACCAACAAAACGTCATATAGGTATGAGTGACAGAGACAACGCTATACTAAGCCGAAATGGCGTTCTAAAGGCCGATGTTTCTTAATTATGTACTTTCTGCTGCGTACTGTACTGATGTCGGCGAGGGAGTATAGGAGGGAGGGAATAAAGACCTAATCTTCTTATTAGAATAAGAATCAATCTCAAATGAACGGGAATAAAATCATGGTTAGTTAGCTACAAGCTACAAACCGGTTAAATTTTTTGAAATAATACTACTTAATATCAGTGTAAAAACATGTACGTATAACGCGTAAAATTTAACTCCTCACGCGCCATTTTAACATTTTGTGTCAAATTTCATGTCAAAAGTACGATTTTAGTCCTCATAGAGTTAAAATGGCGCATGAGGAGTCATTTTATACGGACCTGGCACTAGGCGAAAAAACAAAACCACGCAATCAATAGCGTGATCCATTGGATATTATTTTTTATCACTTTATTCACTCACCCCACCTTCTTCTATAGATGAATGACCGATAATATAATGATTCGACTTTGCGAATTTTGTTTGTAATATTAACAGCAAAATGTAGAATACTAGCAATATAATAGAATTTTGGCCATTTAAAGGATTTTTATGGTTCCGTACCTCAAAAGGAAAAAAGAAACTGTTAGGTATAGGATCTGTCTTCGTTGTAAAACCTATAGGGTACTTCCCGTTGACTTAGAATCATGAAATTGGGCATAGGTAGGTTTTATAGCACAACTAAAGGGAAAAATCCGAAAACCGTGAATTTGTGGTTATATCACAAAAAATATTAAAATGTGTTTATGAACAAATAGGTAATTAGTATTTTCAATTTTCAAAGTAAGATAACTATACCAAGTCGGGTATCATATGAAAGGGTTACCTGTCCATTATAAAACAGATTTTTATGCATAATAGTTTTTGATTTATCGTGCAAAATGCCGAATAATAATAATAATCATTCTTTACTATACTTAACAGTATTGCAAAATGTAAAAAATTGTTAAATTAACAACAGGTGGCCTAAAAAGCCAGAGGCCGGACACCGTCTAATTTGGCCGCACATGTAACCAAAAAGTCTGACTGTGTCCAGCTTTATCCGGACGCCTGGAAACGCTACTTGCCGGTAGGATAACTAGCCACGGCCGAAACTTTCCAGCAGAACATACCAGAGCCAACATATAAATTAAAAAATTCCATATTACCTTACCAGAAAATCCAGCAATCA
Source organism: Maniola hyperantus (assembly GCF_902806685.2). Lineage (NCBI taxonomy): Eukaryota > Metazoa > Arthropoda > Insecta > Lepidoptera > Nymphalidae > Maniola > Maniola hyperantus. The sequence continues at coordinate 7,647,407 of NC_048545.1, read as the reverse complement.
AAGCCAGAACCTATCACTACTGATCAGTGATCACAATTATAACGCTAAATAAGGTGCCATATAATCCATACTGATATTATAAATGCGAAAGTGTCTGACTGTCTGTCTGTTTTTAATATTTCATGAGATGCTGTTTCGATCTTGACAAATTTCGAACAGATTTAGCTTTAGCATTCTGGATCCTTTTTACCCCGAAAAAATAAAGTTCTCACGCGATTTAAAAAGAAAACTTAAGCAAATATTTAATATAACATCAATTAGGATAATTGAAACTAATGTTCTATTTCATGCCAATTGCTGAAATTGCTGCCAAAAGCTGTTTTGATGGTTAGTATTACGCTATAATCTGTAACTCTGCGCAACAATAAGTAGTAGAGCAACAGCCTTCATCATTTTAATTATTTTGGGGGCAGTCAACTTGAACACAAAAGGAGGCAGATATACCTATAGGTACCTACTTAACTTCCTTGTTATAAGTTCTATAACGTTGGTCACGTAAGGATTTCAGTTTGTACAACATTTCAACTTAGTATACAAATAAGTAATTTATCTTGTCTGCAGTCCATCTGCAGTCGTAATATTTTTTTAACTCATTTTTATTAACTCGCTTTCTTATCGGCCTTTTGGTTTTTTGGAGAAGTGACGTGGACGCTACTCACGACCTTTCCTAGTCCTATTTAATTTGTTGTAGGTCCATCTAGTTAAAAATATTTATTTCGATTAGTTCAGCATACCTACTAAATTTTTTTGGTCTTTATTTAAGCATACCGATTACCTATAAATGATTTGATTTATGATTTATTTATTCATTTGCTTTCATGGTTACATGAAGCCCCGTTAGGGCATTGCAAAGTTAGGTACATTAACAATACATACATGCTAAATATATAATTATTATACAATTACATGCAAACTACGTGTTACATTATTTTATAATAGATTTTATCATGTAATTATATAGGGCATTCATTTGAATCGAAATTATTTTTATTTATTGATCGCACTAATTAATTAAGTTTGTTATAATGTCAATTAGTTTCTTCTTTGTTAATAATTTAGTAATATTAAGTAGGTACAAGTATGTTAATATAAAATAGTTTCGATTATCAGTAAGAATGTCATATTAAACTTAAATTAACAGGTTATAGTAAGTACAACATAGTCTGAAGCATGGATTTAGAAGTAATAATTCTTATAACTTACATAAGTATTAGTAGGTATTTAAAAATTCTTTGGTCTAAAGTCTAAACATACAAATAGGATATGCAAATATAGTGTCGGTCGTGCAATTGAGGTCATGTATTAAATAGGTAGGTATGATTAGTTTTGCAGTAATTCGTCTATCTCATAGAAACTATTCTGTATGAGCCATTGTTTGAGTTTACGCTTAAAGGTCCTATCGTTATTTTCGTCTGTAATATATTTAGGAATTTTGTTATATATGTGAGTTGTTCTGTATAACGGGCCGCGACTAGAGATTTGTAATTTATAGGTGGGGTATACTAGTTTATTTTGCAAACGTGTGCTTCTTCCGTGTTTCTTTGTGTTTTCGGTAGTTTTGTATAAACTGTTATGCTTTCTGACAAACATAGCCGTCTCCATTATATATATTGAGGGTACGGTTAGAATTTTTTTGTTTAGGAAGTGCGGTCTACAGCTTTCGCGTGGTTTTATGTTGACTAGGATACGGATACATTTTTTCTGCAGGATGAAGATATCCTGTGCGTTGGTACTCTCCCCCCAGAGGATTATCCCATATCGGCGATGCGTGACTTATAGAGTACAAATAAATTATCTACTGTCCCATTTCGTGATCTACGGCACTAAGCGAGTTAGCAAATATTGATATTTCAAATTACTTAGGTATTTTTCGTTACATAACACGTTGATGCTGAAAACGCGTCACAGCCGCGCCTCCCTGTTGCCGCCGTGAATACGTCGTGGAATTCTGTTTTTATCTCTTTAATTTGAGCCAATCAGCACCTTAGTTATTCTTGTTACAAACTTTTGGTACATACCTAAAATACCTACCAACCTTGATTGATATGTTAAAGCAAAACATAACTTATCAAATCTTAGGGTTTAATATGATTTGTATATAATATTACTTACGATAATATTTTGTCAGAACTTATCCGCGAATGGCAGATAGATGTTGCAATTAAATAAGATTATACTTGAAAGGAAAAACTTTTCCACACAATCAAACATTTTGCTGACATGTTTTTTATTTTTTTTGTTTAGTTTTTATTAAGTTATTCTTAATTGTTTATACAGGCTAACTTTAGCTATATAATCTTACTTGAAGCATATTTTTATTACATATTAATCTATAGAGGTAAAGTTTGGATGTAGAGGGCAATCTCCAAAACCAATGTTCTGATTCTAAAAATTCTTTCAGCGATAGATAGCTCCCTATCCTCCAGTGCTATTCCTAGGCTCCAAAATATAACGCGAGAGAAAAAGCTAGTATTTATTTATTTATTATTTATTTATTATTACATTACAAACAATATACACTAACAGTCTTAACCAAAGCGTGTACATGCAAAGTTATTACAGCTAATATATATTAAGTATGTACTTGCTTAATATATATTACTTATGTGGTTTATCGGAAGTCCCTCATATGATTTGGACGAGGTTTTGAATTTAGATAATAATATCATGAGAGATTTTGGAAAATGATTTCCAAGTTTTCTTTGACAAAATTTGTTTTCACACAAAAGCAACTCAAAAGATGTACAGTGAATTTTGGCCACCCAGGTTAGGCAAAATTCATTTTGCATCTTTTGTGTTATCTTTGTGTTAAAACGATTTTTTTTTTAAATAATTAACTATGCTACTGGACAGGTTATATTATTCTGAACAAGGAAACGTAAAATTCAATTTGTTTAGTGTGTGTGAGTTTACATAATTACAGTAACGGATGTCAGCAATTGTTCCATTTAAATTATAACAATGTTTTATTTTGCATGGAGTGACACATTTAACTTCAATGATATCTTCAACTATAAAAATTTGTACTACAGTATTCTCAGACTTAGAATTTTAATGGTTCAATCATACTAATAATAACCCCTCTTATTATTAGTATATGGGGCTAAGACAATGAGATTTTGGGGCTAAAATAATCAATACTAATATTATAAATGCAAAATGTGTTTGATGGTTTGTCCTTCAATGACGCCGCAACGGAGTAACACAAACGGATCAATGTGATTTATTGCATGGATATAATTAAAGACCTGGAAAGCTACTTTTTATCCCAGAAAATAAAGGACTTCCCATGCGATTTTTAAAAATTTGACTCCTCACAGGAAGTTGTGGCCATGTTGCCCTTGAGGTGGCAAGGTGTGCAACCTCTCTTGCTATGATGCCACATGCGGTCGTTAGAGCTGTAGCCTTCAAGTTACAGCTTAAAGACTGATAAAGACTACTCTAGCAACAAAGTAATACGAGGTGTTAAAGACAAGGTATAATCTAATGAGAAAATTTGGATGTGATTGGTACATTTTTTTTACTTAATAAAACCTTGTACTTGTGCATTAGCTTATTAATCTATCTATTTAGTAGTATGAAGTGAAGCACAACAAGAGATTTAATTTTTTAGTAATTTAATGACCTTTTTGTTTCCTGCATAATATGACAGACAGCACCTTTTTTAGCAGACACATTTTCTGCTCCACAATAGGTGGCATGGATGCAATTTTAATAAATATAGACCCATCTGAACAATATTTGAGTATAATATAGGTATCTACCTCTAATTCCAGAAAGTATCCAGTGCTGGATTGGAGCACTGAAATTGAATGCTACTTTTCAATCAATTTCTAAACCCATTGGAAGCTCCACACTTGGTATGTCAGTCGGTGATTTTCCCCTTTTAAAATTAAATATAGGTATGCAGTATTTAAAAAAAATGCTATGGAATAATGTAAATTCCATAATAGTTCAAACAAGTATGATAATATCCTTATAAACATTACAATTTTTGACGAAAACTGTTTTGTAAGAGTACCTATTAAGTACTCATTTACTGCCTTTAAGTGGAACCATCATGATTCCTTAATGAAAAAAATGAAAAATGAAATGAAAATCTTTTTTATTCGTATAAACTTTTACAAGTGCTTACGAATAGTCGGATGCATCTACCACTGGTTTGGAATGCCTTTCTTGCCAAAAAGAACCAGCAAGAAACTCGGCGGTTGCTCTTTTCAAATATTTGATATAGGTACAAGATTATGCCATGTATAAAATAGAATTTGCAGTCTTGTGCGTTGCTGGAACGAGCTGCAGGTCAAATCCACGCTCTTTTATCATTTAGATAATCTTCAATTGTGTAATATGCTTTTTTCAGGAGCATATTTTTAATAGATTTTGAAAATGAAAAGTGACTGGCAAATGAAGAGAACTCTCCTACATAACAATGATAACAGACTACTGATTTTTACATAGAATTGAATTAAACTCTGTAGTCTGAGCTGGGGTGGGAAGGTACCTAAGTATCTTGAAATATTGGATTGGAAAGAGGTTATGTTCACGCAGATTTTGATTATACCTACGTAACATTACGGTCGGCATCACGTGTCGGACGAGCTATAAATAAAAATCTTTAGTGACAATAACTGCGACAGATGGATCTGCATAGGTGATGTAAGCAAAAAGTGTACATTGAAGGTACTTACCTCCTTTGGTTGGGGTTCTGTGAGAAGAATGCTGAGCTCGATACCCAAGAATCATTTCATAATCACCAGAATCGCGTCGCAGTGGAAATTGTATTTCAATGATGTGGTCACATGGCTGCATTAGTTTGAGGATACCGGCGACCCTTTTCTTCCTCTCTTCGATGGAAACTCTAGATTTCATATCCTCGACTAATTTGTCTTCAATCACTTGACACGCGCGGTGGAAAAAGTATTCCACCATATCAAAGAATCTTGGATTCGCACTTGTGGGTATATCCTTAAGCCTGTCTGGAATTTCATGGCTTGCATATGAACGGCAACATACATTTACTGCAACAGGGATAGCTCTTAACATATTATTCACTCCTTCATTTTGGAGGCTGTTTTTGAGAGGCGGCACAACAGCTTTGGCGATATTCTTTAGGTGTAACATTGTGACTGATTTATTTAAGTACAATTCGGGTAAGGTATCGGGTCGTCCTACACTTTAAAAGTAAAATACACGAACTAACGATTAAAAAGTTAACTGCAGAGACGACCCGCCCCGATAAAAAGTGACGAGCAGAGCAGCGACTGCAGGAGCTGGACTGTGCGCGCAGCACGTAAATACTCTAAGGTGCGCAGTGCTGCCAACTCCACAGATTAATAGGGATCGCTATCATACAGACAATATACCTACAGTGCGACAAGGCTATCTTGGCGCGTGGTGAAAATCCTAACCAATGTACTCTGTGATCCTAACTAACGTTGCCGTCAAGCCGTCAAGGACTTTTCTAAGCCTTTGTTCTCTTGCATGAATGATTACCTTTGTTCTCCAACAAACAGATTCGTACAATATTCATACCATAAAACATTTCATCATAGAGATAGTATACATTTCATGAAATCCATGACAGTGAGAACCGTAAAACGGGGTGAATAGGAACCGGGGTGTGAATAGGGACAAAACTGGGAATGAGATTTGAACGTAAAAATAATACCCAAAACAGCTTAGAATTTTGGTAGCATTGTTTTTCCCTATAGTAGAATATTTGATCTTTTATTTGGCAGCACTGAACCAGAGACAAATTGACATTAAAATAACGAAAGCGGCATTGCAAAAACGTTGTTCAAAACACGCTAAGCCGTAGGTCTCAAAACTTTGTTTACTTTGACGCAGTACGAGAATAAAACAGTACAAAAACTATTAGAAATCATTAAACATTTATCTAAGAGGCGTCACAAAAGCAGATTTGTCTAAATGTTACATATTTTTCTGTAAAAAAGAAAAAATTGGAAACCAAGTGGTTTTGGCTTTGCCATGGGGATTATAGGTACGGGAAAGGGGTGGATAGGAACGCTATACTTACTGAATTGGAACGAATCAAGGTTAAATAGGAACAGTAAGGTTTATATAGGGACAGGGCTGTCACTTTAAATATTTAATTAAATTGTTCAAAAAAATTCTTCCTTCTTGTGTAGTCGACTAGTAAAATTTAGTTAAATGACATTTTACTGTTTAATATTGATAAATAAATAAATAAATAAAAATATTTTTAATTCAATTAAACTTTTACAAGTATAGGTAACTACACTACTTGTAACAGTTTAATTAAATAAAAAATATTTTTATTTATTTATTTTTGAATCGTCAAACCACTGATTCGGAATGGCAGCAACCAGCAAGAAACTCGGCGGTTGCTTTTTTTTAAAGATTTGATACCTACTATGCCATGTATAATAACAATACTACTATGTTTCTTCTGAATAAAATAGCTATAGAATATGGTGAAAGAATTCTCAAAATCAGTCCAGTAATTTCAGAGTTTATCGATTACAAACAAACAAGTCTTCACTTTCCTAATCTAAATATATAAAAGGAAAAGGTGACTGACTGACTGATCTATCAACGTACAGCTCAAACTACTGGACAGATCGGGCTGAAATTTGGTATGAAGATAAGTATTAAGACATAGGCATCCGCTAAGAAAGGATTTTTGAAAACTCAACCCCTAAGGGGTTGAAATAGGGGTTTGAAATTTGTGTCGGACGAAGTCGCGAGCATAAGCTAGTTTTGTAATATTAGAGGATAGACTAACTTGTGTTTGACAACCCTAACCTTTTTTCCCTATTCACCCCTTTGCCATTCCGTTACACCCCGGATCAAGTATAAATAGGGACAGCATATATTTTGATTAAAATATACCAGTAATTTATCATTATTTTATATTTTTTGGATGTTTCCTTAGAATTCTTACAACCGGAGATGCTTACAAACAGTTAAAGCATCATAATTTGTACCAAAACATCCGTAAATTTCAATGCGAAGTTAGATTTCGTACCTATTCACCCCGTTTTACGGAACTCTTTTGACATCAACACGCCTACATATATCTTTGTACATGCTCTATGGCCCGACTATGTATGTATCTCTGTGGTATCTCTAGAAAAAAAATTAAAAAAAATCGAAGTAGGCAGGTACTACGTCTTAGATGAATGATTACCTAGATGGATACTAAGCTCCAAATGCGTGTCAATTCATTTATGTGTGCGTGCGTCATCTTGTCACTGTGTGCACCCATCTACGGTTGGGACGACGAATTTTATAAGGATATCGATATTACAGCTAAATTAATTCTCTATGTTCAGATGACGGAACACTTTCATTAAAAAACAGTAAATCTCTTCGAATATTTTTTATTTATAAATGCGAAAGTGTGTTTGTCCTTCCTTCACGCCCTAACTAAACAACCAATCGACTTGATTTTTGGCATAGATATATTTGAAAGGACGGAGAAGTAACAAAGGAAAGGTACTAATCCTCGCGGACGAAGTCGCGGGCATCAGCTAGTACTTAGTGGAAACACATTTTAATTAATTCAAATCAATTTATTGAGTAAAAAGAAGATAGGCAAACAGTTTGTTGATTCTACTTCCCACCGCTTCAAATGTAGGTAGATAAGAAATGTGACTTGTTTTAGGATCGTCTTTATACGTGAAACAAATCAGATCTAAGTTGAGATCAGCTGGCATATTATAGCTGCTCGATACTCTCTAGGATAGGATTTCCACACGCCACGGTCTTGCCCCAACACCATCCGACTCCCTGCGACTCTCTTTACAATCTGTTAAAAAAAACAAGTAGGTACTTAATAAAATTAAAAAGCTATAAGACTCACGATGAATTACAGTGGCCCTGGTAAGTTCTATTTTCCTTATTACTGACCAAAAATAGATGCATTTCACGATTCAAAAGTAAGAACTTCTAAGTTTATAATTGAATAAAAAATTATCCTCAGTTTTTACCTAACTACTTACCTACTCTTGCAACATGACATTGAGGAGTTGGATTAGTGATTAGTTGTTACAAAGTTTATACCTACCTGGCAGCCAGCCTGGGTAGCCTAGTATCTATTTACAATCAGCAGACCCAAGGCTTCTAAGGTAAATAAAGTTCGACTCGTTTTGGTTTCACTATTAGCCAGCTCTTGACGTGGTTTTAGTTTCTTTATAACCTGAAATTAAATTTTATTTGTCATGCTTTTAAAAATGCAAAAATTCTTATGGTCGTCATAGGGATTTTTGCATTTTAAACTAAAATTTTAAAAAAAAACTGTAAAACATAAGAAATAATTTACTTCCTCAAAACAGAAAATTAATAGTTGGTCTCTTTTTGTTTAACTATGGTCAAATCAAGAAAATTGCAATGTGCTACTTATCTAGTAGTAGACACCTACCGGCTACCTACATACAATTTGAAAGTACTTAGTCCATACTGGTTGATAGTACGTACCTAACTATTTAGGATATCCTTCAAATGTACTGGATCTAATTCTTATTTCTTTATTTTAAACCAAAAATATAGTTAACAGGATTTTCGAAATGTTTTGAACATAGGAGAGAATATTTCTTTGGCTCCCAGTTTTTTCATTTTATGGCCCTGATTATTTAGAAATGTGTGGCATTTCTAATTTCAGGACATTTTGGAAATCTACAAAAATATGCAAATATTATTAAAACGATAAATTTGATTTTATCGATAAAGTATGTACACACATCACTACAAATGAGGCCTAAAAGAATGCATTAAATAAATATTAAATTACGCTATGAAACGTGATTTTGTCACGAGATGATTACACTTATAATATGCAAATCTTTAATTTTCAGCGATTTTCGGAGTAAAAATCGCGGTTGGTAGCGATGAAATAATTATTAAAGACTAACCCGTGAAAATACAATTCTGGAACTTTTACGACTACTTTCGTAGATCTGGATGCACAAAATACAGCTTCACACATTTTGTTTCCACTTTTTAATGTAATTTTGAGCCTGATTTATCTGATTTTTAAATATTTGGTAAAAATGTTGCATCACACCCCAATGTTTTGTCTGCTTAAGGGGGCATCTGTCAACTATACTGGTCACTTTTTTCACCGATAGAGCGACGTTGCCAGACTTATATGAGCTATCGCTTTTACACGAATGGAGGTTCCCTGAAAAAGACGGAGATAACAATACCTCTTTGACACATAGATGTACAAGAGCGGCAACACGTTATGGTTACCTCTATGTATAATATCTCTATGTACTACGTAGTAGTACTTCCAACTTCTTTGGAAGTAGCCCTATTGTGACACTTACTATTAGAGCGAGATAGCTAAATACATTTAAGCTCTTATTAGAACGTGATAAAATGATTATGTTTTGTCCTTATCACCGTGGCCACTTTTTTTTGTTTGCCATAATGTATATTTTGTACGTGAGTATTTGGCAAACGTGAAGTACCTATAGAAGGAATGACATTTCAAAATTGTATGAAAATCTGTAGGGCGATTGTCTAAAACCTGCATCAATCATTATTACAATCTCAATTGTTCTGATTGGCTGAATTTGTGCGATTCTTGTTGCAACAATGCATTGTGGCCAATAGTGAGCGAGCATAAACCAATCAGAGATGATTGCGATCGTGACATTGTAGCTGTCAAACAACTGCGGTAGGGCCACTGCTTGAGCGAGAGGGACTGAGGGGCCCACGCTAGTTGCAGATCTGACATCTGTGCTCTAGAGACTAGTAGACTAGTATATAGTGGTCTGTCATCTGTGGTATGTATCAAAGAGCAGCGGGGCAATTGTCTAAAACCTGCATCAATCATTATTACAATCTCAATTGTTCTGATTGGCTGAATTTGTGCGATTCTTGTTGCAACAATGAGTGTTAAAGAAGGTTTTGTATTAATTTATGTGTCACACTGGCTGTCTATTTTATTCTAATTCTTTTTAAAAATTTGAAATGTCACTCTAACATGTCCTATAATAAAAATATGTTTTCTCAAAGTATATTATTTATTTAATTGAATTTTATCGATCCTAAAACGGACTCTAATATGGTAGCAGATCGAAAATAAATTCAAGAATTATTTTAGAGCAGAGATAAGCTATAATTTCTATTTTCTTTAAAAATTCTAACAAGATTTATCAAAATGTCGTCTTCATGGAATTCATCCACGAGCTTCAAAATTGATATTGGTCGTTTAGAAGGAAAGGAAAATTGGACAACATGGCGCTGCAAGGTACTGTTAATGCTAAGAGGTACTGGCGGATGCTTAGATGCGATAAATGGCAATCTAAACAAACCAAAGGAACCGGATAGCACAGCATCAGCAGAAGTTTTTGATTCTTATCAAAAAGCTCTGAGAACATACAATGAGATAAACAATACTGCAATGTTCATTTTAATGGCTAATATGTCAGATGCTACTCTACAAAAAGTGATGAGATTCACAAATGCTAAACAGGTTTGGGAAGAATTGCACACTCTGTTTGATGGTACATCTGAAGATAAAAGCTATACACTATGCTACAGTTTCTTCGGCTATCGTAAAGATCCTTCTCATGACATGTCAATGCATATATCTAAATTGAAAAATATATGGCATGAATTGAAAGTAGAACTACAAAAATCTGAAAAAGATGATCTTCAAGATAAAGAAAAATATGACCTTCCAGAGATTTTACTCATCTGCAAGATCTTAGAAACTTTACCTGATGACAGCTATTTTCCATTTAAATCTAGTTGGATGCTTATGTCTAAAAAGGATCGTAATATTGATAATTTGACAGCTCAAATTTGCGCTTATGAACGATCGCTTACAAATAAAGAAGAAAATACTGAAGCACTAGTTGTACATAGTAAAATGAATAAAAAGAAAAAATGTGGTTATTGCGGCCTTACTGGACACAAAGTCAAAAGCTGTTATAAGTGGATATCGGATGGTAAACCTCCTAAGCCACAAAATCCATCAACAAGTAAAGCTAAAGATGCCAACTTTACACTTTCACTAATGCAGATTGAAACGAATGAAACAGTTAATGTAATTGAAAGAGATGATGAGAATTGGTATGTTGACAATGGTGCAACTAGCCATGTCTCTTGTTGCAATGACATATTTTCTACATTTCAATATTTTACTAATAACCAATCGGTTACAACTGCAAATGGCGCTAAAATACAAGCTATCGGTAAAGGTACAGTTGATATAATAGCAGACGTTCATGGACAGCAAGAATATATAAGGCTTTGTGACGTATGGTATGTACCTGAAATAAAAAGAAATTTATTTTCTGTTCTTGCCGCACAAGACAAACTTGAGGACAGTGTCTTTATATCTGAAAGAGAATCGTGTATGTTGAAAGTAAAAGGAAAAATTAATTTAATTGGAAAACGCGTTAAAAATGGAGGTCTGTATAAGTTAAATATACAAGCAATTAAAAGACAAACTCCTGAATTGAACAATGTATCTAATGATAATATCCTACAACTGTATCACGAACGATTTTGTCACCAGAATAAAAGACATGTAAAACTTTTGTTAGAAAAGGAACTTGGTATCAAAGTAAAACTCGATTCTCAACTATGCACAGGATGTGTCTATGGTAAAACACACAGATGTAAATTTGGAACAAGAGAAAGAGCTAAAGTACCAGGAGAGATTATACATACTGATGTGTGTGGTCCGTTTCCAAATTCTTTCAGTAAATTTCGCTATTTTGTACTTTTTAAAGATGATTACAGCAAGTATCGTCAAATTTATTTTATCAAAAACAAGTTTGAAGTTAAAGATAAGCTTGTACAGATGATTAATGAAACAAAGACTGCTGGTCATGTAATAAAAACAATTCTCAGCGATAATGGTGGAGAATTTCATAACGAGGCTGTAGAAAATATTTTAAAGTCTCATGGTATTCAGCAAAGATTGATAATGCCATATACACCAGAACAAAATGGGTGTTGTGAAAGAGATAACAGAACTTTAGTTGAGGCTGCTCGTACTATGATGCATGCTCATGAAGAACTTCCACTTGCTTGTTGGTCAGAGCTTGTCAACACTGCTGCTTATGTTCTGAACAGAACTGGACCGACTTCTACAGAAGGTAAATCACCATTTGAGTTATGGTTTGGACAAAAACCATCCATTAAACATTTAAGGATAATTGGTAGTGAATGTTACGCTCACGTTCCAAAACAAAAGCGAACAAAACTCTCCAAGAAAGCCGATAAATGTATTCTCATTGGTTATGATGGTAATGATGGTTACAGATTATTGGGCTGTGATAATAACGGCAATGTTAAATTAATCAGATCGAGGGATGTAACATTTAATGAGTCGATTATTAGATCAATTGGATTAGATTCAGATGCAACTGAAGCAGATGAACAAAGTATAGAAATTCACTTCCCTAAGACTAATGAAAATCATCCAATGTTCGATGCAAGGGAGGATGTATTACAAGATGATGCTGTTTCTAGTATGCCTCAAACATTGAATGCTCCAGATTCAAGCTCACATGAAGTAATTCCCACTTCGTCGACTAATGGAAATGAAATCATCAGTCAAAATGAAGACGAGTCTAATGAATCATATGTTACTCCTAATTCCTCTGATTCTGAGGATGAAGAAATTCCTGAAACAAGAACTCTTCGAGATAGATCTATACTAAGACCACCAGTGCGATTCGATGACTATTTTATATCTACTGTTGTAAATGATTTAGGCGAACCTGAAACATATAAACAAGCTATAAATAGTTCTGAAAAAGCTGAATGGTTGAAAGCTATGGAAAGTGAGCTAAATTCTCTGAAAGAGAATAAAACTTGGATACTTGTGGATAAACCGAAAGACAGAAAGCTTATTTCTTGTAAATGGATCTATAAAAAGAAGACCAATGCTGATGGAAGCCTCGACAAATATAAAGCTAGACTTGTAGCAAGAGGTTATACTCAGGAGAAGGGAATTGATTATGAGGAAACATTTAGCCCTGTTGCTAGAATGTCAACTATTAGGTCAATTTTAAGCATCGCTGCAAACGAAGGACTATCTCTCTTACAGTTTGATGTAACAACTGCCTTTTTGAATGGTTTATTAGAAGAAGATATCTATATGAAACAACCAGAAGGCTATAGTGATGGCACAAATAAAGTCTGTAAATTGAAGAGAAGTCTATACGGGCTTAAACAGGCTCCCAGATGTTGGAACAAATGTATTGTCGACTATCTGAAAAATATTGGCTTTAAACAATGTGACACAGATCCATGTTTGTTTATTAGAAATCGACGAGGCAATAAAATTATTCTAGCGCTCTATGTTGATGATGGACTTGTTGCATCAACAAATCAGAAAGATTCTGAGAAGTTTATAGCTGAATTGAGAAGTAGGTTCAAGATAACCACTAAACCAGCTAATTACTTTCTTGGTTTAGAACTTTCTAGTGATAAACATGGTGGAATTGTAGTTTCACAAAAGCATTATGCTCAAAAGCTACTAGAACGCTTTGGGATGAGTGACTGTAAAGCAGTCAATACTCCAATTATTAAAGAAGCTCAAACAGATTCTGAAAAGGAGAATGATGTTAAGTTTCCTTATAGAGAAGCTGTTGGTGCATTAGCATACTTGATGACAGCAAGCAGACCAGATATATCGTACGCTGTAAGTTTTGTATCCAGGTCACTTGCTAATCCCACTACAGAAGATGTACAAAAGGTCAAGCGCATTTTTCGTTACATCAAAGGAACAATAGATTTTGGAATTGTATATAAGAAAGATTACAAGTCTGGAACCTTAGAATGTTATAGTGACGCAGATCACGGTGGAGATCCAAATACAGGACGCTCTACATCTGGAATTCTGTGTATGTATGCTGGAGGAGTAATTGCTTGGGCAAGTCGGAAGCAAACATCAGTAGCAATTTCGAGTACTGAAGCGGAGCTCGTAGCAGCTAGTGAAGCAGCTCGTGAAATTGTATGGCTTAAGAGACTGTTTAATGAAGTTACCAAATTAAAAGAAATTCCCAAGCTGCAAATTGATAATGATGCAGCTATAAAAATTTCTCAAAATCCAGAGCTTCATCGACGTACGAAACATATTGCTTTAAGACATTTTTATGTCAGAGAATTAGTTTCAGAAAATGATCTTGAAGTCAAATATGTTCCCACAGAATATCAATGTGCAGATATTCTAACTAAGCCTATCCATAAGCCTAGACTTATGTTTATTTGTAAGTTAATCGGCTTGGTGACATAAATTTCTCAAAACGGGAGGATGTTAAAGAAGGTTTTGTATTAATTTATGTGTCACACTGGCTGTCTATTTTATTCTAATTTTTTTTTTTTAAAATTTGAAATGTCACTCTAACATGTCCTATAATAAAAATATGTTTTCTCAAAGTATATTATTTATTTAATTGAATTTTATCGATCCTAAAACGGACTCTAATAATGAGCAACAATGCATTGTGGCCAATAGTGAGCGAGCATTAACCAATCAGAGATGATTGCGATCGTGACATTGTAGCTGTCAAACAACCGCGGTAGGGCCACAGTATATAATCACCACATAATCACCTTTTATTGTGCTTTTATTGGCTTTTATTTCTGGTCGGTGATAATCACTACCACATCACTACGTTTTATGTATGAAAAAACAAAAATAGATTTCTATTTTCTATTCTATCGATGAATTGCATATTCCCTAAATTTAACAAGAACAACGCAATTAGTTTTCTTTCTTATAAAATCCATATCCACAACTATACTCTGCATGCAGCATATGCGATAAGAACCTGTCCTAAAAAAAAATTAGAGAAAAGGTAACTTACTTCCACCTTACTTCATGTGCTTCATACTTACAAGAATTACTGTACTAGTACTAACCATCGATGTTACTAACAACTTATGATAAACTAGCTTATGCTCGCGACTTCGTCCGCGTGGACTACAAAATTTCAAATCCCTATTTCACCCCCTTAGGAGTTGAATTATCAAAAATCCTTTCTTAGCGGATGCTTGCGTCATAACATCTGCATGCCAAATTTCAGCCCGATCCGTCCAGTAGTTTAAGCTGTGCGTTGATAGATCAGTCAGTCAGTCAGTCACCTTTTCCTTTTATATATAGGTATAGATTATGGTCTTTATTTTGTTTCATTCTTTATATTGTTACAGGAAGTTTCGTGCCATAAAATGACTATTTCAGACAATGACGAAGTATGGTGTCATATTAATGGTTTACCTGATGAATTATTGTTGTATATTTTTAAATGTTTACCTTTGGAAACATTACTTTCATGTGAAAATGTGTGTAAACGTTGGAATAAGCTAGCTCAAGATCCCACAGTATGGAAACATATTGTATTAATATATTCTGGTAAACCTGGGCAAAGTGAAATAAGTGAGAAAAATCTAGATATTATTACTTCACATTCTGAATGCATCTATTGTTTAAAAATACAGTATGTTTATAACTATTCTGTCATAAAATCTGTGATAGAACAGTGTAAAAATTTAATTAGTCTGGAATTAGTCATGTGCAGAGTTGGTAAAGAGTTTGAAGATGATATTTTAATATGGCCAAAGCTAAGAAAAATAAGTTTAAAAAACTCTATTTTACTTTTGAATAATCTAGATTTATTAATACAATTTGACAAGTTTAAAGAGTTAAATTACATAGCCCTATCTGATTTCGGTTTGAACTCTAACAATTGTTATACCTTATTGCAATGTAGTCGCTTAAGCCATATTTTTATTGAAAAGATTAGAGATTTGGACATAGATTTTATAAAGATATTAATTTTGTCAAGGCAGAGCATACTGGAGACATTGCATATATATGGTGGAAATTCTGTTGATGACAGCATCTTGCAATTGCTATCTCAGTGCCCAAAGTTAATGGACTTAGCTATTATAAGATGTGAAAGTTTATCAGATGGAGGTTTACTTTCCTTAACATCTTTAAAAAGAATAGAGCATTTGCAGATCTGGAACAACAACAATTTTTCTGAATTAGCTCTTTTGAAAACTTTGTCCAGTTCAGCACTACTTACTCTAGAAAGTTTAAGTTTATCTAGAATAGAAAATGTCACACCAGCTATTGTCGATCTTATATCTGAACACTATAAAAATCTTAAATTTCTCGCGTTATATCAGTGTCCTAATATTATTAATACAGATTATGAAAGACAGCTGAAGTCTAAATTCAGAAATATTGATGTTGTCCTTTTTTGAAAATACTATAAGTGTAATAAAAGACCTTAAGAAATCCACAAACTAAGTATATTCACAGTATAAATAATGGCATTTTCATAAATCAGAAAAGAAGTAAAATAAAAACTAAAGTTCAATGCTTTAACAATCTTGATTGTGAAAAATCTGTACAAATATTTAATATAAAACTATGTTGTACTAAAATTAATTTTTTTTTGTAACTTTAATCATATTATTAGCATATTGAGTGCTAGTCCATACTGCATTGTCATTTTTTCACTGCCACCATACAGTTGGCAGTGCTCGTATCATGAAAGTATAGTCATATAAATTGTGAGCAACACAGGTGGTATCTTTGTAGATGTATGAGATAACAGATTTTGGATTTTATTAAAGATACATTTAAATGTCAATATATTTAGGTACTAATATTAAATTATCATAGGTGATAAAGTTAACATTCAATTTTTAAAATTAATATAATTATTATTAAAAACATTACCACCGGGTCCCTCCAGTGATGCTCATGACACTCAACATGCTAAAGACAAAGATACTGGTGATTAAAATTTTAGTCACCCTTAATTCAATAACAAAGTATGTTACTCATTACACAGCTAGTTTACATCTATTTTTCACGGCTTGTTTAATAAAGGATAGAACTATGTGTATAACCTTATAGATTTGCTATATCAACCTACATTATTAGTTTTCTTCCTGTTTATAAACTCTAGTAAGTAGGTGTCTACATTAAACTGTTTAATGAAATGTATTTAATTTAATTTTCTCAGCTAAATTGCTATTTCTAGACATACCTACAGATATCTACTCAGGACAAAAATATCAAGATATCTATAAATTAATGTGTTGCTTTATTAAGCCACTTATTATTAAACTTTAATAATGAGTGGCTTTAGTAACTGTGATGTATAACACACAAAATTGAATTCCTCACGCGCCATTTTTACTTTTGTGTTAAATTTCATGTCAAAAGTACGATTCTAGACCTTATTTTAAAGGTGAACCGTACTTTTGACATCACAGTTGACCCATAGAGTTAAAATGGCACACGAGGAGTTTTTTTTAAGGACTGTACTTAATTCATTATTCTACAAGTGTAATATGTGTTATAATGGAAACGAATGTGATTTGTTAATGTAAATAATTGAGAAGTAATTATAATATTAAAAAATCTATAAACCACTTTTTGTTATTTCATCTTATCACAGCAACACCAATACAAGTATATAATAAAAAAGGACCGAAGTTTTTCCAAATATATACTGGTATTTATGCAAATGCTTTATTGAGTCACTCATAGATCAAACTTTTAATAAAAATGTGATGCAATCTATTATGCTATACCTAAGTGTAAAATGATATTTGTTGACTCCATATTTTAAATTGTTTTATGCTACCTATATATTTTGTATTATACTTGCCACATTTTAAACAAATTTTCTTGAAGATTACTTTTGTTCTTAATTGTTTTTGAATTTCTGTCAATTTTGAAAAGTATGAACTTTTCTTTTTGGTTTCACGCAGGAACAAATTAGTACCTTTCCTAAAATATAATGTTTTCCTAACTTAATAAATAATCTATATTTACATTATCCATATTCGTATTTTAGTCTACTTTAAAATAGTAATGTTGCAAAAAATATAATAAGAAAGCATTGTTTTGCCTAAAGCAGCTTGAGCTTTTAGAATATAATATATTATAACAGAATAGAAATGATCAGTGTATTTTTATTCAATGTAATTTGGTTAAAAAAGTGTAGACTATTTTATTAAATGTAGTTGACAATATAATCACCAATAAGCAATTCTTTTAAAGAACACAAGAAAATGCAACAAATTGACATAAACTTTGACACAAAAAATTAAAACGGCGCGTGAGGAATTCAATTTTACGCGTTATCCATAATTTTTCAAATCTACTCTAGTAGTGCATTTAAGTTCTAGCTAGAATTTTCTTAATGCATAAACGTCATTTCGCAGTAATACATATATATCAAAGTTTTTAAAACATGTACTTACAGTACTATACAACACATATTAATGTAGGTAGTATGTTCACACATTACAATACAAAATACAATGTGCTACAAATTACTTACATACAATTTTATTTTTAACTTTTTGTGATGATATAACCACCTGATATTTGAGTGAGGAAAGATTAGAATGATGAGAAGAATCCTCATCAAAATTATGTGTATTCTATGAAATAAAAAATTAATAAATTCATGTGTCATTGGGTTAAATCAACAACATACCTACTTGTTTAAACAAGCTTATGCTCGAGACTCCGTCCGCGTGGACTACACAAATTTCACCCCCTTAGGGTTGAATTTTTCAAAAATCTCTTAGCAGATGCCTGCGTTATAATAGCCTGCATGCCTTTCAGCCCGATCCGTCCAATAATTTGAGCTGTGTTGATCAAGGTGTTGATAGATCATTCGGTCACCTTTTCCTTTTATATATATATATATATATATATATATATATATATATATATATATATATATATATATCAACGCACAGCCTATAAACCGCTGGTCCGAAAGACATGTTTGGAGGGTGTGTTCTTTGTAAAGAGTATGTATGTATCCACTAAGAAAGGATTTTTCGAAACTCCACCCCTAAGTGGATCAAATGGGGGTTTGAAATGTATGTAGTCCACGCGGACGAAGTCGCGAGCATAAGCTAGTATTTAGATATAACATAAGTACAGTAGCCGGCAGGAAATATTGTACATCAACGTTTAGAAAGAGATTCCGACTTCAAAGAGCGATGTCTCTGTCACTTATACCTATGTGACGTTTGTCGGTCTCAACGACAGAGACAACGCTCTATGAAACCGCTATCTCTTTCTAAAGGTCGATGTACATTAATTCCTGCCGGGTACTGTAATCAAAAACACACTTTCTCAACAACAAATTTTATATGTCTAGTAAACGTTAATTTTAATGGTTGCCTAAGTTTCTAAGTTTCTGTTCGCTGATTCCTAGACAAATTAAATCCTTACATATTACATTAGTCTAACTAGTTTAAAACTAAACTATGACTATGGGCAGATTAATTAATATACCTAAAATAAGATGGCCCTAATAAAATTTCAAGTCACATTTTATAATATACAGTATACAGTGATCGTAAATAAAGTATTCCAATCTGAAGTGACATGGTGGTCTGCGCAGGTAGAGTCAAGCACACAAGGCCCGCTGAGATCTTTTTTATACACTGCTGACTGCAGTCATACACCTTATATTCAGACTGGATAATTGGGTATTTTCCTACTTTTGAATTTGATAAATATTATTACTTTATTATAAACTAGGATAAAAATAATGACGTACGCTGAAAAAAATATTAAAATCCAACAAAGATTTACAAAGTTACAGGCATTTTAATTTTGGAGTGGGAGGGTCTTCTATCCCTTTCTCGCAAAACGAAAATTTGTATGAAACCGCACGAAGCACTGAAGCTCTGTCTAATCAGAAATATTTAAATGCTTATAACTTTTTTGTTATTTGATCAATTTAATTAGTTTTTTCAGTTTACGTCATTATTTTTATCCTAGTTTATAAAACGAAAATCAAGCATATTTTGCACTTATGCTGTACTAGCTTTTGCTCGCGACCGTTTTTTCGCAATAATTTTCAGCCTATTGATATTACCCGCCCGAGTGATCTCGGGCGGGTAATAAAGCTAGTGATCTATCAATTAAAGAATTTTCTGGATTTTCAAAAGTTCTGTAGATTATATCGATAGCTTGCTGTGTGAGCGACGCGGTTTGGATTTGGGTGATAGATGGGTAGAAAGTACAAAGTTACGCTTCATCAAATGGATGACACACGAAGTAGGGTCGCTGGTGGAATATCAACGTTTATCATCGCTTCCGGCCGCGCATGAACTGCAGTTCCTTCTGTATGCGTGGCGCCTTCTTGGGGGGACGCCTGAAGGGATTTTGTGGTGGTACCAGGTTAAATGTGCCCCTCGACTTCGACCTTTACCGGCCGCACATTGTGAGCGACGCGTTTGTGAGTTTGATTGATAGATGGGTGAAAAGTACAAAGTTGCTACACAATAAATGGATGACCCATAATATGAAGTAGGTTCGCTGGTGGAATATCGGCGCTTATCATCGCTTCCGGCCGCGCATGAACTGCAGCGCCTTCTGCATGAGCGGCGCCTTCTTGGGCTTGAGCGCGGAGGCAGAGGTGGTGACGGGCGCGGGGGCCGCGCGGCCGCCCTTTAGCACGTTGGGCGCGGCCGCCAGCGCCGCCACGCGCGCCGCCGGGCTGGCCGTCGCTGCGAACGCTGTTCCATGTTGAGCCTGACAAATACAATAGTTATTTTCATCTTACTGGCTCGGAAATACTTTCTAGTTTATCGTTCGAAATCTGCGTGGACCTTACTTTTTGTTTATATAAAATAATAGGCCAAGCGCGTGTCGGACTCACACACGAAGGGTTTCGTACCATCGTATATGAAATAACACGAAGTATTTAATTTTTTTGTGATGTAAGCACAAATTCACGGATTTTTCCCTTTACTTGTGCTATCAAACATTGCTACCTGCCATTCACGATTCTAGGTCAACGGGATGTCACGATTGTACCTGTAGGTTTTGATTTCCTTGGTAGGTCTTTACAGACACGACACAGACATCCTGTCAGAGGGTTCCTCATTTTCTGGAGATACGGAACCCTAAAAACAATGTAACGCAAAATGAAACAGTAACGCGGTTTTGCCAACGATATCTATGAAAATTGGTAAATGGGCTTCCTACTAAAAATACAGAAGTGTGTGTTTCAGGACCGTTGGAACCCCTTCACCGATTTTTAAAAATTCCACTCGAGCGAAGACAGGACGGATCAACTAGTAATAATAACGTATATTATAGGATTTCAACCATTTTGAATGTTCCACTTACTTGTTTTTTCAAGATATTCCGTGGAGGTTTCACTACCGAATCCACGTAAGCCATTTTTGTTTGCTTGATGGGTGCCTTTTTGGCTTCTTGAGCAATCCTTATGTTATTGGTGAGGGATTTTAATCTAATTTCTTGCTCTTCCTGGCATCTCTACAAAATATATTCAGAAAAAGTTATTAATTGTAAAACAGAAAAGTTGTATTGACACATAAAATAAGCCTATTAAAACAAAAGAACTCGATTTATACTTATATTACATAAAAAAACGGGCCAGATTGAGAACCACCTTTTGCAAGTCGGTTAAATACAATTCTTATAAAACTCCATAAAGACAAAAGCTCTCACATTCGTATTTTAAAAAGGGAAAACAAATTAGTACGCTTTTGTGTGTGACACGCATGCGCGTAGAAGCACAGAATGCGTAGATATCAGCGCGTAGTTTACGCACCTTTGGCTGAAACGACACTTACAAGCATGCTTCACAATATGGCGGCCCATTAGTAGTACATAGAAGTGGTTGGTCTTACCATATACATCTCCCTCCAAGTCTCGAACTCCTGTCGCTTTTTGGTGCGGAAGTTTTTCTCGCAGAACTTCTGCCACAAGTGGTCCGTGTCTTCCATGAGGTAAGGGTTATAGTGCTCCAGCACGAAAAGCTGCTGCGGCGTCGCGCGGTCCACCACCGGCTTGAGGATCTCGTACGGAACTCCGCCCGTGTACTCAAGAGCTGTACAAAGACAAATAGCTTAAGACCGCGCTCGTAGGTACGAATTTGTGTTGTAAGTTCGCACGACACTGGTCGTATGAGTTGAAAAAAATAAAAAACGTTTATTTCTTAAATTGTGCTGCACATCACATATTATGACCAAGACTTGGTTATCCCGGCGCCTCCTTCACTAACTTGAGCATTAAAGCCAACATGTCAAGCAGAAGAAGCGCCGGAACAAAGAATGTCATGTATGGCACAGCTCCAAAAAAGGTAGTTTTCCGGTTGTACTGGTACTGTGCTGGTTCTGAGATGTTTCAAGGGTCATCACCTTTCAAAATTTTAATTGAATTATTGTTTTCGGACATAAATAATAGGGAGATTTAAAAGATAATAATCTAGATGCTGAAAATAGATAAATCAGTATAATAAAATTATAATATAGCATTGCCATATAGTTGATGGGGCTTACCGTCTATATGTTCTTGTAGGACGTTCACGCACATTTCATACAAAGTAGGAATTTTTCCTATCACTTTGTTGCCAGAGTAAACTTTGGTTCTGAAAGTAAGGAAATATTATTTTTGTTTAATTAACTAACTAAAAAATATCGTATTAAACATTGACTATTTGATATCTGATATGAGTTTTACGATGAAATGCCCGCACCTGCGGCGCCGAGATCCGCAGCGCGGTAGGATTAGCGCTGTATCACCTTTTGTTCTTGGAGGACATAACGCAGCTCATGGCGTCCTCGTCACTGAAGTGCGGCAGGAAATTGGGCGGCGGGCGCTGCCGGCAGTGCGGCGAGATCTCCGGCGGCGCCGAGATCCGCAGCGCCGCTAGGAATAGCTCACCTTTGGTTCTTGGAGGATATGACAGCTCATCGCGTCCTCGTCAGTGAAAAGCGGCAGGAACTTGGGGGGAGGGCGCAGCCGGTAGTGCGGCGAGATCTCCGGCGGCGCCGAGATCCGTAGCGCCGGTAGGAATAGCTCACCTTTGGTTCTTGGAGGATATGACGCAGCTCATCGCGTCCTCGTCAGTGAAGTGCGGCAAGAATTTGGGCGGAGGGCACGGCCGGTAGTGCGGCGAGATCTCCGGCAGCGCCAAGATCCGCAGCGCCGGTAGGATTAGCTCACCTTTGGTTCTTGGAGGATATAACGCAGCTCATCGCGTCCTCGTCAGTGAAGTGCGGCAAGAACTTGGGCGGAGGGCGCGGCCGGTAGTGCGGCGAGATCTCCGGCAGCGCCGAGATCTCCAGCGCGGGCAGCGGTGCTAGCTTCGTGCTGGGCGCCAGCAGCGCGGCCGGGCTCAGCTGCCGACAACAACAACCACAAGATCAACAAACATATTATGGCTAATTCTGTTCTACACAATCTCTAAACAAAACTAAAATGACAGGTCTAAATGTACTATTTCACAATGCACCTTGCGGAAAAGGATTGCGAAACGGCACTAAATAATTCGACCCATCAATTCAGTTTAGAGACTGTACAACAGAATTAGTTGCGGTGCTAAAAAATAAAAGACGTAATTTTTGTAGTGCTAAAAATAAAAGGCCCTAACTGATGAACTGTTTGAACAAAAACTTAACCCTATAGATTTTTCTATGCATGGAAGTTAGTCGTAATTTTGGAAACCACCTTGTCAGCAACCTCCAAGATAACTTTACTCTCACATTTAGATTTTTTTCCTCAAAATTTGGGCGCCGCCGTTAACGACGAACAGGTCCTATCCGACAAGGAAAAATGGTACCAAGGCAAATGAAGCCCGAACACGTTAGCTGACACTTGATGCGCAACGATGTTAATTATTCCCAAAATTCCTAGATTAAACTAATTTCAATATGTTATTTTTAATCATTGAAAACAACTTCACACTGTTCTAAAAAACCGAAAGTAGTGTTGCAAAAAATATGAGGGTGACTGAATTTTTTTAAATACAGATTATTTTTACAGGCTAGTTGTAGATACAAAATAAGTAATTTCATTTAACTTTAAGTTTATTTTTGACAATCTTAACAAAAACAACCAGGTTGGTTTAACTTTCATTAAGTTTATTCTTGTAAATCTTAAATTGGAATTGGACACACTTACATCTTCACTGCAGGAGTTAGGTGATTGTGTGCTTTCTCTGGTAAAAGACTTCTTTTTGGGTTTAGCAGGACTTAGCATGCCTAGGGCCTCCGCAAAACTGGCGCCTGAGAAAAATAACATATAATGGAAACTGACCATATTGTGAACAACAAACAAATTAAGGAGGAAATTGTAAATGTTGTGTACACTTATTATCGATATACATATTATATATAGTGTTAGTAAGTTATGTAGTAAATCTTAATATATAAAAGGAAAAGGTGACTGACTGACTGATCTATCAACGCACAGTTTAAACTACTGGACGGATCGGGCTAAAAACTGGCGTTCAGATAGCTATTATAACGTAGGCATCCACTAAGAAAGGATTTTTGAAAATTAAACCCCTAAGGGGGTGAAATGGGGATTTGAAATTTGTGTAGTCCACGCGGCCGTAGTCGCGGGGATAAGCTAGCGTAGAATATGTATGTTGTAAGTGTTCCTTATTAAATAAATAAATAAAGGAGCTAGCAAACAAACCGGGTAATTCTTATGAAATTTTTTTTTCCGGATGAGCAAAAAACTGAATGAAAGCTGTTGAAACTTTACTGTAATTGAGCCGTTTTGATTGAAATCATAAACTTTGGACTAAATTTTAGTACTGTTTTAGGTCGTTTTGCTTGGAAATGATTTCAGATTTGTAATTAGTGGATAAAAAGTATTTTGATCAGAAGTGTAATCACACCGTTTTGTTTGCCAGCTTCTCAATTATTATTTGTAACTTACCTGAACCACAATCAATGCCACCGTCATTGGTTTCGCCATTTATTTTAGATTGTTTCTTTGGTATCTCATCTTTTGACTTGCTACTGCTAGACTTGCTGGAACTAGAGCTTGATTTGTGTTTATTTTTCTTACTACTTGCGTCATCGTAACCACTATCAGACTTTCGCTTACTATCACAATTTTTTTTGTCAACTTCTTTAGATGATGAATGTTTTTTGTCACTTTTATGACTGCTTTCTTTTTCTCTAGAGGAACTATGCTTGTCTTTTGATTTTTCTTTACTTGATGAGCTGTGCTTATCTTTACTACTACTGCTACTACTTGTTTCTTTTGACTTATGTTTATCACTTGAGATCTCTTTTTCTGATGAGCTTTTGTGTTTGTCTTTATCAGATTTACTAGAATTATGTTTTTCAGAACTACTTGAACCTTTTTCTGAATAGGTCCTATGTTTTTCAGAGGAACTGGGTTTATGTTTTTCTGAACTACTACTGGATTTGTGTTTTTCTGCATTGCTGCCATCAGATCTATGTTTTTCAGAACTACTACTATGTTTATGCTTTTCTGGGCTAGAACCAGATATATGTTTTTCGGAACTGCCATTAGATTTAGGCTTTTCTGAGCTACTACTTGATTTTTGTTTCTCAGAGTCTTTACTAGACCGGTGTCTGTCTGAGGATTCTTCTCGGTGACTTTTTCCTTTGTCAGACTTATGTTCTTTTTCTTTCTTAACAATGGACCTATCTCCTTCTTTGGAACTTTTATATGATTGGGAATTGTTAGATTTATCTTTAGAAGATTTTTCAGAGGAATGACTTGTCTCTGAAGTGTTATGTCTGTAGTGTTCTTTAACACTTTCAGAACTAGATTCATATTTATGTGTATCATGACTACCCCGAGATGACTGCTTACTAGCAGTTGACTCATGCTTGTCAGTATTTTCCACTTTCTCTATTTTCACTTTAACATCATTCTTTCTTTCTTCTTCAGACGACTGTGACGCGTCGCTGTCACTTTCACTAGATGTGTCATCTTGGCTGTCAAGTTCACTATCAGATGGTTCCACTTTCACTTTCACTTCAGGTTTTATGTATCCATTGTCTTTTGAACTTGTGTATTTTGATTTTTTTGTATCAGGATCTTCTTCCTAAAAAATTAAATTATAAACATATTACATAGGTATGCACTTAGAATTCAATAATAAATGAAACTATAGTGTAAGGTAAGTTACATGGTGTTGTTTGGTTTGTTACAATAGGTAGGTATCCCAGTGTACAAAAATATTAAATAAATACTACATTGATAACATGTGGAGTAAAATATTGAGTAGTGTAATGTTATTTGACATGGTCATTGATCATAGTATAAACATTTTTGCGGTAAAATATTCACCTCACTGCTGTGATACTTTCTCTTACTCCCACTGTGGTCTCCATTTGACTGTTTATAGTGCTTTTCCTCAATTTTTGGTGTTTTATCATATTTCTCAGGTTTGTCATGTCTATTTCTAGACTCTGATGGATTATTGTCGTAATCTCTCCCATGCTCATGTCCATTGTAGTTTGAGGCTACAAACAAAGGGCTAATTTCAGATAAAGTACTGACATAGATATATGATAATATTATCACATAGGACGCTAGATATACGACAGACGACATGTTTTTGAACTAACACGATTATCGCCATTTTGGCGCTGATAGCAGCAGTGAGCGTTATGTGAGGGACTCGGAACTAAATGTTAGTGATGAGACATGGTACCAACATATTAACACAACAATCATTTGACACAAAGTGTGAATTTTAATTCTCAGTACGCTCAGTCGGGTGCTTCGAATCAGCACAAAAAATAACTGTCATTTTGTATAGCAAGCTTTGTCTATCTACTGTACTGTAAATCTAGCATACCATGTAATAGTATTATTATATACGTATATTGATGAGCAGTGGCGTGCAGGTCATAGAGGCATAAATGCACTGCTTACCCCAGTTGTAATAGCTATATGCATATTTTTCATTATGACCTGCCAGTAAACAGGTTCCTACTTAACTAATGCATACCCTGGCTTCAAACCCTGTGCACGCCACTGTTGATGAGAACAAACTACTTAATTACAAAGCAACAGATATTCTCATTAAGTAGGTATAGATTAATATTAAATCTGAAAACAGTTAAAAATTATTAACGCGGAAGCTTAAGTGTTTATGTGGAGTAAGCATAGCATTTTATGTGAAGTGTGCCCTTTCTTGTACAGTGTAGCATTTTATTTCTGTCATTTAGTGCCAAGTATAAGTGTCACATTTTTTATTAGTAATCTTATTAGCAGCTGCTGTGAGCTTGTTCATTTGGTTATACACATCAACATGTAACATGTGTAATTTGTGTATACACATCAACATATTATGCACAATTGTTGTAAATCTTCTTGGGTTGTGGCGAAGTTGTCTACAATCCACCATACTTCTTATTCAGTGTATTTTAACTTCTACTGCATCACCAGTATTACTTACCATTGAATTGGAGAGCTCTATAAGCCCTCAGTCCCAGTTATTACCACTAACATCTGTGTAAGTCCCGCAAATTGCTAATGCGCGTGGCCGCGATTTTAGTGACGTCAGCACTAGACTGAAGATTCGAGCTGATGGTATATTTTTATTTCGGCTGACGTCAAAATGTCTTCATTTCGATGTTATAAGACATGGTGAACCATGTCTTATAACATCGAAATGGCAATTTGCGGGACTTATAATAACTGTTAAAAACGTAAGAGTTAAAATCTCATTTTCTTAGTGGAGTAGTAGGTACACAGAAAGATCTGGGAACCTAATGAAATTCCTACCCTTATGAATATAAAGGAGACTAGATCCTAAGCAATAAGGACCACAACACACAGAGAAAATACAAACAAGACAAATAAAAAAAATCTCACTCTCATTGTTATGCTCTCCCTCCTGGTCACTCTCTTCAGCAGCAACCATCACCTTCCATTTATACACAAGGGCCCTTGCCGCCTGTCCCACATCACCAGGCTCCTTGCGTAAAGCATTGACTGTACGGCCAACACCTGTCTCTTGCAGATGCTGGACTGTCACCCCTAAGTTGTATAACTTGTCAATACATTTTAAAACCTGAAAAATTACATAAATTACATTATATTACATATTATCATCACCTGAAAGAATTTCATTATACATATAAGTTACTATGATTTGTTATCACAACCCATATGATAAATGCGAACGATTACATCATCCAGTATTTCATGTATTAAACATGCAGAAGTATCAAGAAACCCATGGTATCTATGGCATTATGTCAAGAGATCACTTAGCAAAATTTCATTAATGGAAAAGGAATCACAACCTTCAGCAATGAGGAATATGACACACACAGAGAGAGAACATATTAACAACTGCTCGATTGCGGTAGAATGACGGGTACAATGTCACAATCGCAATCACCTCTGATTGGTTGACGCTCGTTCAATATTGGTTACAATGCATTGTTGACAATTGATACAAGAATCGCACAAATTCAGCCAATCAGAAGATTGGAATAATGATTGATGCTGGTCTTACGAAATCGGACAGGCGGACAGATGGACAGCACAGGCTTAGTAATAGGGCCCATTGTAACCCTTTGGGTATGGAACTAAAAAGATTACCTATTTTTAGGGTTTCGTACCTCAAAAGGAAAAACGGAACCCTTATAGGATCACTTTGTTGTCTGTCTGTCTGTCAAGAAACCTACAGGGTACTTCCCGTTACCTAGAATCATGAAATTTGGCAGGTAGGTAGATCCTATAGCTGACATTTGGGGAAAAATCTAAAAACCGTGAATTTAGGGTTAGATCACACAAAAAAAATTAAATTGTGGTCATGAACTAATAATTAGTATTTTCAACTTTCGAAGTGAGTGACTATATCAAGTGGGGTATCATATGAAAGGTCTTCATTTGTACATTCTAAACAGATTTTTATTTATTTTTATGCATCATAGTTTTTTAATTATCGTGCAAAATGTCGAAAAAATACAACTGTAGTACGGAACCCTCATTGCGCGAGCCTGACTCGCACTTGGCCGGTTTTTAAATTCAGAGTATGTTGTTGTGTTTGCACACAATATATCTATTGCAGCAATAGGGCAGAAGTGAGGCAATTAGCAAAAGGTATGTCATATATCTACCTATAGAAAACATGTCAAATCTTTCCTCCTATACATTTTTTATAATCTAGATATTTTGCAGGTTTCAATAAAATACATCTATTATAAATTTTTATTTTTGTTCCATTGTATCATCATATTATCACACTGTATAATATACATATAGCTATGTAATACACTGTGCAGTATGGTCGTTAAATTTGAAACCCATAGTAAATGTTAGGTCCAAGAAGCAGCAATGAAAATGAAAAAATATGTTTTTAAAGACTAAGCCACTTTTCAATTTGTGTCGGGGACAGTGAAGTAAGTTTAATAAACCTGTGTCTCAGGGTCCCTGTTCCTCCTCCTCAGCAAAGAAAGTAGTTTTTTTGGACAAATATTGTGGCTAATTCCATTGTACACAATCTATAAACTAAACTAAAATGTCACGCCTAAATCTATTGCTATCCCTTTCATAATGTTGCTTGCGGAAAAGGATGGCACTAGATTTAGACCTGTTAATTTAGTTTAGTTTAGAGATTGTGTTCAAGAGAATCGGCCCCATTGTGGCTAATTCCATTGTACACAATCCCTAAACTAAACTAAAATGGCACGTCTAAATCTATTGCTATCCCTTTCATAATGTTGCTTGCGGAAAAGGATAGCATTAGATTTAGACCTGTTAATTTAGTTTAGCTTAGAGGTTGTGTACTAGAGAATCGGCCCCTATGTTCTGCCTACTAACATAACTTTAGTCTAAGGCAGTTATGTACTACCTTTATATAAGTAAACATTTTTCAATTATGTGTTATCACAGAGCTAATTAAGTTTATATTAAGACTGTTTTCAATTATTTCGGCCTAGTATTAGGCCTTCTCTATGTGCGGTTAGATTAGCGTTTAGTTGAAAAATCTCATAATTGAATTTGTTTAGCTACCTACTAAAAGAACATTGATAAACGAGGAATATCAATGTGCATGGCAAAATGTTAAATAATTAGAATAGTGAAATTTAGACCAGCTAATAAGTGTAGATTCATTAGGCCTCGTGACGATGTATATTTAATTTTTTTAAGTCGATTTATCGCTAAACAATTCCATAGCAGATGTACTTACTTTTTGTTCGTCATTAGGATATTTTTCTATACAATGCTGGTAATGCCTAACTAAATCCAATATAGACGCCATAACACCACACCTTTACACAAAGTATGTTGATATTTCAGTGATTTAGAAAATAAGTGCCAGCTGGTAAACGGGCACCATTTTTGTTACACACATGTCTTCACCAAAGAGTATATAATCAATTGGTCTTCACATCTGTGACGTCAGACGGGTAATTATTCATCCAAGCACGTAGATTGAATAATAGGTAGATTTAAGTACTGTGTAACAACGTATGAGATAGCGATAGCACGACGTAACGATGAATAACACGACAATGATTACCATTGTTTAGGAGTCAATGTTTGTATTAACCGATCAACAATATTTGTATTAAACGTTTTTTATGTGAAAACAAGTAAATAACTCATGAGAAATACAATTACGCCACGAATTCTCAAAGTTTGTTTCGCAACTAAAGTTGCATGCCTTGTATGTAAGTTGTATGTATTCTTGAAAAAAACCAGTTACACGATAAGTTCCAAAAAATAGGTTAGCTGTGTCTCTGTTTATCACATTAGTAACTTTATCTGTTCTCTCTTTTTAGTGTGAATGGGAAAGCAAACTTCCTGTATCTACCTTTATTACTCTATCTACGTCTAAGCATGATCCAAGCGGTGAGACGTGTAATAAATTATATTCAGTGTTGCCCGGTCTTAATTTTAATTTACCTCAATAATAAATAAATAAATGCGTGAACATGATGTGAACATGTTTTTTTTATATTATTTTACCCCAACCTAAAGACATCACTTATTAGAAAAACCGGCCAAGTGCGAGTCAGACTCGCTCACCGAGCGTTTCGTACTACAGTCGTATTTGTTCAACATTTTGCACGATATAAATAAAAAACTATTAAGTATGCATAAAAATAAATAAAGATTCGTTTTAGAATATACAGGTGAAGTCCTTTCATTTGATACCCCACTTGATATAGTAATTTTGCTTTAAAAGGTGGAAATATCATTAAAATTTGTTCTTGACCACATTTAAATGTTTTTGTGACAGAACCACACGCTTCACACGCTTAACGCACGCAATTCACGCTTTTCTGATTTATTCCTTTACTGTTGTGCTATAGACCTACCTACCTGGCAAATTTCATGATTCGAGGTCAACGGTTCTAGTTCAACCCTATAGGTTTCTTGACATACAGACAGACAGACAACAAATTAATCCTATAAGAGTTACTTTTTTCCTGTTGAGGTATGGAACCCTAAAAATTTAAAAATAATCATCAAAAGAAACAAATTAGTTATATATTCAATGTACTCTGTGTTATAATTGTTTCAACAGCTCCTTAGATACCGGGTTATTAGTGTTTCGTGCGACAGAGATAACGCTCTACGAAGCCGAAACTAGCCGACTGTCTCTTTCTAAAGATCGATGTTCATCACTTTTGGCCGCGTATGAGTCATAGATTATCTACTATATACTGTATGAGTCCAAGCGTATGAGTTAGGACGGAGGTGATCTGGGGTGATCCGTGAGTTAGGACGACTATTACAGAAGAAACGGGTAACATTGGAAGCGAAGGTTTTTAGGGTTGGGGTGCCATCACATAGTTTTGGGTTTATTTAATATTATGTTGGGAGAATGGAAGTTACTAAATAATTTGCAGTACCCACAAAAACAAAAGTTAAAAAACCGTAGATTCCGATTATAAATCGTATTTTGTGCTATGACAAAGTTACCATTCAACTTTTGGGTAACGTTGTGAATGGAACATTATTATTGAATTGAAAGCCCAAGAATAATTATTGATATAAATATTTAAGTAAACTGGAAACCGTAGCTACGTTTGAAACTAACCCAAAACATAATATTTTTTTAAAGATGTAAAACATACCATCCAGACATTGAAAAAACCTACCAATTACCATGTTAATACCTACTACGTCTTATCAAAGAGTTCTGCCACAAAAACTTCAATCAATTTATTCTACGAATAGGTACCTAGTACCTTACTAGGTACTTAGTAGGTAGTAGGTAATTTTTTTAAATTTTACTCCCTTACAACGTCTCGAGGGAATCGTGACGTTTTACCGGGCCCCATTGAACAATTATCGTCATATTTCAATAAATTAACACATACGTATATAAACCTCTTGAAACGCTATCTAATTATCTATTGATGTTTGAAATGTGCATTAAAATCCGTTGCGTAAAAGATCTAAGCGTACAGCTGAGGCACAGGCAGCGGGAAGCGACTTTGTTTTATACCATGTAGAGATATATAATAATTGCAACATCGCTGTGTCATGAGACGTTATGTAAATGAGTACACACTGCCTAGCGGGCACATTGCAAAGGGCAAGATGTAATGACCGGCGCCGTCCTCCTACACAGTACGGTTGACCCTGCGTGCCTGCATCCCTCACTCGAGCAACTAGAGTCTAGACGACATGCTGTGTTCCATGTAGGTAGGTACATACTACATACAGTAGGTAAGTTGTTGCCGTTATTTTTCCGCTACCAAATTATCATATTATATACATAATTAATATGTAGTTAACTATAATATGGAACCTATCTAGCTTGTACTAGTTAAGGCGCTATTGCTTTATTGACCGTCCTTCTGTAGTACTCGGTGCGACGTAGATACGTCCTGCCCGGTTAATTAGGTAAGTACCAACATAATCCAGTCGATGACTTATCATTTTGAGTTGATAAGATAAACGCAATTGTAAAAGTTACTTGAATAAAAATGTATTCTATTCTTAACCAACGTGAAAAGTTTAGTCGACTTTCGAGCCTCTTCATTGTCGTTTTTCGCCGTGCATCGTGTGTTACAGCAATTGAAACTGATCGTGTAAATAGATAGAATAGATTAAATATTTTCTCATCTTCATTATTTTAACTCTCAATTCGTAAAAAAAACCTTTTGCATTATGTTTACATCAGGCGCTTTACAAAATTCTTAAGATATTTTTCATTGCCTTTTAATTTCGGTAATTGGACAAATTGCGGTAGGATTCTCAGGCGAATCTTCAAGTTAGGAATTTCCGACATAGTAAGTTAAGTAGGTACCACAGAATACTATAGAATTGCCTTGGTACCTAGATGGTAATAGTAGTACCGTCATGTCCGGGATGCCAGCTCTTCTCAATCTTTATAAGCACCAAATAGATACAAGTCCTGAATCCCGAAAACGCTTTGATTTTTCCGGATCAAAAAGTAGGTAGCTTATGTACGTCTCTGGGATGCAACCCATCTTAATACCTTTAGTCATAATCGGTTCAAGCGGTCGTAAAAATGTGACAAACTGACAGAAAGTCGGGACTCAGGAGTCAGGAGCAGGACACAGTTTCGCAAATCGCATTTATAATGAATCAAAGACTGCTATAGGTATACATAGAAGTCTTTGTATGGGTATAGAAATGTAAAGGGTACCGACATCGACACTCCACACATCAATATTAAGGGCGAAAGTTGTCTGCGCTTGTCACAATGCATCAAAAGTAGATTTACTTGCAGAATAACTTTTGCATGTAGGTAAACTAGTGAACTCTAAATTGTCTAAGTGCCTGAGAATAGTCAGCATGTCACTCTCGGTGAAATATGGCTTAGGTATAAGGCAAGCGAAGAAAGGACCAATGCGTTCACGTATTTCTAGGCACAATGGTTAGTTTCGTACGCAGCTACGAGTAAGTAGATCGTTATCATTTGGGAATCACGCTAACAAGTAAACGTGCCATGGTATGGGAGTCGGAACGTTGCGCCCAACTTCAATACGGAGCGGCGTTGCTGCAGTAGGTATCTGCCCGGGTCGGTCCCACCGCAGATCGAGATACTTGCTTGTATGTTAATGGGACCCTTACCGTGCGACTGCGTCCTGTACAACCTGATGGGATAATATCCAAATTCCAACCCCATATAGAGCAACAGAACAGAATATACCACACAGGTGTAAGTGGAAAAATGTCTAGGCAGGACCAAAAATGTAATAGGGACAAAACGGGGTTTAGTTTCCATTGTCACCTCTCGTATGTTACAAAAACAATATACCTACTTATTATCCGAACTGATAGTAGGTATCATTATCGTGGTCAAAGATTTTCAATTTCCTAGGTCCAAGATTCCATGTTGATAGACATTTCAAAAGGTAACGAGATTATGTAAATAGGAAAAGGTAATTTAACTCAATATTCCTGTTGTGCAACTTTAATTTCCTGGATCAGGGAAGCCTCGTCGATTCGTATCTGGATTATCAGTCTAAGATCTGGTTTCGTAGTAGGTACCTACATACTTAGACGTTGAGATCTTTTATAATTAATGCATGTCGATCTGATTAATTAAATGATTAATACTACCTACCGAAGTACCTACCTAAGTAAGCGCTTGGGCCGGTGTAGCTATCCCGGTAACTTGTAGTAATTTTTCTTCAGCTATCTATTGTTAGCCATGCATTAGCAGGAGAGTGGGTGTTCGTCCGCACGTCCCTCCGAGCCCAAGCAGATGGTACAGTGGACGCACCCAGCAGAGAACTCCAAGATATGGGGGCTCAGGTCCAATGATATGAGACTAACTAGACGGAGCCGAGGGAAAGGGAGGAAGAGAGGAGCTGGTGACTCGCTTTTCCATGTCGGCACGTTGAATCGAGCCAGTTTGTCGCCGGAGATAGGATTGGCGGTGTTGAATGCTTTATCATTGGATGTCTTAGTTTAATTTTCTAATTTTTTAGTGTTTACCTACACTTCAAGGAAATTCGTCACTGGCAGTAAGCGAGACCGTGGCCGAATGGTCAAGGCATCGGGCGCGAACCCAGAAGATGCAGGTTCGATTCCTGTCGGTCACGCAATTTTTGATATGTATTTAAAGTTACCTATGTCTTCGTTTTAGATATAGCTTAAATATATAATGACGAGTTGGTAGTAGCAAGTCTGGGCATAGTTAGGCTTAGGTACAGTTTCAACTTAGGAACTGTGGCAGTGGGTTTAGGCTCGGGTACTGGGCAGGGGTAGGTTAGACTTAGACTAGGTTACATAATAAGTATGATAAGGTTGGGTTTAGGTTTAGGTAAGGTTTATACTACCCACCAGACGCCAAATGAACTGACAAAGAGTGGAGGGCAATAGTGTTGCTCGACTTGCTCGCCGGAGACGAAGCATGGGGAACGTTATGACATGTGGGAATGTCGGACGGCGGACACCCACTACAGGCGGAGTTACAAGGAGTTACCTACCGGTACTGTGTTCTGTCGTTAGGCGGTGAGGTGCAACTCCGTGAGCTTTTTAGTGTTTATTCTACTTTTATTAAACCTATTCAGGTCTCAGTATAGTTCTACCAACGTATCGGATGGATTCAATTGCCAATCTTGCAGTTTTTTGATATGTTTTGTGTAAAACAAACCTAAATACATAGGTACCTACATACATACATAGACTGTCAAAATCATACCCCTTCCTTATGGCTTTGCCGTAGTTTGGTCATAAAAACACTCGACAATACTGTGCTATGCTCGTGAACTTTATGAATTTAATTACCTACTGCACTTGTTCTGTAGGTGCATAGGTAAGTAAGTATAATGTATTTAAACCGCTAGTGCAAAGTTTTAATTATTCGTTTCATTAATCATATATTTCATTATAAATGATCCAGAAACGAATAACAGGACGTGAAAGCGGCGTTCTCTGGCGAGATAATCTGATCAATCGCAATTCGCGCCAAAGCCTCGATCGAGAACAAGGGCCCAGTAATGTAACAGTATAATTGCTGATAGCCGCTAGATTTATTAATTTATAACCGTCGTAAATAGTTCCTCCTGCAAATTGCGAGTCCATCATTTGTCTGTTTTATGGAGTTAAGAGGTTATCCATTACGTATACCTATAACTACCTTATTATAAGTATATTCTGTGCTACTGTGATAAGTTTTAATTATTTTAGTAATTTAGAGGTACTTAAACCTACCTAGGCAATTTTTTATCAGACAGAATCATACTTAGGTATAATAAAAACCGACTTCGATACACAAACACTAAAAATTGAAAAATAATTTAATTTATTACCGAATATCTTATGTATACAAGAGTTAATATAGTTCCATAATAATACTTTTTGGTGCCGGTGCCAATTAGCTTTAGCTGCGCGAATCGTCTAGACTTCATATTTTTATGAGACTCCACAATGGCACCTCATTGGCACCGACCCCAAAAAATATTATTATGGAACTATATTAACTCTTGTATACATAAGATATTCGGTAATAAATTAAATTATTCTTCAATTTTTAGTGTTTGTGTATCGAAGTCGGTTTTTATTTTTTTTGTAAAAAAAATTTATTTCACAATTTTTAGTGGCCCCATGGAATTATGCTATGACTGGTTAAAAATCTACTGTTTACTAAGCTATTACACTGATCGCGAGCAATTTACTCTTATCCGTTGAGGAGTTCCAGTATCTATATTCGAAGATGTTCATCAGATCTTCACCAAATTTAAATGGGACCAACTTTGAAGTATACCCTTTCAAACAAAAAAAGAATTTTCAAAATCGGTTTAGGCGTCTTCGAGTAATCGGGGAACATACATAAAAAAACAAAAAAGATTCCGACGAATTGAGAACCTCCTCCTTTTTTGAAGTCGGTTAAAAATCAAAATAAAACTCAATAACTAGGTACTTACCTGCCAGTACCATACAGTTCAGACTTGACAGAGATATTTTTTGATGATAATGTACCTACAATCAAGCAGCCCAAGTATGCCTTCCTAATCGAGAGTTACATTTTTGTTTCGTTTGCCGTGGAGACCCTGGGGCCTTGGAGTCTTAGTGTCAATTTTTTTACGAGGTGACAGAAGGGCGGGCTCATTTTTTGCACAACGGATCAGCCTGGTTGTTAAGCGCGGAAATGTAGCCAGTATTATTGTCACTATTCCACACGGGCATGATTCTATAGTAATTAGATAAGGCTAGCTTTAAGTTTTATTGTAATACCTATTAAAAAAAATCTGTATAAGTGTTAACAGATTTCTTTAGTAAAACTCAATGTTGTCTCTAGTCTACATTAAAGTAATAACAGCTTCCAAGATATAAATTACATGTAGACACGTACCTACCTTACCTAATGTGCGGCATTTATTTGGACTAGGCTCTAAGATAAGTAAGTATATTACTTCAACCAAGATCATCTACTCGCGCCTTATTACATCGCCATCAAATTGATCGATGTCCTGTCCGCGATTGAGTTGTATGATTCCTGCAACAGCTCTGCGCTAACTATAATAAAGGGCCTGGTTATTACTTAGCTAATAACAAATGATGGAACGGTTGTGTTTGTTACAGTACGACCATTTCCGTAGTTAGATACAACGGTATTGATTAACAACATAAGACTTAATTACGCCACAAAAAAATGACTAGAACAACAGATAAATGTCCCAATTATTGTAATTATTAAAGATCCATTCGCCTAAGCCTGGCCCACTCTACTCCTAAGCATTCGGACATCAAAGTTTATTAAGTAGGTACCTACCTATTAGCTGTACCTGGACTTATTTGACTCTTTCGATTTAAACATTTATTTGATAATACTTTCGATATCCGAAACTTACCTTACCTTCCTGGTCTATGAAATATACAATTTTTATGGAAGAAGCTAACCTAATTCACAAGGAGATTTATCGCTAATGCGATGGGGCACATAAATGATTTTAGTGCCTTTGGAACTCCATGCTCGTTCGAGAAATTCCATGCGAAGTGTAATTTTCCTCTGCAACTAGGTTCAGCTGTAATTTTCATTACCCATCCTAGAGGTTCGCCTCCTAGGTACTCTAATTAGCTTAGATGCTTATGATTAAACGGCTCGGTCACGATTCGTCGATTTACTTCAAATCAGTTGCGGTTTTGTCCTGATAAGTTGAACATCAGTCAAGACTGTTCTCAACACATTTGCAGGAAGATTTATTTCAATTCGCAAAGTTAAGAAAATTGAACTTGGTAATCCCCATTTAAATTTATTGTTGAATTTTAACAGTATTAAATATATAGTATATACTTACTAAAAATCTTAAATCTAAATTAAGAAATCATTATAAAATATACAAAGAGCTACATAACTAGAATAGGTAGGCAGGTAGATTAGCTAAGTACCTACCTAATTATTTATTTTAATATCAAATTTTCTTCATATAAATGTCTGCAGTTCAATTAGAGATTCTTTGCGTTTAAAATAGTTTTTTTTTGTTTTACCGAACCTGAAAATTATTTTTGAAAATAGCGTTTCAAAAGTAGACGTATCTAACCGGCAGTAAGTTCGACCAGGGCCAGGGGTCCTGGTATTTGCGGTGTGCGTTCATTTATGTACCTAGGTAGGTACCTACCTTAATTTCGACCAACATCCCAATTTGTCTCTGCTGGGAATTGAATCCAGGTTCTCTTATACTTACAGGAATATAGCATACACCACTGCGCTAGGAAGGTAGAAACAATTCAATGAAATCTCAAAACTCTCTAATTTAATGGATAGTTGGATCTGATTCACAGACGTTTTAATTTATTTCATACATTTAGATCCTATCAAAGTTCAGTTCATGTGAACTTCATTCCTGATTTGCATGTTTATCTCTTTTTCTCTACTTAATTAAAACAGTGAGGTGTCAATTTATGCGATAAGCTTGATTGATTTAATTGCGTGAGTTTCATTTGTAGATTGGACAACAATTTGTAGTTCTACCTAAGCTCTAACTACTATAGAATAAGATATTTATTTATCGCGAGTACTTACTTAGAGATAGCTTGCATCCCGGAGATAGACATACTTTTTATTCCAGAAAATCAAAGGGTTCTAACGGCATTTTTAAAATTTCTAAATTCAAGCGGGCGAAGTCATGCTCGTGATATCCACATTGATAAATAATCAGTTTAGAAGTTAAAACAAATAGGTACACATACCTACACATTATATTTGGATTGATTTCGGCTTTCTTTTATAGTATTTAAAAATGGTGGCAAGATTTTGTAACATTGATCCTACAAACGATTTCAACGCGCTCGCAGCTACTGTCAATTTTTTTTACATTATAGCCACGGAACAGAAAAATAGCTTTGTAGATCAATATTTTCTAATTTAGCTATCTATAAAGGGCCGTCACACCTTTCTTTATAAGAAATAAGATTTTTGCACATAAAGTATAAGGCTCTACCTGTATGTTCTCTATGTACTTAGTACTTACCTACTTCCAAATAGATGAACCGTTGCTCTGTAGAATTCACTGTAGGTACCACATTCTAATTAGGCAGTCCGCCTCGAGTTATATAGTAGGTAGGTAACTAAAAATACAGTTAATAACTTAGTTAAAGAGCGTGTACTAATTGCTGTTCAAGGCATAATATGCTTCGGGCTGTCTTCGCATACTAGAGCAAAGAATAGGTACACATCCTTACTCACTTTATGTTATAAAACATTGCTTCAGGGCCTGCCCACGGGCCCTTAATAGGTCCCTTGGGAACCTGTTCTCTACGGTAGGACCCTTGTATTGTAGGTGATAGTCTCCAAAGCCTTTATTAATTTACGTTACCTACATTATATTTTACTTAGCAACTACACCTACAAGGACCCCTTACCCTTAGGAGCGTCGCGTCGTGTACATCGCAAATCAACTTGTACAAAAAGAGAATCAAATCTAATAGATCACTAAGATGACCAATGCAACGTGACTTTCTCATAAACATATCTGGCTCACTAGTTCAGATCGGCAGGTAAGTAACGGATTTACATCAGCTGCGTCCTCGCACGCAGTGTAGATATTGTTTCCGTTCACTTACGCAGGTATTTTTCCATTTGCGCCGGGCTTGCATTGTAGTTGATGTAGGTTGTGGTCTGTCTCCGTGCGGCTCCCGTTTATACTTATACTGACCGTGTCGCGGTCGAGAGTCCTCTCCGCGTCCGCCTGCCGATCGCCGAGTGTTTGCACAGCGGCTTTCACTCGTTGCCGACGCGCGTCTCCCTTTACACCTGTCGATAAGCATGCCCGACCCATATAAAATTACTAACTAAATATTGCACGTTGTAATTACGAAGCTACGTCCAATTTGCAAGTAGGTTTTATAAGTTCGCCGCGTGCACTTTTTGTCACAGCAAAAAATTAACAACGACGAGCCAATACTGTTATTTTCTTTTTGCATATCGGTTTCGGTTCGTCGTTTGATAGAAGTTCGGCGCACCGCCGCCGCCGTACGGTTCGCTCAGGAGAGATCAGATATCGGTTCGTCCATTAGAGAAAAACATGAAACATACCACCTGTAATATGTACCCGCATCCGTCAAGATGCTTATCTATGTGAAATAAATTAACGAATATAACTGAGATGAATCAACAGTGAGGAATCATGACGGTGCAGATCGCATTAGATCGCACTTCGCAATTCGACATTGGAGGCTAGAACAATCAATCCTTTGCTAAGATGAACCTAACATAATAGCAGTAGCCAGTAGGTAATATGTAGGTATAATGTGCTTACAAAAAGTGCGAAGCTATAGCATAATAATTCTGAGAGCAATGCCTTTTTACGTTCATAATTGAAATGGATCGTAGGTCTGACTGACAAGGTGGTCGTTTGTGCCCGATGTGGTTTTACTACTACAATCTCGGCTGGTTTGACTAATTGGGTAGGGAGAGCGTAATAAGCGAGCGGTCATTAGGGTGCGCACGCGCTGGCGCGGCGCACAGCGAACGGCGCAGCGGCGGCGGCCGGGGCGAGTCCCCGCTGCCTGGTGACATCGACCCGCGCATCGTGCTCGCTGCACACTGCACAGCCAATCTGCCACCCGTCACCGTCGATTTGCATGATGGACGATTCACGATACCTTACTCGGTAACTATAGGGGTATGATTCATACAAATTCTTTTTAAATTTATTGCTCGCGAAATATGTAGATATCAAATATCACAATTCATAAAAGGATGCGAGCTTTTATAAAATATTAAAATGCATAATTTGTTATTCTCTTTGTAGAAGAAAACGCATGACAAAATTTCCATATCGTAGGAACTGATCTGACTTTTAAAAACGCGGCACCTGCTAATCGGCGAAACTAAACGTTTTCGAAGAACGTTTTGTTTTTTCTGAGCTTGAACTACGAGTACAAGTACTTAGAAATTTAAATACAGTTATAAGTCACTTTACATGTAAGTATTAGTAGTAACGACCTTACAGTTAGTTTTCTCCATAGAAAGTATTAAATCATCTTAAAATAATTATGCCTAACCTAACCGTTAAGAATTCAGGTTAAAAAATGACTCCACTTATGAAAACTACTTAATACTAAACAGGAGCAGGTAGGCGGCGAAGTACCTATCTATTGGTATTTGGATTTCTGAGTGCAGGCTTGACAGTTTGACCCAATAATCGAATGAAAGGAAAAATAATAAAACTAAGAATGCTTGAAACCATTCTCCAAGCGAGACAACTTACTAGTAGGGCTTGTAGTAGCAATTGAGTTAAAATTACACGCAAACCGGCACTGCAGGTCTGTCGTCAGTATTACATGGCTACTATGTCAATAGGTAAATATCATTTGAATAAACCACCCGTGACGGTTATTATTTTCTTAACGATTAAACTTAACTGTACCCGGAGATAACAGACGTGTGAATTTATAATTGCCATGCAATACGACGGGCAAGGGTAAAACTACTTTCTAGAAATAACAAAACGATATAATATTGTTATGTGTACATATTTATTTTGGGTATTTATATAAACGTTCATAAAACAAGACTTGGTAAATATTTTTTACAGAATTAAGCGCCATCTCCACGGACAAGAGAATCGCGCGGCGATAGTTTCGCCAAACAGAATATCACTACGAGTCTCGCCATGTGACAAAATTCGATACAAACTCTATGGGCCAATCTCCACAGGGCGATAATTTGTAAAAAAAGAATATTACTTTTTATATCTATGTATTACTTTAATTAAAGTAAACTTTTGTACCAGACTAAGCGACAATGTTTGTGCTTGAATTTATTCAAATAGTTCAACGGTGATAGGTATTAGGTAGTAGGTACGCAGACCTAAATAATATGAAGCTTGATTCAGCACTGTTCACCGTTGTACTATAATTAACATGTATTTATGTATCATGCGAAACATATTCATAACAAAGTCACCCCAATATTATTAGGAGTAGGTACGTCACATAAATGTTTCCCACTTATCTTTTTATTTGTTTCAAGTGGGTGATGTCACGCTAAAAATTAAAATACGTTCTTTTCGATGTATTTTTATTTTACAACCATATGTTACATACCTAATACAAAAATACAAACACATAAACAAATTGTTTGTACTCCATGTTCAAGTTATTTAGCATTTCTTATGTACTAAACACTCTTAGCGCTTATAAAAATTAGTAGATTATGCATTTTGTGTACATAGGTACTTAAGACAGTATAATTGGTGTACTTAGTCAAAAACTATTTTCTTTAAAGCCACTTTTTAAAGTAACAGCCATCATAACAATTGTTAATAACAATATAAGAGTTAAACTCAATTTTACTTTAAATAAAATAGGTAGGTAGATACTTCATAAGATGATTTTTTGAGTACTCTTTAAAAAAAACTTTATAATTTATCTTAACATACCTACTTAAATGCATAATTTATAGTAGTTTATGAAATATTTTCCTAACAAAACAGAGTTGAGTATGTGAAGAAGGTCAATATGTGACACATTTTGATTTAATAATAAAAAATTTAAGATATGAGCGTAGATTAAGTATATTTTATTGCACCGACACGCCATTAATAAAATAGTATAAAAAGGGCACACCACATAAGATGCGTTCCTTTTAGGTTGAGTTTCCTTTTAATAAACAATTTGTTTATTAAAAGGAACGCACTTTTAGTGCGGATAATCGTCAGGCGGAAATCGACAAAGGTTGACAACTCTAATTATATTCTTATGGACAATCATTATTTTAGGTTTATACTTTCTAATCACGGCATAAGAACATCCCAATAATAACTTTGCGTGGAAATATCTGACTACACAATTATTCGAAACGCTTTACTAGCAGATATTAAACTTAAATTACATATTTGTAATTATCTTTAATGAACCTTTGCCAGTGACCATAACAAAAATATCTGTGATAAAATAGGTATACTTAATAAGTATTGTTAATAAATAATCACAATTTCTTGTATTATATTATGTACTTATCTTAAATTATTTTTTATCTTTACTTGATGAAGTATTTATATGAAAACCGACTAGGTAGGTAGTAAAAAAGTTTAATAAAAAAGTTTTATAACAAGAAGCTACTAAGTAGGTAATGTAACTTTACTAAGAAGAAAGAACCACATTTTTGAAAAAATAATTAATTAGATCAGACACTAGCAACACATTATAGCACATTTCATGTACCTAATTATAAATACAGAGATACATGTGATGATAAACTTACAATATCCACAACAGTCTTTGTCAAATCTAATAAAATAAAAGAATTTATATCTTTAAATCCTCAATTATTACCTATTTGAACATCTAGCGTAGACATACCTACGAGTACTTACTAAGTATATCCATACTAATACACCTAAATACGAAAGTGCGTCTATATATCTAAAAATAGAGTAATTTCTAGGGGAAAATAATTTTTATGTTAAAGAAATTAAAAAAAATTTTGGCGTTTACGCCATGTGACGTCATTAATTGCTTTCCGTACCTACAGCGAGACGATAATAAGTATTTTAAAAATGAATAAAAATCGTAGTTTTTTAAAATTATTCTCTTAAATAATGAAGAATTCCACAGCGGCACAAACTATCGCTATACAAAAAAATCACATCGTTTTATTACTACAGTCCAAGACCCAATTATTTGTTCATGAACACATTTTTTGTGATGTAACCACAAATTCACGGTTTTCGGATTTATTCCTTTAGGTACTCGTGCTATAAGACCTACCTACCTACCAAATTTTACCCTGCATACAGGCATAAAATGTTCGCTTGCCGGAAAATATAAAAGATATCCCACCTAAGTACTTTTAATAATAACCAATAAAAAAACCTACGCGGACTAGTCGCAGCCATAATCTATAGTCCGCGACAGGTCAAGATAGCAATCGGGTTGTGAGGCGAGGGTCGCCCCGCACACCCGCACGTCACCCGCACCGGGTTAGCGTTAGGTTTTTAAAAGTCTCCTAGAAATTCTTTATTCTTCGGTATATAAAATAGCCTATGTCCGTCTCCGGGATGCAAGCTATCTCGGTACCTACCCAACTTGTTAAGGGAATGGGGCCTTAAAAAAGGTAAAAGATAGATAGAACACACTTAGGCATTTGTAACAATAGTATGGATATGAATATACTATTCTAAAACAAGTATTTATGTACAAAGATTAAAAAAATATTCGGAATAACTACTTCCTAGTGGGATTTAAGATTTTTTG
Organism: Maniola hyperantus; assembly: GCF_902806685.2. Classification (NCBI taxonomy): domain Eukaryota; kingdom Metazoa; phylum Arthropoda; class Insecta; order Lepidoptera; family Nymphalidae; genus Maniola; species Maniola hyperantus. Next base: position 7,602,988 of record NC_048545.1, on the reverse strand, counting down.
GTGCGTTTGTATTAGAATTTTGTCCGTTTCTTAATCAGTTTATTTATCATTGTCAAATATAAATAGAGCAACTTACCGTTTCGATATGAAAGTTCTATTTTGGAATTGATGCTGTTAGGAAAACTATGAGGTAAGTATTTTTGTCGGTCTGTTTATTTTACATTTTGTTTAAAAATTGTTTTGCTTCAGAACTTTATCTCATCTTTTAGTCTAACTGTGAGACCTCAGTAGCACTATGCTTTTTTGCAAAGTGTTTTTACATAATATATCTTATTAAGTACCTCCTACCTAAGCTGCAGAAGAATTTCGTGCCGACTCTGGCAGGTCATAATGAAAAATATACATTGAGCTATTACAACTGGGGTACGCAGTGCATTTATGCCTCTATGACCTGCACGCCACTGGTGCCGAGCTAGTGTCTTTGATTTAGTATGAAACATGAAACATTGGCCGAAGCTCGCGACGGAATACGTACTGTGACATGTTCCATACAAATTCACGGCACGGGATTCCTGTGAACTAGTGTATCAGTTTACAGTAGGTAGGTACCCTGCACGACAGATTACAGATCGAAATTTAAAAAGAGATAATTTTCAGCTTTGGTTTCGTAAAGCATATTATAGTCTCTGTCACTCATACCTATGTAACATTTTGTGTCTAACTTGTCAGACTCAACGACAGAGACAACATTCTACGAAACCGAAGCTGCCGATTATCTCTTTCTAAAATTCTATGGGTACAATCTTTCCTGCCGGGTACTGTACATAGTCATTTTTATCTTCAAATATATCTGAATTAAATGGCAACACAGTGTTAAATTATTTTTAAACAGCGTACACTGCTACCTTCTAACGGTAAGTCTAATAATAAAAGGCACATATTATATTCAGCAAAAATTAGCTGGATTATTAATAGTATAATATAAAAGATTCTGTTATAACTATTTACATAAGCAGTAAAATACAGTTTATACACAATGCAAATACGTAAAGTAGATGTAAACTTCGCCGCTATGTTTACCGAATTCAAACTAAATTGCTTTAAGTTAAACAGAAATATCTTATCTGCGTTATAAAAGCAAACAGGTAAATGGAAGTACTTATTAATAATTTTATAATATCGGTTATATACAAATAACTAACTCGACTAACTACCTACCGTTTGTGGATCGATAAAATGTCAATGCAATGGTTCAAAGTCAATTTAATAATTCTCTTCCATGCGTTACGTTTGTAGAAGGAAGTCGTTTAATAAATATAATGTTCAAATGCTTGACATTTTCATTCGCTCTTCACATCAGAACTGAATTTATTAAAAATAAAAATCATATTATATTATGTGGTAGTTAGTTTTTAACATCGCTAACGATATTTTAAAGACGAACGTCGTCGACATCACCGTTATGTAAATATACGCTTATAACAAGAACTGGCAATTTAATATCTTTAAAAATAAGTATGACATGTTTTTATGGCAAGAAATGATATTCATATAGAGAGACGCTGCGCCATTTTCCATCTGAACTCCAAAGAAGCGAAGGTTAACGAAGTGTAATAAGAGTCTGAGCGGCACCGGATTAGATTTTTTGATCGAATTCTAAATGCCGTCGGTCGTCGCAACAGTTTCGGGTAATTAAGCGGTCTGTTATACGCGTAATTACATGTGAAAATAGCGCTATATAAATGGGGCGGGGTCGTTGGACTGGCGTGTAAAAAATGTTGTAAAAACATCGGCAAAAAGCGAGCGATTGCCTCCATCACCACACGCGTCACGGGATTATGGATGTGTCGCTTGCGGCGGACGCGCGCAAGCCAGCGTCGCCACCTCGGCGCTACCAACATTTTAGGGAATATATAATATTGTCTATGGCGATGACATAAATTCACCAATCTGGAGTATCCAGAATCTGTCCAATACCGAGTAAAGGATAAAACCCTATTTGTAGAACTAGTGTGAGTTGTAAATTACGTTTCTGTGATTATATTTTCCATCAAGTTATAAAAAGACGTCTGATCTCAAACCTGCGGAGTGGGTGTCTATTCGGTCGCGGATTGTCTCGTCAGTCAAACGTTAATTTTGTTTTCGCGCTGTCATTATCACCAATCACCATACATAGGTACCTACACGACACACAACCATACCCATGCTTAGACATATCTCCGCCACTGGCGTGCTTCAGCAGTAGGTACCATTTCTCATTTTTATTAAAAAAAAAAACCAGTCAAGTTCGAGTCAGACTCGCGCACCGAGGGTTCCGTATTAGTCGTATTTTTTCAAGATTTTGCACGATAAATAAAAAAAAAATCTGTTTTAGAATGTACAGATAACGCCCTTTCATATCCACTTGGTATAGTTATCTTTCTTTAAAATTGAAAATACTAACTATTAGTTTATGAACACATTTTATTATTATTTTGTGATGTCAAATTCACCGTTTTCTGATTTCTCCTTTAATTGTAATGAAGTACCCTATAGGTTTCCTTGACAGGCACGACAGAAAGACAGACAGACGGACAGATAGACAGACAAAAAGTTATCCTATAAGGGTTCCTTTTTCCTTGTGAGGTATGGAACCCTAAAAATGTAGAATGTGAAAATGTAATAATTAAATAATTCCAATTAAAATATATTTACTAAAGCTCTATATTGTTCGTTTGAATGTAGAGGAGCAACCACTACCCACAACCAGCGAGGAGTTGTGATCGCAGCGCAGCCTTTGTGTGCTAATGAGTGTTCAACACAGGTGGCTCGTGATCCACCCCCCGACTAAAACAAATATGATGTCACGGTGGCAGTAATGTACGCTCATTAATTTATCGCTCATTGTGATCTAAATTTGAAAATGTCGTCGTGTAATTCTTGCATCGCGAGCTAAATTAGACCTAGCCACTGTTTCGTACGACCATTGTTTTGCGGTTTTGGCTTCCCACGTTCATATTTTGTCCATTTTATTCTGTAATGCAGCTAAGATCGTTTTGGATCCGTTAGTTTAGAGAGGAAATCGAGTTTCAAATGTTACAATTTAGTTTATTGAATCTTTTCTATTAGCTAGATTTTTTGGTAAGTATCTTTCATCAATTTTATCTGTAATGTAATCCAACTAAGATCATTCTAGATCCGTTAGTTTAGAGTGGAAACCAATATTCAAAGGTTACAATTTGTGATTATTGAATCTTTTCTATTACCTAGGTTTTTATTGCCAAGTATCACAGTGGCCCAATACAAGACTAGTATAGCTAGAAACACATAACGCACGACGAAAACTGCACGGTAGGACGCCACACCGAGCGCGCGCGTATGTGTGTACGATTTCTAATACAAGGAACTAATTGTATGAAGCACGTCATCTGGAAGGTAGAATATGGAATGCCCGGTTCCGGCTTCCGTTTTCCTTGCTAGCTATAATATTGGTACCTTTAAAAGAAGAGTGACTAGGCACTTTTAAGGCGGGCGCGCTTCACTTAAGGCTGCATCATCATCTACTATTTAGTATAATTAAGCGCAAGCCTATATATGTAGGTGAAAAAAAAAGGCTCCAACGTGCACTTTGCAGTGTAAACGCCTTCATACAGTTCCTTGTATTACCTACATCTTCTAGGAGCTATGTTAGACAAGTTTTCGCCGCGCATCCTTTTTGTTTCAGCCATCAATGGCATTTAAATTTATGAACTCTAAAAATTACGCAAGGGAATGTAATGTTGGTTCAGATACGCCTATTAATATAAACTTGATGCTCAGACGTTTATAGATTTTATCGAGATACATAATGAGGATCATTATCGTCTAGAAGCGTAGAACATAGCTGCCAAGAAACTAAGTAAAGGCGAATCGTTAAAACAGTCTCGTTCAACTAAAAATACACGCTTTCAATTTCAGCGTTATCGTCGATTGCACTAAAGTGAAGTTTATTCATAACTAGATCCGTTATCTTGTTGCATTGACAGAAAGTATGAAAAGATTGCACACTTTGGAATTTGTAGTGTTTTGGAATAAGAATCCTAATATTATTCTAAATTAGAAAGATGATATTTTATATCCTGATTTAACACAAAGTGCACATTTTTAAGAGCTCCCGCGGGATTTTTATAAGACCTATATCTAAAAGGGTCATCTAGTCTAACTATATAAAAGGACCGACTGATCTATTAACGCACCGTCGAAAGTACTGGATGGGTCGGGCTGAAATTGGGCATACAGATAGCTTGTTATAAGGCTTTATTATTGTTGATAGAAACATGAAAATATTTTTGGCAACACTTCTGTAATGTAAGAGAAGAAAATACAAAATTGTCTTTTTGTATTGTAATGAAACATTACCCTCATCTGTTTTTGGTAATTACTAGAACACTAGATGACGCCCGCGACATTATCCGCGTGGATAAATATAGGTTTTTAAAAAATAGGGATTTTTTTTATTTTCCGGAATATTTTTGCGGATATAAGCTATCTCCATTCCAAATTTCAGCCAAATCGGTTGTCATTACAGCGAGAAGTAACAAAGTCTGACATTCGAACTTTCACATTTATAATATTAATTAGGAGTAGGATAAAACTAATCATATTTTTATATCTTGTCATAATTTTTCTAAAGTTTCTGTGTCATTTTGTCCCTTACCTACATAATTGTCTATATTGACGTATCTCAATGCGACAAGATAACCTGCACCTCGATTGCGGGAAACCTGCATCAATCATTATTACAATCTCAATTGTTCTGATTAGCTGAATTTGTGCTATTCTTGTTGCAACAATGCATTGGTAGCCAATAGTGAGAGAGCGTCAACCAATCAGAGGTGATTGCGATCGTGACATTGTAGCTGTCACTCTCCCGCAATCGCGTAGCCTGTCTATACATAATAATATTGAATTGATTGGGCCCAGCTTGGGCGCTACCGGATAAGATTAGCTATATGCTTTTGAAAACCAGTTACTATCTGGAGTTATGGATTTCCTGAGTGAAAAATTTACCTACCACTGTTTTTCATTTTTTTTAAAGTATACAATTTTATCGGATGGATAGGCAATTAGCGAAAAGCACATTCAGTCAATCATGAATACAAAGTTTCTGTAATATTATTATTAATTATTGACAACGAATTCAATAATAGGGGGTGTAACCAGAGCGCTAGCAAAAACTTAGCGATCTTATTATACTACCTAAACACAATCCAATGTCAATAATAATTAGCCTTATCTTGTAGTTTAGTATTTATCGAACTGGCAATGTATAGTGTGTAAAACTTGTGTCACCTAGTACGCGGCATTGACTTATTTACGCAAAGTTCGTAGATCTCTAGCGTCAGTCAGATGTTTTAATTGCAATATATTGTAAACTTAAAAAAAATACAAAATTAAAAAATCGCGTTTATTGTGGTATCTTATCAGTAAATCATCAGTACTATCACATGTTTTCGTTTTTGCTAGCGTTCTTGTTACAGCCTGTATTAATATAGCAACCCTACCTTCGTTATTCATCAATCAAAATCTTGTAACACCTAGTAATATTATCTCGATTTGCTATGACAATCTGTATAATTTTTATGTCTTATAAAGTCCCTTTGATGGTAAAAATCATAATAGAGATTTTTTTCCGCCGCGTCAGTGAACCACGGCGGGCGCTTGCGCACGTCGATGTACGTGGTGAGGCCTCATGTAAATCGCTGAAGAATATCGGTGGTGAGGCCTCGGAAGAAGTCCAACATCTCCGCACTGTCGCCCTCAAGTTCCGCAGTATTCTGACCCACTACCTGAAAGTAAAATATTACTGTTATCATAATGTAAAACCTTTAAGTCAAGAGTAATAGGCATCTTCTACGCAAGTGCGTTCCATCTTAGGCTCCATCATCACCTGCCAGCAGGTCTGATTGCAGCAAAGCGCTAGTTTAAAAAATAATCTGTTCAGGTGTGTACAGAAAACTGAGTTCGCAACAGGTTCAGGTGGCAATCGGGGTGGGGACGCCCCGCACACCCGCGCTAACCCGACGCCGGATAGCGCAGGTGTGCGTGGCGTCCCCCCGCCTCATATCGCATCGCTATCGCATGCATCGCTTTCATTTTTTCATTGCATTTCATTTCTTCGCTATTAATAAGTAACAGGTGTGATTCCGGCAAAAAAAAAATTGTTAGGCGCCTTTTCTAAGTGTCATTCAATACGGGACATGGGTTTGATTGTATTCAGAACATTTCATGAGGAATGTAATTTATAAGTAGGTAGGATTCTAATAAGGTATATAATACGCTCATACCCATATCTTGTGTGTCCATATAAATGTGAAAGTGTGTTTGTTTGTTGGTTTGTCCTTCAATCACGAGGCAGCGGAGCAACGGATCGATGTTAACGATAAGTTAAAGACCTGGAGAGTGACGTAGGCTACTTTTCATCCCGAAAAATCAAGGAGTGCCCAGAGGAGCGGCGGACGAAGTCGCGGGTGTTATATTACGACAAAATTGGATACATAATTATTATGCTAAAATTCATCTAATCATAAACTTGGGAGTCTGAAGTAAATGTTTGTTGTGATGTTTAAAACAGAATCGTTATTCCGTTTCCGGATACAATGTCAATGTTCCTAGTTTCTTGCTGTCATCATACAATACAATAGTGTAAAACTATTATTGTTTATTCTTGTTTAATTTGGTATCTAGGAATATGAAAATATGAAAAATAATATTATATAAATTATCAATACATGTCACTAATTATTCATTGTAAATTAAATATTGTCAATATACTAAGAGTGACATTATATTAAGCTATTGTCAACATACAGTTGGCAATAGCTATTATGTGAAATAATAATGTTGTGTAAACTGACAATTTAAGTCGCTTATTATTATTGTAAATTATTAATATGTAGACCATCAATGTCACTGATTTTATTATTGTAAATTGGGCGTGTCAACATACCTTTTGTCAACAAACCTAAAATAAATAATGATTAATATTAAGATCATGTGATAGTCGATATCCGCCTTGTTTGCGATGGCAGTGTTATAAAAGTACCCTACCTCGACAGAGAGGGGACAGTCTTGTATCGACAGCCCAGAGCAAACACAGCGGACCTTACTGAAGTTAAGTATTCTTATATTGTATTATAATGTAATGTAATCATTTGCCTTTTATAGATTACCTGTTGTAACTGTGTACCAAATATGTACCTACTACTTTACTCAACGTTCTAATGTTTTAAAAGATGTGTGTTATGGAGTTTCTTTGCCCTTTCTTCTCCATGACTAAACACCTTAGCGAAATGGGTGGTAGATTCATTTTAATATAAATAGATCAATGCTGAACAAATACAATTCAGTTAATATTCGACTTGGTTGGTTTTACTTCTGTATTTATCACCTACCCTCTTCTGCTATTTATTTTATACATTGAGATAAAAGTAAACACTAGGTTGTTAGCTTCTAATTATTATAGAAGCCTGTTTAGATGATTAGGGTTCTTACTTTGAAATAATACAGCAGATGCTTTGCTTGATTTTTAATTACTTAGTATTTGGCCTTACCTGACAAATAATTGATAAATGATAACTTTCATTAGTAATCATTGGATTTAATTTATCATCACTATTAAAGCCCACTGTCTTAACTTCTCTTCTTTATCTAAATCTCACATCAGAAGTGGGATACGATAATTCTTTTCTTGTCGCAATACTAATACTTTTCAAATGCTTTCAGTAATCGTGGATGTGGCCTCTCCTCGAAGCGACAGGCTGCCACCTGTCGTCGGCGGCACGTGGTGTTCGTGTCCGATGATCCCAAAGCACCCTGCAGCGCTTTTGTCATCGGCACTTGGTGCTCGTGTGGCACCTTTGGTTGGAACGTCGCTTCAATTTTGAAAGTTAAGTGAAGTGTATTTATGTGCTGCTTCGAAGTGAACTTGGTGCAACTTTTAACTTTAAACCACGTGTTTGTGGTATAATTTATTTGGATAAGAATAAGTCTAGTTAGAGGTCAGATTGGCCGAACGGTTTTTGATAAAGTATATAACAATGTGAAATCATTTAGAAAGTTATGATATACCGAAACAATAATAATAATCAAATCAGTAGATTTGCTTTTGAGAAATTGCATCGTACTTACAACTCGAAACTTGAAGAAATTACCTTATTCTGATTTATGTAACTTAAACATAAACTATATTTATTTATTTATTTTGCTTCTCAAAATAACTCGACCATTTTTCTTCTCTTAAAACAACACAAAAGAGATGGTCCATTCAAGTAACTTTTATTATTTAACTAAATTACTTTTTTAGCAACGTAAGGCAGATTACCTGCTCAAGTTTTTTCTGTTCAGTAATGCTATCAGAACATTTTAATTTTATAAATACCTACGTTACGTGTTATCAATTTATTCTTGTTTTGAGTTGGTTTGCATACACTACACTTGTTTATAAGACATAATCAACAAAGAAAACATATTCTCTTCTACTCTAATTTCGGTCTGACGTCTATCCTAGTTTTTATGACAGTAACATTGACATTGAATCATTGAATTTTGTTTTGCGAATGGCACAATCTTATTTTTTTTGTGTTGGTGCTTTTGTTGCCGTAGTTGATTTAATTTCACGGGCTGCAATTTTCTATTTTCCTATGTACTTCGGGAACGAAGTACTTATCAAGATGGCCGAATTATAATAAAACATACTAATAATTTATGCTAAATGACAGAAGGAGAACGGAGAGGAAGGAAAGGAAAAAAAAAAAAAAAGAAAAAGAAAAAAAAAAAAAAAAAAAAAAAAAAATTTTAAGGGGACAAAATGTTAAAACTCACCATGTGACAAAAAGTTCAATGGGACAAAATGTTACGACTCACTATATTGTGACAAAATGTTAAGACTCCCAATGGGACAAAATGTTAAGACTCACTATGTGACAAAATGTTAAGACTCCCAATGGGACAAAATGTTAAGACTCACTATGTGACAAATGTTAAGACTCCCAATGGGACAAAATGTTAAGACTCCCAATGGGACAAAAAAAAAAAACAAAAAAAAAAAAAAAAAAAAAAAAAAAAAAAAAAAAAAAAAAAACAAAACTTGAGAGATTTCCGAAAGGAACGAACTGAGAGATTTCCGAAAGGAACACATATCGAGATTCCCGAATGGGACGAGCTTGAGATTTCCGAATGGAACTAAATATCGAGATTCCCGAATGGGACGAGCTTGAGATTTCCGAATGGAACTAAATATCGAGATTCCCGAATGGGACGAGCTTGAGATTTCCGAATGGAACTAAATATCGAGATTCCCGAATGGGACGAGCTTGAGATTTCCGAATGGAACTAAATATCGAGATTCCCGAATGGGACGAGCTTGAGATTTCCGAATGGAACAAATATTGATAATAATAAAAGTAAATAAATTAAAAATAAATAAATAAATATGGTAAATGTAATAATAAATACATATTATAGTAAATTTATAACGGTAATAAATAATAAAAATAAATATTTTGAGATTCCCGAATGAGACAAACGTTGAGATTCCCAAACGGGACAAGAGTTTTTAATCCTAAAAGGGACAAATGTTATTATTGCCGAATGGTATTAAAAAAAAAAAAAAAAACAAAACATAAGGATTTTTTTTCCTTTCTCTCCGTATTTCCCTATGTACTTCGGGAGCGAAGTACTTGTCAGTATGGCCGTGTTATATTACGACAAAATTGGATACATAATTATTATGCTAAAATTCATCTAATCATAAACTTGGGAGTCTGAAGTAAATGTTTGTTGTGATGTTTAAAACAGAATCGTTATTCCGTTTCCGGATACAATGTCAATGTTCCTAGTTTCTTGCTGTCATCATACAATACAATAGTGTAAAACTATTATTGTTTATTCTTGTTTAATTTGGTATCTAGGAATATGAAAATATGAAAAATAATATTATATAAATTATCAATACATGTCACTAATTATTCATTGTAAATTAAATATTGTCAATATACTAAGAGTGACATTATATTAAGCTATTGTCAACATACAGTTGGCAATAGCTATTATGTGAAATAATAATGTTGTGTAAACTGACAATTTAAGTCGCTTATTATTATTGTAAATTATTAATATGTAGACCATCAATGTCACTGATTTTATTATTGTAAATTGGGCGTGTCAACATACCTTTTGTCAACAAACCTAAAATAAATAATGATTAATATTAAGATCATGTGATAGTCGATATCCGCCTTGTTTGCGATGGCAGTGTTATAAAAGTACCCTACCTCGACAGAGAGGGGACAGTCTTGTATCGACAGCCCAGAGCAAACACAGCGGACCTTACTGAAGTTAAGTATTCTTATATTGTATTATAATGTAATGTAATCATTTGCCTTTTATAGATTACCTGTTGTAACTGTGTACCAAATATGTACCTACTACTTTACTCAACGTTCTAATGTTTTAAAAGATGTGTGTTATGGAGTTTCTTTGCCCTTTCTTCTCCATGACTAAACACCTTAGCGAAATGGGTGGTAGATTCATTTTAATATAAATAGATCAATGCTGAACAAATACAATTCAGTTAATATTCGACTTGGTTGGTTTTACTTCTGTATTTATCACCTACCCTCTTCTGCTATTTATTTTATACATTGAGATAAAAGTAAACACTAGGTTGTTAGCTTCTAATTATTATAGAAGCCTGTTTAGATGATTAGGGTTCTTACTTTGAAATAATACAGCAGATGCTTTGCTTGATTTTTAATTACTTAGTATTTGGCCTTACCTGACAAATAATTGATAAATGATAACTTTCATTAGTAATCATTGGATTTAATTTATCATCACTATTAAAGCCCACTGTCTTAACTTCTCTTCTTTATCTAAATCTCACACGGGCATCAGTTAGTCATTCTATAAGTTACAAGGAATTAAACAATCCGTATTGGTTATTGAGAACTCATAAATAATCGCAATACATAAACCAATAATATTGAAATTGATATGTTTAATGTATGGTAACCGTTATTAACTGTTCTCGTATATTTGTATATCACCGCACTATTTCAAATCGAATCGGAGGTCTGGATTTATATCGTTCGTTAGTGGATTGCCGACATTTACTAGGGCTCTGATATCAAACATCTATATAGGGAAATCGTTAGTAATAATTAAAATATATTTATTTACATAAAAAGTCTGCACACGTCCTATCATTTTTCTCTTGCTCCGATCGCTAATTAGAATTTGTATTACAAAACGTGACAGCAATCGTAAAATCGCACTTGTATGTGTAAAACTGTGTTTAATGAACATAATAAGATCAATTTACTACTTTTTCTTGGAGCTTTTACGCAAATGGCGAAATGATAGCTCACAAAACGCGTGAAGATAATTTAATCATGATAATACACTAAACTCGCTCGAGGTCAAATTATCCCGTTTAGGTGTTTAGAGGTAATAAGAGGAAAAAATAGCGACCTACATTTTTAAGACAAGAGATAGTATCACAAAAACTTAATGAATGGGACATAGGCAATGAGTGTGTTTCGTGCTCATTGTTGTCGATTTCTCATAGCGATTTGCTAATAACTGTTATTAGCCCGCCTCCGGTCAGCTCTTGGAGTTGCGTGCGGACTACTGCCTTCCAAGCAAAAAATACAATTATGCCAAAACGGTATCACCTAATTAGTTTTATTAGGAGGAGATATGTGTCGCGTCGAGTGTCTATAGCCGTCATTGCCATAACTTAGGCAAAGTAATGCTAGACTTAATGTAATAAGAAGCAGCATCAGTAATTTTAGTTACCTAACCAGGGATCAACGAACTAATTGCGTTGATCTCGTCAAACGTCTTTGCCATAACATTTTTGCACAGTGATGCCTGGGGCGGAAAGTTTGCGTTCATATTTTTTGCCGTTCAACACATCAATCTCATTAATTAATTAAAGCTCATATTACATAGTATTTACAAACCAATATTTTTTTTGCAGTTTTTGATCTAGTAGTCATAATTTTAGCGCTCGTATTTTTGGTTACCTACTGGGTACCCTCTTACTAAAATTTTGAATTTTTCTAATTTACATATTATATTTTATTTAATTTCATTTTTTATTTATATTATAAATAGGTTTTTAGGTGGAAAGGGTTTTATTTCAGAACTCCCGAGTTCTGGTGAGTACAATCAATGATATTGTGAGATACCCTAATCGCAACGGGCATCATTGATCCACGCCACGACACTAGTACAATAATAAATGTACTTATGAATAATTTATCAATAAACTCGGATTATAACTACAAATCATGGTATTAGACACACGGCATATCGTGTTTCTTTTCAAACATTTTAATGTACGTACGAAAGAAATATGGCACAATATTTCATGACCCAGTAGCAGTTTAAAATAATAATAAAACAACTTAATATTTTAAGTACGGAGCCTCTATAAACCTATTTGAAAATACATTATATGTATCATATTTTATTTATTATCAAATGCCCATATCTTTGTCTGCTGACTAAAGGTAGTTTCTGGGTATTTTAGTCTTCTGAATTTAAAGCGTTATTGGTGCTAATTCTGTTGTACCCTAACCTAAACCTAAACTAAATTTTAGATTCTTTAATTTTAGGATTTCTATTTCTAAGCTGCATTCGCAATTTTGCTTCAACTAAATTTAAACATCCTAAATGGCCGTCTAAAATGACGTTTGAATTGAATAGTAAGTGTTGCTATTTAAGATAACAAGAACTGCACTAATGTTGTGTTTGATTTTCCCCTTTAATCTTAAAACTATTTTTTGCGAAAAATATCGAACGATGTTACTTGAAATACAAAAATAATAACTTTACTTGATTTATTTAGGTCGAATCACAATAAAAGTGTCGAAAATTGAAGTTTTGTTCATTTTATCGTGTGAAGTAGGCTTAAGTCTTTGATCAAAAGTGCTAGAACCCAGAGCCGTAAAACCAGTTAAAAAACTGATCTATTATTTTTGTTGCAAATATAATTTCTAACCTAATTTCTTTATGTTTTGTGGTTAAAGAATCTTAGTTTTTGTTACAAAACTTTGTGAAAATAGTGGTTATGTGCATAAAATAGATAAAAGCAAAGAATTTTGCTTGGAATCTTACCTACCTACCTTACCTCGAAATCACCGAGGTACCTAATTGTCAAACTCTTGTTAATAAGGAAATCAATGCAAACAGATGAAAAGCAATCATTCTAAATAACTGACTGCCACAGAGTACATTGAATATACAGGTAAAGGAATATACAGCGAGGAAGTTCTGAAACTTGGCGGTATACTTACAAATCTGGCGTGCAAGGACGTGGAACGAGGTATCCATGAATTCTGCTATGAATTCAACAAACTAAGGCGGTAATGTGATTTAAGGCATGAAAGTACCTACAAGATCAAGATTGAATGTATATACCCACGTGTATAATAATAATAATAACAGGTAACAGCTGGTATCATCATAATGATCAACTCATTGCCAGCTCACCTCTCAAAATGAGAAGAGTATGGCCATAGTCCACCACTCTGTCCAAGTGCAGATTGACAGACTTCACACACCTTGGAGAACACTATGGAGAACTCTCAGGCATGTAGGTTTCCTCACAATGTTTTCCTTCATGGTTAAAGAAAGTGATACTTAATTGCTTATTAAACAGCTAGTACATATTATAATATAGCAAAAAATGGAAGTGTAGCATACCTATATAAAAATAATAATTACAGGCGACAGTTAGTATCATCACACGATCAACTAATTGCCGGCTCACTACTGAGCAGGGGTCTCCTCTCAAAACGGGAAGTTTGGCCATAGTCCACCACTCTGGCTGAGTGCAGATTGACAGATTTCACACACCTTTGAGAACACTATGGAGAACTCTCAGGCATGTAGGTTTCCTCACAATGGTTTGGTTCACCGTTAAAGAAAGTGATGCTTAATTGCATAGAAAACAGCTAGTATGCATAGCAAAAAATTGAAGTGTAGCATAGTAGTAGTAGTGTAGTAGACCTTTGAACACATCATCATAACAAACTTTCAACGTTGATAATTTTTATTTCAGCCCATTTCATGAAACCAAGTATATGGAGTCTGCGAGTTAAAAAGATGTTCCGTCACTCATCTACCAAAAATGAACAGTTGTTTTCTAAACTTAATTTTTATTTAAATGTTATTGAAATAAATATTAATTATGTACAGTACAGAATGAAACATTTGTTTATTATTTTATTATTTTATTTAATAAAAGTAATTGTTAATCATCTGATTGAAGTTTTCTTGCTTTTGTTAGGAAATTCTTGCCTCCATCATACTGAGCAGCTGTAGTATGACTAAGTTGTACTACTACTACTACCTGAAAATGAAATTTATAATCTATAGGTATAAATAGTTCAAAATTAGTTTTCAGTCCCTATTTATATCAATTTCAATGCAGACTTCGCCATAACAATTATAAAAACATTTTTTGAGGTTTGCATATTCTTTGGCTAAAATCTATAGAGTACCTATACTTTGAATTAGCTCAGACTAGACATAGTTAAAACATAATACTTTAAGCATATATGTGTAGAGAGCATACTTTGACTTTGCTCTGACTTAAGTTTCGGTTAAAACGAGACAGATTTATGCCAATGATATAACTCTGTCTCTTTTATCAGTATCTTAAGTCTATGCAAAGTCAGAGATCTATAGATTTCAAACTAAATAAAGGTTGAGTCTATAGATTTCTGTATTAATTTTTAGAATTATAAGTATGTGTAGAAAACTTTAGTCAGCTAGTTTTCAATAAAATAGATCTAGAAAAGATAAAAGAAATCAAATTATTTTTTGACGTTATTACTCTTCTAACTATGGGTTCCATACCTCAAAAGGAACCATTATAGGATCACTTTGTTGTCTGTCAAGAAACCCAAGGTCAACGGGAAGTACCCTATACTTCCCGTTGACCTAAAGGCAGGTAGCTAGGTCAGTACATCATCATCATCATTATCAATCCATCGCCGGGTCACTACTACTGAGCACGGGTCACCTCTCAGAATAAGGTGTTTTGGCCAAAATCTAGCACACTGACCAAGTGCGGATTGGCAGACTTCACACATTTTTGAGGACGTTATGGAGAAGTCCTAGCTTTTCTGTCTCTCTTCTGTACATATTATGTAAATGTAAAAATATAAACTGACTGACTGACATCAGCATATAAGCTGCTGACTCCTGAGTCTAGTAATTTATTAAGCTGCTGAGTTTAAAAACTTGAGAATTTGCATGTAAGGAACGTTTACTTTAAATAGGTATATAGACCACTACGACATAATTTTCAGATACTTACATAGGTACTTATTCCACCCGAACAAAGCTGGGGCAGGTACAACTCAGGCAGGTCAGCTAGTTAACCTGAAATGTGATACCCATATGGGTATGGGTATACCTATATAGGTAAACTCAACAAGATCCTATCATGATATGTTTAGGAATTACAAGATGTATCTACTAGGTACTTCTCAACTAAAACTTATCAGATGATTAAAGTGAACCCAGGCTAAGTCAGTTAGTTGTAGTTATCTATACTGTACTGTAGTTAGCAAGTACCTACTTATGCAGGTAATAGGTAGTCTTTCAAGCAGGTAGGTATCTACTGAGTTGAAAATAAAGAAGTAACTGGGTACTCAAGTACTTAGTTCAATACTAGGGGTATGTAAGTATAAGACATAACTAAATGTAAAATCTGTTAATTTAGCCTATAAATAAACCTTTAGGTGAACTCATTAAGATTTTAGAACTTAAACTTTATTATAAGTACTACTAACTACTACTCTACCACCACACTTATTCTGCTTTATTTTTGATATGTTTAGCAATAAGTAGTAGGTAGTAGGAATTAATCTCATTGATAATGATAACAAGGCATCAAGTTTTACCTTGGCATACCTAATTGGCAAAGATTTTGTTCACACTAATATTTAGGTAGCTACCTATGCAAGTTTTTGTCTCTGGGTATGTTCCTTTATGCATCTAACCTAGTTGGGCACAGAGATTTTTCACAAGGACACATACTAGTGAAGGATATACTTATAGGCTACTTTTATTAGGTAGGTAGGTAAGCTAAGTACCTACAGAAAAGTATCCTAGTCCCACAGGATTTTCGAACAGCTGCCACTTGCTAGTTAAGAAATAAGGAGACTTAAGGATCTTAGGTTTGCCTTGCTGAAGCCGCCAGGATGTCTGTGGAGGTGTCTGATACTCTTAGACAACAAAGTAGATAACCAACCTAATTATTTTTTGCGAATTAACGACGAGCCAGAGAAACCACGTATATTTCCATTTTATAAAGTTTAAATTAAATTAAAACACTTAAAAGACACTTTTTTTTATCTTAAATATAACAATTCTAAACTCAAATAAAAATATTTCTTTCATAACACGTCCATTTTGCCATTTAAGCATACTCTTTAAATTTAGTGGGCACCTCGCGAGGTCCACTCTAATTTTAGAAAATTTTAGGTTGACGTTTCTTAATTTAGGCATTTAGTTCGTGCAACAGAATAACTTTTGCTCTTTAAAATCTAAATTGAATAGTTTAGTGCTGTCAAATTCAATTTTAGGTTAGACCTGTCATTTAAGTGGGTTTTCAGAATAACACACCTTTCTAAGTCTAATATTAGACATTTTAAAATTAGAAAACCGCCTAGAGAATCGGCCCCATTGTAGGATTAAAAATTGTATCTGTGATTCTGCTATATTATATAAAATTCGATACAAACTCTATGGGCCAATATTCACAGGGCGATACTATCGCGGTGATAGTTTGTACGCATCGAATTTTGTCACACGGCGAGACTATCGCCGCGATTTTCTCGTCCGTGGAGATGGCGCCTTAGTCAGTCAGTCAGGACTAGTATTTTTTATATGTATCCAGAATGTCTATGTCATATTTTATAAATGACAAAAACAAATGAAAAAGAAATGCTTGATATAATATTATTGAGCTGAACTCAATAATATAGATATCTAAAAGCAGCACATAGACAGAACATAGGATCAAAGATCCCACTTAGTCTAGTCATTGCTCACCTGTCGAGGAGCCAAGAGGTGCAATTTCATTAGACGCGATTCACTGTATTCATTAGGCCTCACTTGAAGTCCAGTTATGTCAAAGTAACGTGTTATTTGTTCATCTGATGGATTGGCGGCGACAATGGTGGTGGAATGTGGCCTTATCAAGAGGAAGCGATTAAGATCTGAGTCGTTCGTGTCGCGATTGTAGATGTGGGGGTCATTACGCCGAAACGCCTGGTCCGACGTCGCAAGCCAACGGTACCCAGTGAGAGGCGCTTGAGGCGCTTTTTGACAACATAATATCACAGCTTTGTTTACGGTAGCGGGGTTTAATTAGCAAGCTATACAGCTGATAATGATCCAGAGATTTTATTTTAGATTAACACGTTTATGTCGTGTCATTATGATGAAGTATCAATTTATCACGTCATAATTTGTGAGGCGAAGTGTCACTTCATTGTTAGTGAGAAATTGATTCTACGATTGCGGCAGATAGGTACATATACTTAGAAGTGTTCTCTAACAAGTATAAACCTAAATCACCATCGCGTTTGTCTCTGTTTTCGCTTGTGACTTTCTAACTTCTTAGTGGATTTCAATGTGCTTTCATCATCATTAACGCTTATAGTATGAGGAATGCTTATAGTATACCTGACACATTAACATTTTATTAGTTAATCAAATTGAAAGCCTAGTCTGCCCAAGCATTAATCAACCTTTACGAGTATACCTAAGCATTTTCAACATAATATTAAAATATACTTAGATAAATAGATGGGATTAAGTCTTTATTGCATACAAAACAAGAACAAACACAAAGAAACTAAAAACTAACACAATTGTATGCATGTAGTTTAATAAAAATAATATAGGTAGGTTCTGTGCAAAAATCTGTTCTTCAGCACACTGATTTAAGGCAAACACGACAATGCATTATTTTTTATAGACTCGATTTACTTTACGTTTCAGTAAGATTTTAGAACTACATTTTTTTTGACAAATTTTTTGAAAGTGCTACAGAAAGTCTTATCTAGTTACTACAAATAAAACTTGCCCGCGTGGTTGGAATGGTGCTAAAAATACTGGCTGCATTTCCACGTTGAACAACCAGGCTGATCCTTTGCGCAAAAAATGAGCCAGCCCATCTGTCTCATTACATATTTTTCCTGTCATCAAATCAGTGACCTAAATGCATAAATGTAACTCAATCTAGCATCAACAAACGCAAACATAAGTGTTGAGGTTCAATTTCCAAAATGCCGACAAGCCCCGACATAAATGAAAGTATGCCAGTGTAACTATAATAAAAAAACCACATCGATCACGTGTCTTGTAAATCTGAAGTGTTTAGTGCGTTTATTTTGATTTCAATTATTATTGGAGGTTGTATGTAAGTAATTCAATCAAGCAAGACGTTGGCAGGAATAGGTACGGCAAGATTTTTTAAGACTTCATTACCTGTTCTTTGTTGTCGGACATTTGGTCGAACTGTTACAGATAGATTTTCTTCATGATATACAAGTATTATTAAGATGTCTATACTCTATACACTGTTGAAGTTATTTTTTATTATTTGATATATAATACGAAGTAGGCTTTTATAATCCCGTAGGATCTCTTTAATTTCTCGGGATAAAAAGAATCCAACGAGTAGGCATGTCGGTCTTTCGGATGTAAGCTATCCCCGTCCCTAATTTTCTCAAGATCGGTTCACCAGTTGAAATGTGATTTGTGAAAAGGTTACAGACAGACAGACACACTTTCGAGGCAGTAGCTCTCTATACTTCTAAAAGTTTGAAAGCGCAAATACAATTAATTATTTCTTACTAGTCAGTACAGGCATTAGGCCTGCGTCTTCGTCCGCGTGGATTAGGTTTTTAAAATCCTGAGGAAATCGTTTGATTTACCGAGATAAAAGTAGTCTGTCAGTGGCAGAGAGTGTGGAGAGCCTGAAGAGTGACAGACTGACAGAGTGACAGAGTCACCTTCCAGGCCTTTAACTAACCCATTCAAAAAATCACACCGGTCTTGCTCCATTGCGGCGCGGTTGAAGAACAAGTCAACAAACCAATAAACCAACAAACAAACACACTTTCGCAAAGATAATAGGAGTATCTAGTGATACACTAAATGTCGTACCATACACATACAATCAAAATATAGATAAGTATACTTACAATGATTATTACATCGACTAAACACGTGAGTAAAGCCGGTGTGTGATATTATTATGTACAATAATTATTATTGTGTTTTTATTGTTAACATGTATACTATACATACCTACATATGTACATACTATACACATATAACATACGTACTTCTTTTTTTAATGGAATGTCATTAAAAAAAAATTACAAACAAAAATGATATAAACAAGTGTGCATGGTGCTTTAGTGCAAACCATTCGGCAAATTCATGTCGCGAGACAATATGGTCCGGCCGCGGTCGCCGGTCGGCGCAAAACCATACATACACTTATACAAAAACCCAATGAAAGTCGAAAGTCAAGCTTTCACTTGTCGGCGGCATCTATTGTCCCTCGCTATGCCACACTCATTTTTTAACAATAAAGTTTTCATATAGTTAATGGTCGAATTATTGGTAGAAGCCTAGGTGATTAGGTCAGGTAAGTTATTACAGTCAAAATTGCTATGCGGTAGATGTCTGTCAGTCACCATTGTCGGTTTATTAGATATTCTATTCATTTCGTGCAGCCGTGTTATTATTTCTGAAGATAATAGTATTCGAATAGGATCGAGTAAAGTAGAATAGTAACACAGGTTTGGAAAAAATAATTTCGCTTTATATACATAAGTCCACAGCTTTGCTAGTATGCAATAAAACGTAAAGCTTTTAATTTCAGTTAAGAAAAAGTTCAAATCAATCGAAAACCATCGAAATATAAAAATAGAACACATCGGTTTTGACTTTTTTAACGTTGTAGAAGGGAAATTACATATTAATTATTATTATGCATAGCTTTTATTGCCCTCATTTTAATAAGATACCCGCATTAAATATAATAATAATTTATTAATATCGTGCGTCTACACTGAGTCTCGCCCATACTTCGTTCAGGAGTTTTCTTACATCTACTCGTATGTTCTATAATTAAAATAGGTAACAGGAAGAAGCGTGAAACCAACGAACAAAATATAAATGCAGTATTTATTATTCAATATATTAATATTTCGTTTATATTTTCCCCGTTTAGTAACCCGAAAGCCATGCTCAGACAAAATTTTTTCAAAGAACGAATTTACTTTGTTTAATAATAAAGATTGTTAATTGCTGTTATTATCTTCTGTAGAAGAACTGTATTATATTTTTTGTATCCAATCAACCGTTAATTTGGTTAATGGATTCTTTAAATTTTTTTGAGTGTTCGAGTACGTATCTAGGTGTGATTATTAAGTATGAGAGTTCCGTTAGCATATTACATGGTTATGTAGCGACAATTTATGTGAGCCACTAAGTTCTAACATGGGCTTAAATTAAAAAGAAATAAGAATTTGTCTAGACAGCATAACAGTGTGAACTGCGACCTTCACGAATAAAGTATACGTACCTAGTACGTACGGTAAACTCAACGAAAAATGTGCTGCACTTACTATGACCATTTTCATATGCACTGAACTTTATTATGGTTACCTTTATAAAATTCCCTCAAATTCTGAATTAATGCGTAACAACTTATACTACGTCCTTTAAATAAAAGGATGAACTGCTGTTGTAGTTACTAAAAGTAAGTCCCTACCTACCTTTAAGTACTAAACGCAGTTCGAGGACATCGCTGCGATCTATGAGTTTCATCAACTATTTCGATTTCAAAAGGGCCCGTCGTTTGTATTTCGTTGAATCTATAGATCCTTACAATCCATAGCTACTATCCAATACTAATCTTATAAACGTCTTATATCTGTCTGTTACCTTTTCACGGTCTTTTTAACCGAATTTGACGCAATTTGACAAAATTCAAACAGTTACCACAGGATTTTTAGTAAACTTAAATCCATGCGGAAGAAGTCGCCAGAAATTGTTATAAAGTATGTAGGTACAGTACGCAGCAGAAAATAATGTACATCGACCTTTAGAAAGAGGTTGCGGTTTTGTAGAGCATTGTCTCTGTAGTTGAGACTGACAAAACGTCACATAGGTATGAGTGACAGAGACAACGCTCTAGAAAGTCGAAATCTCATTCTAAAGGAGTAATGAATATCTATTTATAGTACCCGGTTGGGTAACATTAACTAGACTTATTTTAAAAGTACAATCATCAATAATAATAATTATACACAGTGCGTTTGTGGGAGGAAACTACTAACTAAACTACATACTTGAAGGAACTAGAGTAGGTACCTACTACAGATGTAGGCAATCATATTATATGCTCCCATACATTCATAAAATATAATAATCACATATTATAAAATGTCGGTACACATTATACATTACATGGTAGGTACATTGTATTATTTATTAATGTAGGTAAGTAGCATTAAAACGGATACAAATAACACCGTCGGAACCTGTAATTTTGGCACTTCCGTGTCAAATTATTGTCAAGATGATATTACTTGATAAGAACATGACATGAATTTGAATGGCAACAACTTTTTTTTAGTATCGAAAACGCTGCTGCTTTTGAAATGGGTTAAATCAACTTGTATCAATCTCAATTTGATTATCTTTTACCTTATAAGGCTCATGTTAAATTGCATTTTTCTTTAATGTACCTAAGGCAAATGAAAGGTGATGTTCGAGATTGTTACTTTATTACTACCATATAAAATTACTAGACGATGCCCGCGATTTCGTCTGCGTGGATTTAGGTCTTTTGAAAATCATGTGGGAACTCTTTAATTTTCCAGGATTAAAGTAGCCTTCCCCAGGATGTAAACTAACTCTGTACCAAATTTTATCAAAATCGGTTAAACTGTTGAGCCGTGAAAAGCTAGCACAGACAGACAGACAGACAGACAGACAGACATACACTTTCGCATTTATAATATTAGTATGGATTTATTCTCAAGAGAGCGTATAAGTATATATAAAGACAACATCTTTTTATTTTTATTCATATACAAGTTAGCCCTTGACTGCTATCTCACCTGGTGGTAAGTAATGATACAGTCTTAGATGGAAACTTGCTAACCTGGAAGGGGCATGACAGTTTTATTAAACCCATACGCCTTTGGTTTCTATACGGCATCGTACCGGAATGCTAAACCGATGGAGTGGTAATTAGCCACGGTCGAATCCTTCCACCAGACCAGAGACAATTTAGAAGTGTTAAAACTCCAAATTTTCCATGCCGGGAATCTAACTCGGGGCCTACCGCTTATAAGACCACAGTGCCATTGCGCTAGGCAGGTCGTCATAATGTTATGGATATTATTATGTCGAAATATGGATGTTATTGACACTTGTATAAAGATAGATTAACAAAAAAGAATGTTTGACTTTTTGAATTTGTACCTAATTAGTGCAATGTTACAATTACTGTGTAAATTATAATTGCATTGCATTGAATATAATTGCATATTATACTTGAAATAATAATATAACAAATTAATACCTACTAACTATAATAACGACCACGAGGCTAGAGAAGAAAACCTCATAAATAGTCTATGGCTTTCTAATAATTAAATCAGGTTGCCGCTGAACGAATTGAATTTACAAACTCATGTAAGGTCGTCGAAAGCTAATTTTCATTACACGCCTCTTTGGCGTCGTTCATTTAAGCTACTTTGTATCTTTAATAGAAACATCGTCTCGCTATTTGCCCCAAAAACTTTATTTCAATTTATTAGCACTCTGCTTACTAAAGGCTTGTATTTTTAACCGACGTTCAAAAAGAAGGAGGGAGACCTCGTTCTTTGCGGCTTCTTTTTACCCTATTAGGTTTTTAGTATGCTAAAACTATCATAGGTTTTTTGATATTAACAATAAACCTCTACAAACAAAGTTAGTTTTGCGATTCGTTAACAAAAGTGACTCTTACCGTTTTACTGTATGTGTCTGTAGTACGGAACTCATGGTGCGCGAGTTTGACTCGCACTTGGCCGGGTTTTTTTCTATGCATGTAAAAATTCTGCAAAATTTCTGAACCGATTTTCTATTTTTTATATTATTAATATAAAACAGTATCGTGACGAACTGACAGACCACACACGTCCTAAAAACTGGAGGCCCTAGAGATTTGAAAAACGGGTTCTTTAAAAACACAAATCCAAGCGAAAAGATCGCGGGTCTGAGTTAGTATATTTTAATTTGGATCGAGACAGAGAAAGTCACGTTGCTATGTTTTTATTCATACACGCGAAAATGTTACTCACTTTCATAATTTCACAAAGAGAATTAAATAAAGTTTTCTTTTCATATATTAATGCAATGCAAACGAGCAGGCGGGTCACCTGGTTTTAGTTAGGTACCTATACCGCCCGCCTATGACCATTTGCAGCACCAGAGCACCCGCCAATGCATTAACGGCTGTTTAGGTCCACTAATGATTAACAAAAAAACGTATAACAAATGATCATTTCACCAAAAACGTTTCAAAACTAATCAGATCACAAACGTCCTACTCCGCAAACATATCATTTTACAAAAGATCATATTTTGACAAATATTCTATCAACAAATGTTTTAATTTGAAAATATGCTGAATGTTAAAATATCATTTATAAATTTATTATTTCACCAAATAATTCATTTTCCAAGTTCGCGATTTTACAAAATTACGAAAAGGCCAGATCGACGGACCCCCCTCACGGGTGGTGTGTGGTTTAAAAAGAAATAACCACGAATGGGATCTTACAGACCCCTCCATCCCCTTTACAACCTAACCCATCCGAGTCGGAGTGCCCCGTGGAGACACACAGACAAAAAGTGATCCTATAGGGGTTCCTTTTTTCCTTTTGAGGTACGGAACCCTAAAAACATTTCTTTGCGGATGTCTACGTCTTAATAGCATGCCAAATTTCAGTCTGATCCGTCCAGTGGTTTGATCTGTGCGTTCAGTCAGTCAGTCAGCTTTTCCTTTTATATATTAAAACATAGATAGTCACCTGTTCAGTTTGCGGGAGTGCAACATGCTCGGTCGCCTGTCACAAGTCGCCCCAAATGACTGCGCGCTTTCCTCGATCTACCGAAGCCAAGAGGCCGGACTGTGAATGCCATGACACCGCTGTTACGGCTGATCTGTTGAAAATCAAACATCTTAGGCTAGGTACTACAGTTCTTGCATTTCACGAGGGCGAGTGGCTCATGCTTGTATTTAAGTCATATCGGTATAAGTAAGGTAAAGTAAATGTGTGCGTTTGCGAGCGCTTGCTCGAGACTGATTGGTCCGACATGCACGCACACTTACGCAATGCCCATTTATACGACGTAACCACAAATAAAGTTTACTCGCCTTCGTGAATTGCAAGAACTGTACCACCACAACATAGTAATGTGTCATCTTAAATCCATACTTAATATTATAAATGCGAAAGTGTGTCTGTCTGTTTGTCTGCTAGCTTTTCATGGCCCAACAGTTTTACCAATTTTGATGAAATTTGGTGCAGAGATAGCTAGCATGCTGGGACAGACATAGGCTACTTTTTATCCCGGAAAATCAAAGAGTTCCCACGGGATTTTTGAAAACGTAAATACACGCGGACGAAGTCGCGGTCATCATCTAGTAATGTAATAAATGGTAGCAGGAATTTAAAATGACTTCGTTAAAAGCTTAGAATAATGTACTTGTTCAAGGAAGTTTAGGTCAAATGCTTAAAAAGGAGTATTCAGTACAGATATGGATAAATGGCACTTAGGATTTACTTAAGGAAAGTTGGCTGCAATCGTCAAATATAATAATGTATACGAGCTTTGACATTTCCAGTGTCGACTTACTGCAAAGTAATGGTTCAGAGCGAAATATCTTCCTAACACGGGATCACGACTGGAACCGAATGGCCTTGTATCACACTCGCGTGTTATCGTAGAAGTTGTTTGAATTTTCTTTTGCACCAAAGAGTTTTCTTCTCTTGATTTTTTTTAAAATT
Organism: Maniola hyperantus; assembly: GCF_902806685.2. NCBI lineage: Eukaryota > Metazoa > Arthropoda > Insecta > Lepidoptera > Nymphalidae > Maniola > Maniola hyperantus. Next base: position 7,577,912 of record NC_048545.1, on the reverse strand, counting down.
TATAGACTGCTTGGCTGCAATCAGACCTGCTGGCAAGTGATGATGCAGCCTAAGATAAAGCGCGTTTGCCTAGAAGATATCTATTCACTATGCCTATATACAAGTTAGCTCTTGACGGTGATCTCACCTGATGGTAAGTGATGATGCAGTCTTAGATGGAAGCGGTTAATTAGATGGAACTTGGAAGGGTTATGGCAGTTTCATTTAACCGATACTCCTATCAGTTTCTACACGGCATCCTACCGGAACGCTTAATCGCTTGGCAGCATGGCTTTACCGTTAGGGTGGTAACCAACCACGGCTGAAGCCTCCCACCAGACCAGACCAGAGACAATGTAGAAAATACAAAATTCTCAAATTTCTTCAATAGGCTAATATTTGACATATCGTCGATTCAGGATCAAATCATGAGTCCCCTACTCTAGTTCACTCTGTCACTGCGCCAGGGAGGTTGTCGTCGTCGTATGTATGTGTGTCTTGTGTGCCTACAGGTTGTTCAACTCAAACGGCGCTCTAGATTTTTGGCATTATCAAGTGCATACGAGACGAGACATTACGGGCCTGTTCCCGACACAATCTTAGGTTAAAAGGTCATTAAATGCCACCAGATAGTGCTGTTTTATGACAAAACTGGTGCATTTTATGTTGGAGTTGGCTGGACCGTTATACTTCTGAGAATACCCGAGGTGGCTATGAACGGTATCCCGCGTTATAAGGTCGTACATTACAAATATTATGTTGGCGCTTAAATCCGTGTCACTAGCTCTTAGAAGATACTCATCGTGACTTTTATTAATGCGCAGCGCCTAATGAGACCGACAAAAAATTTACGAATACATTGGTGTTGTCAGTTTACCATTATAGTTTAATATAGGTCAGGTTTTACTGAATATGAGTTCGAACAAATAGCTTGAATTATAGCTGCTAGTGAGATACATAAAAACGTATCAATACTCGTAGGCGGAGAATACTAGATGATTTGGTACACCGTTTCGATTGTCGGAAGCCGCTTTACGGTTTTATATCTCATTATGCGGGTTAAGGCCTCATAAACAAGAATTAGAGTGAATTTGCTCGGTTCGTTTACACATACCGCTCCCGGTTGCGTTTAACGAGCTAAGGAATATCCGATATGGTACTAGGAAGCGACGGTAATACCTAGTGAAATAGCATACAATTGTGTTTCAAACGCATACGCAACAAAAGGGACATAACAGTATATTATTTATTTTATGGCGATAACGAGATGAATGAGAACATAAAATAGATTGTTAATTTTCTGTTTTGGCATGTAAGTTCTATTAATGAATATACCTATCTATTAACTATACTAATCTGTATGATGATAGCAATCGTTACTTTTGATTCGAACGAAATCAAAATGGTAATTCAATGAATAATCTGTAAAGAAACAATTTTATAATAATTGGATATCTTTCATCGTCCAATCATAGGGCAAAAATTATCAACGGTAATTAAAATAGTAAATCATATTAGCAATGAATATTGAAAACAGTGTTAAATAGTCAAGTTGGTGCTATTTTTTCAATTTACGATATACCTATAGAAATGTGTTTAGTGGCATCGTCAGATTAAAGGTGTATTTTAGCAGCGCAGTCGTTTGTGTGTTGTCTGACCATTAAAATTTAATCAGTGATAATTTGAAGTTTATGAAGATGTTTGAATTTTATTTTGCTACCGATTTTATAAAATAAAGTTGATATTATATTTATTAATATCATTTCAAAACAATTTAACATTTTAAGCTAATTTAACAAAACAATATAAAGATGTAAACTGCATTTAAGTACTTAAAACTGATCTGTACTTTTACGTCCATCTATAACGTTGCTTGTCACTCATTACAGGGCATAGGCGCCTAAACAAACATCTCTTCGTTATAGGTCTCACCGACAGCCCTCTGTGCAGGGTCTGCGTGAAGGTCGATTAAATACCGACGCACGTGCTCTTAGAGTGCTCTTTGGGTTCCCCAACCTCACTCCATGAAGCCCTCGGCAAGCTGGGCGGTCTACTCGGCTTCTGGAGAGAGCTTGGATGACTGAAGCTTGAGCTGAAACGTTTCAGTGTGGAAACTAGCCCAGAGTGGAGAAGAAAGAAGAATGACAGAAGAAAGAAAAAAAGAAGACAAAAGAAGAAAGAAAGAAGAAAGAAAGATGGAAGAATGTTGCTTGTCAAACACGTATTGTCAAAACGTACCTTACTACATATTGATGGTGCGGTGTAAATATGGGTAGAATCTGTGTTTATACGAGTCACGTTTTGATTTATAACCGCATTACACGCCTACTGTGTTCGGGAACAGGTTACCCAATAAAGCAATTTCAAGAGTCTATTCGCGGCGGTCGATAGCCTTACCACCACAAAAAGCTCACACAAATCTCAATGCATCAACCACAGGCAAGGTAACCCATAATTTTTCCCCCGTATATTAATAATTTTCAATTAAATGCAAGAGTTTTCCTTTAAATTTTTTGACACTGATAAATACCACACAAAAGGTAGGAGACAGAAGACAAACAGACAGATACTTTCGTATTTAGAATATTGGTGTGAATAATTGATAAAATAAGTAAACGTAAGTAGAATCGCATATAAATGAAACAGTTCTAAAACTATTTGTCCACTGAGTGTAGGAAGAGGAAATTTGAAGTAAAGTTGGAATTTTACAAGAGCCACGACTTAACAAGTTATGTGAGCACGCACGGGACATTAGTTCTGTTCGCAGTTAAAAGTGGTTTCGTATTTATCGAGTTAAGGAGCTTAATAGAAGTTTAATAGATACGGAAAACCTGATAAACCAAAATATGGAATGTACCTAATAACAAACGTTAAAGATTTTAATCTAATAAGGCAATAACGAGGTGGTTGTAAAATTCCCAATTGCTAGACAATACTTCCTAGTAATAATAAATGTTCGTGTAATAATGAGTAAAACTTAAGTACTCTTTTATGTCTTGCTGAACATGGAAGCTTCTTTTAATTGAGAGAAAGTTAGTGGCATCAGGCATATCTATCTGTATTTTCCCAAAAACACATTTGTATTATGACTATCTAATAAGTATTGGAAAACATAAGACACTAAGTTAAAATGCTACAAAGTCGTTATACGTAGGTACACCCCGTCATACGCCTGAAGAGTCCTCCTATATTAATGGTCATACGCATATTAAAGAATCTCGAAATACAAGAACCTATGTACTACCTACCATGCGTACCTACCTCTTAAAAAATTATTGCGTATCAAATTAGAGCAATCTGTTAGACTGCATCATCTATTTAAATGATCTCTCCGATAGTAAACGATTCGTTTACTATCAGGAGAGATCTTGGTGAGATCGCAGTCGAGCGCACACCTGTCATCGAGAAAAGAATGTACACAGTTTTCGGCTTCTTTGCAACAGATAAAGTAATAATTGTTCAACTAATTTTTATTTTCATTCAAGCCCAGAAATAGCGTTGATGACTAATATAGATCTCCTGTATTGGCTACTAGTTGTTAGCACTCATATTATTGATTTATTTTAAATTTTGTTTTACAGGAAAACATATAGCTAAGGAAAAAGTAAAAAGTAAAAGTAAGGAAAAAACAGAAGAAAATTGAAGCTAATGACTAGTTTTCACAGATGGAATTTACATAAGAAAAACAAAAAACTCGACTGGGGGGAAGAGTAGTAAACTAAAAAACAATAATAAGGGGAAATCAAAAACGAAAACGGAATCTGGTCAACTAATTACTTATCTAGTTTTGGCCAGAGTTCTAAGAATAGTGGTGGCAGTGATGCAAAATAGCTTCAAGTTTTTACATTTTTTTAAAAATAATGAGGCAGATCTAAGCATAACCGAATTTTTACGGTACTTGGTATGCTTATGTGGTATGTGAAAAATTAGAACGGACACTGGTAGCAGCCTGCGGCGTCACTCCCGTGAAAATATAGAAAAATCCGGCCTTATTCCTTGCCTACTTTATAAAGAAAACCTCTGTGCAAAGACCATCTTACTAGGTCTAAATGTTGGGTTAACGTTGATGAGTCAGTCAGTGAGTGAGTGAGTTAAGAGTTTTTTTTTTTACATATTTAGACTAGAAATTGCAGAGCAAGTTTTGAAAATACCATGTTTTATGCTTACTTTATTATAGTACGAATGTTAGCTATATGTAAGTATAAAGCTAAAATACAACGGTAGGTACATTTGCGTACAATACCCTGGCGCAGTGGTGAGCGCTGTGGTCTTAATAGTGGGAGGTCCCGGGTTCGATACCTGGCAGGGGTTTGGAATTTTATAATTTCTGAATTTCTGGTCTGGTCTGGTGGGAGGCTTCTGCCGTGGCTAGTTACCACCCTACCGGCAAAGCCGTGCCGCCAAGCGATTTAGCGTTCCGGTACGATGCCGTGTAGAAACCAAAGGGGTATGGGTTTAATAAAAACTGCCATACCCCTTCCAGGTTAGCCCGCTATCATCTTAGACTGCATCATCACTTACCACCAGGTGAGATTGCAGTCAAGGGCTAACTTGTATCTAAATAAATAAAAAAAAAAACAATATACCTACTCTTATTATTTTGCATTACAAATTAGTTTTAGTTCAATCGTATCAGATAAATATTGCGTCTCGGTGTAAAAAATTGTTTTAACTAAACATTAATAAAGCCTAATGGGAATTCAAGTATGGAAGAAAATATTGAAAGCTTAGCAATAATAAAACCTCGGATGTTGCTGTAGGATTTTATAAACACGATCTTGTGCGGAGTATGAATATAATTATTTACAACTTATCAATGTATCATATTAAAAATTAAGAGCTGATTGGCGATTGCTACCGTTAATACTTGAAGCTTTGCATAATAATTTTGTAGTTATTTAAATTACCAATTAATGATATCAACTAATCTAAGCATAACACTTTTTTGTTGCTCTTACTACTTCTTAATGTGATTTTTATGAGACGATTTCATTTCAAATGTACTTCGGTTTATTTCATTAACGGCTGAATGTATCAAATTACCGAGGAAATAATATAATCTAACATGAACTGACTACACGCAATATCGCCGTTAACTATAATAATAAAGAAGAAAGAAGCTTTACATGACTATGAGATGCTAATTACGACGCGATTTACACCCACATTAGATTGCCAGTTGCCTTAATATCCAACTTTAAAGTGAGTAGTAGGTGCTTAATGTTGGAAATATTACCAGCGGTTTCACGCGTATAGGTACATACTTAGTCGACTATTGATAAGGTTTTTGGGTTAAGTGCGAGCGATAAATAAAGTATAAATCAGTTGATTGATTCGCGAAATAAAGCTGCAGACTGTTGTGCATGTACATTGTAATTCAACATAAACTTTCACATTTAGATAGTAATTATTATGTACGAAATTAGGTTAAATACGTCGCTAAAATTAAATATAATTATATGTGACCATAACTCGTAAAGAATCAAGTAGTCAATACTAAAGCGCGATAATGGTGTGCTTTTAACCTTTAAAGTAACGCTGGATTCCTGTCCCACTTTAGTGTCTCGGCAGTGAATCTCTCTTTATCGGGGTTCGACGTCTTGTAGCTATTATGTTTAATAATTTTCCCAAGGTGCAGCCTCAGAATCTTCTATGATACAAATCGGCGATAAGGCGATGGGGGTACGCAATAAATCATAGTGTTAGCGATAGACAACACTAAGTACGTGTCGCACATGTTCGCGGCCACATGCTGCGTGCGGACAGCGGCCGAGCGCGCATTACAAAGATAACATTCAAATGCCCGATCGCACCGCCCATCAAACTGACATCGCCCCACTGTACCAACTGTACAAATCCGGAAATATTCTCGCTCCGTCCAACTTTGATCACGCAAACGCAAACTGAAATTCAAAGCGAACTCTATTTTAACCTATGACCGTAATGTACGCGACTAATACGGCATTAAATAAGATGTGGTATTTCACATTTATCTTGAGCTTTGTTATTTGCTTTTAACCAGGTTAAGTCGATGGGAGATTACGATGCAGTATGTTACATATCCTAACGATAACCTAGTTCAAATCACTTACGCAGCAAACCATCTTTGAAGGCTAAGTCACTAGGTCATAAGTCCAGCGCTCCGTCAGCAAGAAACTACCTCATTGCCATACGTGACTCCGCAACGAATTGGGATTTAGCTATATTTTAACATTAAGGTATTTAAACCAAGTGAGAGATGTGAAGAGGGGCAGTCTGTCGTCACACCTCGACGCAGTCTCTTAGTTAGGTTAGATTAGATTAGATTTAGGTCGTCACCATGTAAAACTCTGCATCTAACCTTGGTGCAGAGTGCAGACGTTAGGTTAAGTTAAAATGTAAAGATTTAAGAATATAAATTTAGTAAAAGCCTATCTTCGTTTCCTTCAAAAATCCTTCTGGTTGCCGCTTACGTAACTGGCGCAGTCGGTAGGATCCTTGTTGTTCGGGCCCCGTAACTACGTAGGGTAGCTAGGGAACTGAGGACGAGGATGCGGAATCTACGGACCTGCGGCAAGACCAAAAGGAGTATCCAAAAATCGATACAACAGAGGAGACAAGATAGTACCTACAGGAAGGATTACATGTAAGTACACTTGAATTGTTCTCGTGTTGCTTCCCTGTTTCCATTTTCCTACACCTAATCATAATTTAATACTTATCTAGAATATTATCCTTTCTTTCGGTAGCCTAAATTGCCTTAGGCCCACAGAAAAATTGTTAGTAAAATAGAAGTCCTTATTTAGGTTTAGGGCAATCAATCTTGGTTACCACCCCATAGTTAGTTTATAGGTTTCGGAATCTTACATTGTTTAAGAACCGCCGAAAAATAGAAATCCAATTTTAGACTTTTAGGGTAATCTATCTAGATTACCACCTTAGAGCGTAAAAGTTTTGGCATCCTGAATTTCTTTAGGTACAGCCGCCACGTGAGATTTACGTAGAAATAATAAAGAATATTTCGATTCGATATCCGCGATGTAATTTCGTCAGATAAGCACTTTAAAATGTAGGTTAGTCTCATATCGAACAACGTTTATAATAAATTACTATTTATTATAAATTATAATAAGTAGAGTCAAATTACAGCCGCGGTTTTGCTGACTATAGGTATATAGATTCCGCTTGTGAATCGATAATAAATTCAAGATCAATAATTCATTTCAATTAATTGCGTTGTCATGTCCTACATTCTAATACTGCTGTTACCTAATTCCAAACTCGAAATAATATCGTTAGACAAAGAAAATTCAAATTACCTATAATATTAGTAAAGCCCTATTTTCGTAGGTTTTACTAGTAGGTAGGTCCATCCTAACCTTTCCTTGCAACTATCGAGACACTATTCATGTACCTACCACAGAGACAGAATGTCCGAAGCACAAATCTGAAAGTTCCTCGAGAATTCGGCCACCCATCATCATCAAGTTCACCAAACCTGAGGAAATCCTGTCAATTCAAGCAGAAGCACTTTTGGAAAAGGATCTCGAATACAATAGAAGGCTACACTTCGAGTTTGAAAAGCATGACGCCATTTCCGATGGATGCCACAAGAAATCTGACAACGATTTGTCCAGGCCATTACAAATGCTTGATTTTCACGAACGGGATAGCAGCCATCTCACAGCAGCAGATAGCTTCCACTTCAAATACCTAGCAATCTCAAGAGGATAAGGAATGCGACGTCTCGGCAACATTCGAACCATTGTTGCCTCTCTGAGGGCGGAGGTGTTACATATCCTAACGATAACCTAGTTCAAATCACTTACGCAGCAAACCATCTTTGAAGGCTAAGTCACTAGGTCATAAGTCCAGCGCTCCGTCAGCAAGAAACTACCTCATTGCCATACGTGACTCCGCAACGAATTGGGATTTAGCTATATTTTAACATTAAGGTGACGCAGGACGCTCGACCGAAATTGGCAGCGCACGTGGGTAACATGTTTGCTTTTCACTTGACATTGTATGTGAAAGTTGAGAGGCACGATGATTTTCACCGAAATCAAGCGCGCGAAAAGGGTTCAGGAAAAGTATTTTTGAGAAAAAACTGCTGAATTTATGTTTGCAAAGTAAAATTATTTCAACTAATGAATAAATAAACTACGTCTAATGATAAATTGTTTTAGAATTTTCATATCCCTAATCTTATTTATTTACGCCCAAAGTTGTCATTAATTTAGTGTTAAAATAGGAATCTTTTGAGCCTCGTAACTTTTAAATCAATACTTTTTTCAATGTTTTATATATCAATAAACCTAGATAATGACGAGGTAAATCGATATAATTCTTAGTTTTGTGTGTACAATATCGAATATTGTTGTAATTTCCCTCCTACGTTTGTATGAAGAAAGCACCGAACTGAGTCCCCTTAAGGTATTTAAACCAAGTGAGAGATGTGAAGAGGGGCAGTCTGTCGTCACACCTCGACGCAGTCTCTTAGTTAGGTTAGATTAGATTAGATTTAGGTCGTCACCATGTAAAACTCTGCATCTAACCTTGGTGCAGAGTGCAGACGTTAGGTTAAGTTAAAATGTAAAGATTTAAGAATATAAATTTAGTAAAAGCCTATCTTCGTTTCCTTCAAAAATCCTTCTGGTTGCCGCTTACGTAACTAAGTAGGTAAACGCTAACGTAGAGTTATGGTAGTAGCACTTGTAATCGTCATCTAAGATAACAGAATAAGTACTGAAAGGAATTTTATTTATTTGTTTCTCGTGTTTAACATAGTTAAGTATTACCTGTTATTTAGTCACCTTCACTTTCTCAAGTTTTTATGGGTTTAATTTAATAATTAAGTAAGTTAAGTCCTAGGTAAAAGTTACCCTTACTTGTACCGAGGACTTAAACGATTAAATGCTTATGAAATGGGAAACAATAGCAAAGCGAAAAGGCGAGCAATCTTTATTGTTCATCTCACTCTAATTCGAAATTGTTCCATTCAAATTGATTCCCATCAAAGGAGATAATATTAAAATTTACGGCTAAACGGTACATTGCGAAGGCACCGAAGAGAATTGAAGAAATAATATTTGCTCAGTACTAAAATAGTCATGTTGAATAAAAGATATGACAGAGCAACTTTTATACGATTTTACACGCGAGAATTACCTACTAAGCAAAATAGGTGTACGCGCGTTATAGAAATTATTTAGCTTTTCACCTAAGTAAGTAAGACAATAAATTTAGTCCGTAACTGACGGAATATTGTGGTGAATGTGGTGAGTTTTTAGGTTACAAAATTACAACATGGGACTATTCAAGGGGCGGACCAACAAATTCCTGAAAGGCCGGCAAACGCATTGGTGGTTCCTCTGGTACCTACTGCAAATGTTCATGGGCGGCGGCAATCACTTAACATCAGGTGACCATGCTCGTTTGCTCGTCATATTTATTAAAAAAAATAAGATTTAAAAATAAAATAAAAATGCAGAGCAAACGAGCAGGCGTGTCACATGATGTTAAGTGATTACCGCCGCCCATGAACATTTGCAGTACCAGATTATGTACCTACCTAGGATATTTGTACATTGTTCATAGTTAAACGCTTGTTTTTTAAAACTATTGTCATAATAAAATAAATGATTATGATTAACAAAGCAGATGTTTGATCTATGTTTTTGGTAACGCTATATCACTATATAATTATAATTATTATAAATGCGAAAATGTGTTTGTTTGTTAGTTTGTCCTTTAATTACGTCGCAGAAGAGCAACGGATCAACGTGATTTTTTGCATGGGTATAGTTAAATACCTGGAGAGTGACATGGGCTCCTTTTTATCCCTCAAAATAAAGAGTTCCCACGGAATTCTCGGGCATCAGCTAGGAAGAACGATAAAACGAGCTAACCTGAAAGCCCTAAAGTAGTAACTAGTCTAGACACCATCTATAGATGTTCTTATTATGTGTGTTATCTGTGTGAAATTGAAATTGTCCCTAATTATATCAAAAGAGATTATTCGGTCATTCGTGTGTCTTTCTTATGTACTAATTCTTCACGGTAAAAACGTGTTAATCGGCTCAGTTATTTGACCGTGAAGCACCTAGTAGCAAACCGACAGACATACTTTCGCATTTCAATATGAACGTGGATTTTAAAGAAAATAACCTTTCTTAGTTGGTACCTACGTACTATAGAATATTGAAGTCATCAAAAAATCTTTGTGCTATCTTTTGCGGAAGACTGCTGATTTCAATTAGGACTTTCTCTTTGCGAAATCTTGTTAAATGATCGTAAAATACAGATACATTTTAGACTAATAGAAGTTTCTTTATTCTTTATTGTTCTTTACAAACATTAAACCATTAAGTAAGTAATTACAAGTCACGAAAGGTTCAGTTCCTAATTAAATATAATGTTAGCTGATATTTATAGCAATGCTATAGGCAAGTACTGTATTCATATTTTTACTTTCTGATGTCTCTGGTACTGTTTCTCTAAAATTAACTACAAAAAGTAACTAACGTAATTATATTAATATCATTATTAAAGAGGAGCGTATTAAATAAAATGTAGCTATTACTATTACTTACCAACAATAAAAATAAAAATATGTGCTTTTCATTGCCCTGCCTCATATTATGATTTCTGTCGGTCTCTTTCGATCAATTCGATACGAAGGCGAAAGATTCGTTATTTTTCAAATGATTTGAATGTTGCTTTGCTTGAGTGTATGCGTTAAACGAGTCATGATAGTTTACTAAAACGCGAAATCTCATTCGATGCATACAAAAGGCGAGATCCCTCGGCCACCTGGGCGGTCTACTCGGCTTCTGTTCTTTCATATGATACCCCACTTAGTAATCTTACTTTGAAAGTTGAAAATACTAATTATTTGTTTATGATTGTTTTCAGATTTTACCCTTAACGTCAGCTATAAAAGCTACCTACCTGCCAAATTTCATGATTTTAGGTCAACGGGCAGTACCCTGTGGGTAGGTTGACAGACAGACAGACAACGAAGTGATCCTATAAGGGTTCGTTTTTTCCTTTTGAGGTAGGGAACCGTAAAAACAGCGAATGCTCTGTGTTATGTCAAAAGTGAATGCTCACGTGTATCTGAATCGTATCTTTTTAATTCGTACCATTACAAGACTCAATGTTTACCCAAGGTAATTAACTTAGCGAATCAATAAATCAGCGGTGTAAAATGCTTAACACCATCTAACCACAGCCACTGATGGTATGTGTGTGGGAAAGAGAAATTTGCACCGGTGAGACAGCCCGATGCAATGTTGACCTCACGATTTCAATTGTCCATGCGAATGTTACAAGGGAACTAAACGATGTCACGAGCGAGACAATTCTAGTTTTAAATTCAAGGTCAGATATGTGGCCGCTGAAACGTTATTCTTATTAGCTACATGGCAAGGGGGCGAGCGCCGGCCGGAAGACGCTGTGAAACTCTGAACATCAAAGCGAATTGCGTTTTTGCGCCGACAACCTATTCTTTTTATTATGTTTATAGCTCGACGAAGTAGACGTGAGGTTTTTCATTCCGAGCATTTTTCTTTTTTTCTTTTTTTCTTGGTAACTAGATGGCAATTACCTCGGTAAAAATAAAAATAAAGTACTTACTTACGGACATAATAATTTTCCTGTCAAAAACATTCTACATGGCTTTAGATATCCTTTCATTAGAAAAACCGACGCGTGATTAGATATTGCAGTTATGAATGAGCTTAGTTTCATCTGCATTAGTTTTATTAATCTGTGCCGCAAAAAGTTAAGCTTACAGGGATCGCATTTCGTTCCTTAGTGCCTGAGATAAAGGAACTAGTCCCTGTCATCCGTTCTAAATAAGTAGTATCGTTATCAATGGTGCTTAGAGCTGAGGAGTTTATTAAGAGTTAAATTGTTCTCGACTGTAGAGAGATAAAAGTTAATAGTTTATAGGAGAGTCTTGTACTGTATTAGATACATTATATTTATTCATGTTAGCGGCCGCCCGCGGTTTTGTTCGGCTAACATATAAATTCCCATTTATTCTGTAATTGCCGTGGAAATTAAAAAAAAACCTCTTCCCAGCTTTCTAGCTCCAAGAGTGGGCTGGATGTCGACGAGTCAATCAGTGAGCCGGGACTTTTCTTTTTACATATTTAAATATCTAATAAGAAACATTCATTAATCTACAAAACAGAACATTTCGTACCGAACGGCACATTTTTATTATATACAAAACTATCTAGTCTACTACTTGACTTGGAGACTTGAATTTTTATTGTATTTTAAAAATAAAATAGAACTGGGCTTGGACACAAAGTCAAAGTCAAATGATTTACACAAAATAGATGACATGTTTTGTTTTACTCTTATTGATTGTCAAAATTGTTAGATTTCTAAGATGGTATAGTATAGTGGTGGTAATTTATTACGTAAACTTAAAACTGAAGCTACGAGGGTTCCAAACGCGCCCAGGTCTGAAAAGAGCCCACAACAAACTGGCCGTACGTCTTGATAAAACAGAAAGTTCCAATAATTAAAAAGTGTAATACTTACTGTTAAAAGGTTTAAAGTCAACCTAAGAATCGTTAACAATAAAACGATTTTTTTATATATTAGTTTTTACGAGTATGCAGTGTCTTTTTAAAGAATAGTAAAGGTAATGAATTGGCAGTCATTGTCTACAAGGAAAGCTTGTTTTAGATACTCATCTCAGTTAGTGTTAAAACCGGTCAAAGTGCAGTAGACAAGTAGGGAATTGGGTACCATTTAAAACTTGGTCATGTGTGAGAAAGATTCCGTACCATCATACAAGATATAACATTACGTACTTTTTTTTTTTTAATTTGCATGGCGGCCATTTTGAAATTCGCCGTCTCGGTTTTTATTATTTGTTGTTATAGCAGCAAGGAGCAATAGAAATGCTCATTCTGTGAAAATTTTAATCTCTACCTATTACGGTTCATGAGATACAGTCAGCTGACAGACAGACAGACAGCGACGGACGGACAGCGGAGGTTCCCGTTGGCACCCTTTGGTTACGGAACCCTAAAGATGACTTTTGAAAGATGTTTAAAGGCAACAAAAGGTTACCGCCTCCGAACAGCGCTTATAAACAATAGGTATATTTTTAACACGGTGTTAACAGGTAGTCATAAATTTTTCACACTCTATTATTGATGTCCGATGTTGGTTTATCAGTGTCAATAAATGTATTATTAACATAATAGGCATAAAGATTTGTCACAAGAAACGGGTATTTTATAAATACCAGTTTTCTGTTCCTAATGGACGTGGTGTCAATTGAGTTCGATCTTTTCAAATAAATTATCGAGTAGGGCCTACCGAAGAATACTTAATAGTTTTTTTTACTATACATATTATAGACTTGCGCTTGAATGCAATCACACCAAACAGTAGGAGATGATGCAGTCTAGTTAATTAGAATGCGCCTGCCTAGAAGGTGTCTATTGAATCTTTGAAGGTACCAATATTATTGCTAGCTAAAACGGAAGCCGGAAGGGCGTTCCATAATCTAGCAGTGCGCATTCGAAATGAGGAAGCAAATCACCCGCAAAAATCCCGTGGGGACTCTTTGATTTTCCGGAAAAAATAGTAGGCTATGCCCGTCCTGTCCCGCCCGGATGAATGCTAGTTCTGTACAAAGTTTCGTCAAAATCGGTCAAACGGATGGGGCGTGACAAGCTAGCAGACAGACAAACACACTCGCATATTTTATAAATAGATGATGTCCGCGACTTCATCCACGTGGATTTAGGGTTTTCAAAAATCCCGTGGAAAATATTTAAATGTCCAGGATAAAAAGTAGCCTATGTCCTTCCCCGGGATGTAACCTAACTCTGTACCATATTTTACCAAAATCGGTTAAACTGTTGGGTCGTGAAAAGCAAGCAGACAGACAGACCCACTTTCGCATTTATAATATTAGTATGGATTAGTATGTCTATTAAGTAAATATGAATATGAATTTTATATTTGCAGTCTTTTTTTAATTCTGATATTTTAAGGGGCTTTTATAGGTGACCATATATTGGCCCCATCGTTACAAACTAAATTACAATCAAACTAGTTAACCCTAAACGATAACAATTTGAGCGAATCACTAACAAATACATAGACTTTCATTTTGCAAAGTCTTAATCAAGTCGTTACTTACGAATGGTCTTTTAATACCGCTTCTAGTTTCCCCGAATGCGTGTTCCACACGTACGCAGCTCCGTCCGCTGCGCCCACCGCCAGCAGCCGGCCGGCCGGCCCGAACGCCGCCCGCGACCAGTCGCAACCCACCTTGAACGACTCGTGACTGAAATAAAGCGTGTTGTTAGAAAAGAAAAGTATTGTATATCATAAGGCCGCGTTTACACCTGTACGTTTTAGTTTACGTGATTAACTTACGACAAATTTATTAATGTGAACTCTCTTATAAGTACATTTTCATTAGTTTTGTTGTAAATTTACTTAAGCTACTTGCGTGAGTAAAACTTACAGGTGTAATCGCGGTCTAAGAATATCTATACGTTGTACAAAAATTTAATGGATAAGAGTATAATAGGCGGCTTTATCGCGATTCTTTTAAAGAAAGCGGAAAAAGTGCCCATACATAGACATTTCTACCTTCAGGTTTGCCTGAAAAATAGAAACTCGTATCGTGTATGGGTATATCCAAAATCGACTTTCTTCGTACGAGTTCTAAAACATACGTACTACGTAGTAATAACGTCATCATCATCATCATCATCATCGTCAATTGATAGACGTCCGCTGCTGGACATAGGTCTTCCACACGGTTAGCGCCGCTGAATCCAGTGGCTTCTTTAGACTACTTAAACAATAAAAACTTAGTCAGTTTTAACGAATTTTATAGTGCAAAATCCATACACATAAAACTAACACAACATAAAAAAGTATTAGTATCGGTGACCTTAATCCCAGAAATATTTACTTTAAGTGTGTATCAATAAGCATTCAATACATTTAAATAAAATAATACTGCCATTTTATAATAAATGGTCACATTTAAATATTTATGCCACAACAATTGCAACTTTCATACACTACAATTTTATTTTTGGGTTAATTCTGTTAAATTTGAATACGACTTCTGGTTTCGAAAGTGGTGTAATAAATAATAATAAAACGAAGATAACGCTAAAAAAATTCGCCACAGCATCTAAACTGTAGAAAGTGAATCACTTATAATATAATATTATTGACAATTTAATACTATAATAATTTCCAACATTTATCCTTAATGCTTTTCTTGCGTGACTTCTGTTAATTTTTTATACGTCGGTATCTAATACTTTATGAGATAAAGAGTGACATTTAAAATGTACATGAAATCCCACACATAAAAGAAAATACGAGTATGAGTGTTAAAAGCTTGGAAATAGGTTAAGATACCTGCAACATGCCAAGTTTAAACCACTCAAAAGCGCTGGTTAGGTCCTTCAACAAGAAGGCGGCGTTTGCCGTGCTGGTAGGAAAAACCTTTACATTTTAGAGTGAGCTTTAACGGGTCACTGTGGAATAAACAGACACATAAACAACTTATTAAGTTCCAAAGCACAAATGACTGCAGACCATGCCAGGAGTTTATTGAGACTCCGATCCATATTATCTGCTACTGCCCCGCTCTAAAGCATAAACGTAGCATAATAGCATCCATATAGAAACACATATATCACAATGGATCGGAGACGGTTGACGCAATACAGGGCTCAAGTAGATACAATATGCTCTAATAATAATTAGATTTTACTCTCACCGGGAAGCGTGCGAACGGTGGACAGACGAAATAAAACGAGTTGCAGGGAGCAGTTGGATTCGAGTGGAAGTTCGTTCCAAGAGACCTAGGCCAGCAGTGGGCGTCTATCGCGTGATAATGATGATGATGAATTAGGTTTTTATACAACGCCGCCGCGGGTAACAGATTAACGTGCTAAATAGAGATGAATTAACAAATCGTACGTATTTAGTTTGCCACTCTACCGCGTTATTGCCGTCATGTCTGGTGTTTGGCCAGGCTAAATTAATCCTTATTTATATATCTGTTACAATATTTGATACTTACCTGAACGATCGCACTATTGTGTTCATCCGTAAGTCTATGAGCTGTATCGTGTCATCTCGTACACACGCCAACAAATAATTGCTATCTGTAAATAAAAGAAACAAAAGCTCATAATATATCATCAGCTAAAGAATTATGTCGAATATAAATTATATGGAAGAAAGGCAACGACCGCAATTTCAAATTGTATATAAAATTTTATACTAAGCTCTGATAAAAGCCGTCAGTCAAAATAAGTTGGTAGGCAATTTATTTTACGAGTCAAGGCAGCAGCGGTAAACTTTTAACTGCGTGCAGTAGAATAGTACAATTTTAATGTTTCACGTGAAAACCTCGAGGTCATCTCAATTAAAACTAGTTACATCTGTCGAAAAGCAGGTTGGGAAAGTAACTTCACAAGGGCCTGTACCCTGCTGCCGGTGTTTTACAGGAAAGCCGTGACCGTGGAAGAACCATTAGAAATTTTATACGCTGTGGCGGCACATAAAAATGGCAAAGAATTCAAAGATAAGAAAGTGGTTTAATTGCCGGAACGTTTGAGCATCGTATTCACAATTATCTATACTAATATAAAAATAGGAAAGAAAATATACATTCTTTAAAAATATATTTTGAAGACTTATATGGCGCAAAGTAGCAAATATTTACATCGCACACACAATATGGGTCGATGAGTTTCTAACCTTCCTATCCTATTAATTAACTTTAATTGAATCAGTAATTGTAATAATTTTGAAGAAATGTAAGTATTATTCGATAAACAACTCCCTGGATTTGAATGCTACGTATTGCTACGTGCCATATACTAATAATTCACAGATATTACAATATTCCATCGCTGATGAAGTCGCTGACATCCGCTAGTTAATGTAATAAAATTATCTGTTAAACTACCGGTTTTATATTTATACTTTCATAGCAAAATAACGGTAAAATGATTAAGTGTTTTTAGATCTAAGTAATTAGCGATGTCGAAGCGTAGCTTAAAATAAATTAACAATCAAATGTTAATGAAATAAATCTGTTTCCCAAATTGAATACCTTTCTCTTAGCCAAATAAAATAGTTGTACCAGTTTGGTTTTATAAATCAAAATGTAAACATTTTAAGAAATTAAAACTTTAATCATATTTAATCATAAGAACAACGATCTAGCTAGGAAGGTTCTATTTTAAGAAGAGGTTGGGTAGCGTTCGGAAATTTCTAAATATTTTTTAAATACATATAAAAATTTCGGGTTCGGCAGGATTTGAACCCGGGTCACCCCTGCAAAGCGTTTGTAAAGCTTCAAGGTGTCTTTTCATCCGAAATTCCTTAGTCCTGAAGACCAAAATTTTGTTGCCAATACGAATCTGAAACATAAGCACTGACTATGGACCTCATAAAAAAGCCAGAGTTACTCGGCGAGCGACGGAGATTCTCTACGTAACCAATCAGAAATGAGGAGATACATCCTCATTTCTGATTGGGTTACAGAATGAGGAAAATGTCCTCATTTTCCTCATTCTGTCCTCACGAATCTCCTGATTCCTTGAACTGACATAGTTCAACGAATTGCGAAGCTGAAGTGGCATTGGGCGAGATACACAGTTCGAAAAATTAATAGACGTTGGTCAACAAGGTGCTACAATAGCGATCTCGCCCCGGAAAGCGCAGGATTAGCAGATCTCCTACCTAGATGGACAGACGACGAACACAAGTCCATGGCGTGTAGAAGTCCCTACAAGAGACCTATGCCCAGCAATGGACGTCTAGCGGTACCTACTACGATGATGACGACGAATTATCACATCGACACATTATTTAGACATGATGTTAATAAGCTTATTTCGATAACTATGAAGGCCAAAAAAATTTAAAGACTGATCCCGTTATCCAGCGCAATGGTATTTTAGGCTTGTCACCGATCCGCATTGCTCGGTCGTCAATGCTGTCATAGAGAAGTTTATAAGCGGTGTAACGGGTAACTGAAAAAATATTTACCATTATGATGCAAGAATGATTGCGAAATTATGCGTACCATCAGTTTGAGGTGATTTATCTCATGCCTCACGATCCGACTAGCTGATATGGAAATAGTTTATTATATTCCAGGAGTAGGTAGCCATATTTTTTTCATCAAACATTTGTATTAATAAATAATAAATAAAAATATTTGTAAGTTAGCTGTTACTAGTTTCAGAATTAGAGCGAAAAATAATAATATGGAGATTTAATAAGTAATTTGACTGCGCTTCTCATTAATTCTTAATAGTTCGTTGCAAGACTACCCAAAATATTATTTACTATTTTTGGTTGCCCTTTTAATTAAAATGTGATCATATCAGGTTTCTCATGTCTTATCTAGTGCAGAATTATTTATTTTCACGTGGGAATAAACTCAATCTCTATGTTAATGTGCACCATGAGTTACATCCGCCCCAATAACCACATATTTAGCTCACAAGCGAAGGTTTCTTGTGAGATATAAGTTGTATCTTAGGAACGTGTGGCCTAAGTTGTGACAAAGCATATCAAACGATTGCGATAGTTAAGCAACGTTGATCAGTCGGTAAGTGGATTATTGACCAACTTTGGAGGTCCGAATTGGGCTTTTTCGTTTGTTCCGTAGAATAGAATGGTCTATAATTTTATTCAAGTAAACTTTTACAAGTGCTTTTGAATCGTCAAATAGTTTTTCCACTGGTTCGGAATGAAGTTCCGACTGAGAAGAACCAGCAAGAAACTCGGCGGTTTTCAGAGATTCAGAGAGCACGTTAAGCCATCGATCCCGGTTCTCTTTCATTTTCTTAACCCCCAGTACTCCTATAGTTACGTGATTAATGGATAAGGGTCAAATACCCTCAGTATGGCGAGGAAAACAACGCAGAAAGAGATAGACAGAATAGTACCCATGCAGTAGTCACAATACAGGCGTGACACGTTGGTTTCTGCAATAAAAGTCCAATATAGTGACAGATCTGGACCAAGCGTGATGCGTAACTGTGAACATGGTTTCCCCATTCATTTGTCGGCGAGGTCGCTCGCGACGAAATCGACGTGATTTAATCAGTTGCACAGGCAGTGACGTCCCGGCACTTCGATTGATTGAAGGTATCAATCTCGTGTTTCGTGCCGGACGGACCGTTACCGACAAAAAAGGGATTGATCGAGACACGCGTAACGGAAATGGGCATCGCATACCCGTCACGTCGTTGTGCTGACACGAATACCGAAACTAATATACTATGCATTCAATTATCTGTGAATATTAGTTTGGGGCAATAGAAATTAACAAGCCAACAAGCCTTTTCAATATCGTATTTCCAGATTCGTTAAGTAAGAGTATTTAGCAATAGTCGTGCGTACGGCGCAGCGCAGCGCCTCGTGTTTAATTATCTTGCAGCGATCGATATCGTGATTATGATATGCGCACCTCTACTGAGGTCGAGCGACGTGACCTTGCCCTGCAGCATGATGTGATTGGCCGACATTTCTGTGCGTATATCCCAGAAGCGTATCCGCTTGTCGAAGTGGCCCGAGATGATGGTGGAGCCGGCGCCGTCGGACGTCACGAGGTCGTTGCAAGATGATCCTGCGAACTTAGTTTCTGTACCTGTGGACGGCGAAAATGTACTCAGAGAAGTAGGAAAATAAATACTGTGCAATCTGCTGTAGTCACGCAACTTACGCACGTTATTAAGCCAAAGTAGCGGAAAGAAGTAACGTGAGAGAATCGCGTGTCGCAATTCGCAGCCTTAATAACTATACCTAATAGAGAGAGAGAGCCAGCGCGTGCCAAACCTTCGTTATTTTATAAAAGCTGAAAGTTTCTCTGCGTATTGTCCCCAATACTGGGAAAAACGTTTGTTTGGATGTTTGTTTGGATAATGGCGGCTTTGGGAGATAATCAATACTTATAATAAAATAGGTAATATAGGTGTAAAAAATCTTACGTTAAAATGTAAAGTCTAATATAATCTAATCTAATATATATAAAAATGAATCGTTAAATGTGTTGCTAATCGCAAATCTCGAGAACAGCTGCACCGCTTTCGCTAATTCTTTTTTTATAATATTCCTTGAAGTACGAGGATGGTTCTTACGGAGAGAAAAATTTAAAGTATTAAAATAATAATTAAGGTACCGACTGATAGGCGGTAGGTACGAAGTTCGCCGGGTCAGCTAGTTTTTTATATTTTCTTCAGAATAGTATTAGAAATCACGTCGTATTGAAGTTACGTATAATAGATTTTTTACACCTTTATTACCTGTTATCTCCCAAAGCCACCATAATCCAAACAAACATTCAAACAAATGTTCCTCCCAGTGCTGGACACAATACGCAGATAAACTTTCAGCTTTTATAAAATAACGAAGGTCTGGCACGCGCTGGCTTTTAGTCCATAAGCTTTTCTTATGAGTAAAGTGCAGGCCGCGATACACTGAATCTCGTTAAGATGGTCACCGACAGATTGGGGAAGATTTAAATTAAGATAAATTAATTGAACAAATCGCTACTGACTATTAGTGATTAATTAACCGTCTGAGATCAAATCTGTTAACGAAGTAACAAACGATTAAGTGTTTCTATATAGTGATCTTAATCTAATATTTGAGATATATAACTAGTATATAATACGAACGTGTGTTTATTTATTTATTCTCATTCGTCATTGAAAAAATCTGTTTCTTACAATCATTTGTATTTAGGGACATACCTACTTACCTATATCTTCTAAATATATGAAAAGAAAACTGACTGACTGACTCTTCAATATCCAGCCCAAGTTCTTAGATCTAGAAAGCTGTAATTTTGTACAGAGGTTCTCTTCATAATTTAGACAAGAAATAAGGTTGAATTTTCGAGATTCCCACGGTCGCTAGTCAAAGTTTATGAAATATCCCCTCTATTTATTTGTTTTTCCCGAATATCTAATAATAATCCACGTTCTGTTCGTAGTACCTACGGCAAATGTTTATGAGATCACATTTCATTATTTCATACAAGCTCTCATATAATATAGCTTTTGATAGAGTTGCTGATTAGATAGTAACGAACATCCCCATTGTGTGGTAGTAACATACATTTGAATTTTATATATACATATTCAATTTAATTTCTTTTCTAAGATTTAAAATACGTAACTTACACATTCTACTCCTAAGATCCCATATTTTGAGCGTTCTATCATGGCTGCCAGTGATGACTTTAGTTGGTTCACCGAGAAATTTGGCTGCCATCACTTTGCCGCTGTGTCCCGTTAACGTATGCTGTGAAAAAAGGATATATTTCATGAAAAGTGCAAATAACAACGGTTTAGTTAGAGTAATGGTGTGTGTGTAAATAATAATAGGTGGTCACGTAAGAATAAAGACATCAGTGATGATTTTTTACGCTTTTTACGCTTAACTACAACATGGGGTTATTTAAGGGGCGCGGAGGACCAACAAATTTCTGAAAGGCCGGCAACGCACTAGTGGATTCTCTGGTACTGCAAATGTTCATGGGCGGCGGTAATCAGTTAACATCAGGTGACCCAACTGCTCGTTTCCTCGCCATTTTTATAAAAAAAAAACTGATATTATAAATGCGAAAGTGTGTCTGTCTGATTGCTAGCTTTTCGGGGCCCATCACAGCCGATTTTGTCAAAATTGGTACAGAGATAGCTTGCATCCCGGGGACGGACATAAGCTACTTTTTGTCCCGGATAATCAAAGATATCCCACGGGATTTAAAAGGCCCATCCATTTAACCCATTTTGACATTTGGTATAAGAGATAGCTTACGTCCCGGGGATGGACGTAGGCTACCTTTTAGCCCGGCTAGTTTAAAATCTAATTTTTTAAATGCCTAAATCCACGCCAGCGAAGCCGCAGGCATTATCTAGTTCCTTAGCAGGTAATATGATTTAAGTAGGAAGTTTAAAAAAGCGTGCCTATACATATCGCTTTAAACCGAACAACGAACAATAACCATTTACACGAAGTGGCCGACTACAAGCAACGATTATTATCGTCTCTTCTGCAGTTTCGTGATCCGCAACTAACCTCGTGTGCTACATTGTCAACTCACGAAAAGACCCCAGGTTCGTTTGCATGTAAACTATGGATTAATTTTTCAATGTCGCGACTGTCTCGAGGCAAGAGACCAAAATACAATACATATACTAATATTTCAAATGCCAAAGTGTGTCTGTGTGTCTGCTAGCTTTTTACAGTCCACCCTTTTAACCGACGAAAGGTACAGAGAAAGCTTGCATCCCGGGGATGGTCATGGACTTTTTGTCCTGCAAAACTAAAGAGTTTTCACGGGTTTTTTAAAAACCTAATTTTTCGTAGACGAAGTCATAGGCTTGTGATTCATTAGGTATCTAGAATTAATTAAGTTTTCTGTTATATTTCTAGCGTTTGATGTAAACTACACCATTAACTTAAATAAAATATGTTTGTGTTGTACACACATTATTAAAGATATTTATCTGTTACAAGAAACCGCCAGCTACTGAATGACACCCGATAGCGTTTAAAGGTAATGTTCGACTACGACTAACGATTATAGTCTCCTTTACGGCTTCGTGATCAACGAAGAACCTTGTGTGCTGTATCCAGCTCTCACGAAAGAATTGACGCCAGGCCATTTGCATATTTATAAACTGTAGATTGATGCTGGTCGCATATTGCAGACGAACCGTACGCGCCGGATGTCAATATTTCTTCAGAGGGAATAAGGGAATGAGGTAAGCGTGTTCCACCTTAGGCTGCACTCTTACATCAATCACACATTACTTGCCAGCAAGTCTGATTATTTATCTAAGCGCAAGTCTATAAATTAAAAAAAAAACAATACTAGCAGCACCAGTCTAAAATCCGCAGCACATCACATGCGCCCAAGAAATGCGGATGACGTCATCAGAATGTTCTGCAATTTAAAATGTTTAGCGCGTCATGCGCGTCGTCACCGGGGTCTACACGAAGGAACACGGGGAAGGCTAGTCACGAATGGGCCACTGGCTTCAGTAGGTATTACATAGCCGAAGACTATAATATAGACCTCAGTGGAGCAGCACATGACTGATAGGTGGTAATATCAATCGCACCTACTGCAGCTCGATTGCGGTATAATGACATGTCGCATCGCAATAGTAATATCCTATGGATCGTGATCGTTACAGTTGATAAATTTGGTAATACGCAGACGATTGATGCACTATGTCGCAATCGGTCGCAATCGCGATCGGAATGCTGATTAACTTAGATACGATTACACTACTATAGTGTGGCGTATGTTGGAGTTTTCTTGGGGTCGATGGCAATAGTAGGCAGCGTGCTGCTGTATACTTATGTATGGTAGAAATATATCTCTAAAATATCTCTCTCTCTTAGTGGTACGTATGCACAAGCTCAAAAGTTGCGTTGCGTTCGGCGCTTGTGGCTCCTCCATGATGTGCGATCAACATTACGGGTCCGTTAAATCATGTCAAAATGACGATGCAATATAACGTTATTTAATAGCGCGTCCGTGTGTACTACCTCAATACATCGTTACATAATGCAGTAAGTTCCTGTCCCTTTAGTCAGTTTATAACGTTAACATTACATATTATGTATTATGATATTTAATAGGTTATTGGCTATTTCGCTATTGATTTATGACACAATAATATTTACATTGTCGATGTTCATTTTTAATATCGTTTAATATTATATGTCCCGTTATATTCTAGTAAAATGTAATGAATTTGATCAATCTATTAAGGCGGTAAATCCTAATCAGGCCAATATAATTTCTCCATAGTAATAAAACAACAGTTGCAATGAAACACAACAAAAGCGCTAAATAAAGCCAATTAAAAAGTAAAGAGCGACTAAACTGTCATCACAACTCGTGAGATAAGCGACCGGATCTGTCTCCTGCTCTTAATTACCAACAAAACGCCTTATTATCACGCAGCTTCGTCGAATCTCTTTCCTTTTAAGTACTAAACAATAACATAAAGTTACGCTAGAAACGCAGATATGCACACATTGTTATGTGTAAGTACCTGGAGGTTTATTGTTTAATGTACTTATGTATGGTTATGTAGTCTCATAAGTATTTTGGACGTGTATAGTAATGTACCCACCTATGAAGTACCACCCACTTACCACCAGGCAAGAGATCGGAGGCCAAAGACTTACTTTTATCGGACAAAAAAAAAATCAGTTAGCTGCGGGACAATAGATCTGTGATCTCCTAACTACGAGTATACCTGACTTCAGCGCGGCTTGTGTCACCACTCACCAGTATTTTCACGTGACGTTTTATGTAAATATTATTATACCTATTATATTACATTCAGTAATACAAATTAAGCTCAACGGCATCTCTGCGATATAAAAAAGGAATCGATTACAAGTTTATTCAGTAAAAAACGACATATCTTGTCGCCAACTAAATTACGAGACTAGTTAAGCTGTCAATAATCCCGCATCACAAGTGGTAGTGTGTAGGTGAAAAATTCTTGTAAATTTACTCGTTAAAAACTAATTCAGTATTTTCTTAGTACCCATAAATACAGGCTATGGCAACGGTTCATGAATATATTAAAAAAATATTATGTTAATAAAATGGAGGGTGTACTTATTGTTAAATACCCAGAGACTCTAGTTTAACTTTTTAAGCTCTAGTCTAATATGACATGTGCGTGCGTGTATCTGTCATTTAGTACTGTATGTACCATGTACCTACCTACTGGCAAACGTAATTTGACGACCCCATAAGGCAGATTTACGTAACTCCGGTGTCACGTTGAAAACGTTTAAAACTTTACACTAAGGGCCTTTACACACTACACCCGATCCGAATCCAAGAATTCTCGAAGTAGCTAGTACCTACTATTTGTATGATGGATTGCGCACTAGACCCGAATTTCATTTAGCATCAGATTCGGTTCGAATACAGTGCGTAAAAACCCTAACGCCTCAAAACAGTTTTAGCCCGTGTGCGAAACTAAGCGAGAACACTGTCACGTTTCCATGTTCCCGCGCGCGGATATCGAACAGCGATAGCTTGCCCAAATCCGTTCTGCGAGTACATTCCACGAGGAGGAATTAATTAAACGTAATCCACAAGGCGCCATTACCCAGCGAGCACTGTCCACACAGTGCAACAAACGGGACCTTATCGTTGCTTTTAAAATTTATAGTATAACGGCTAATTAAGCACTTAGTTCCTCCATCGCATCACGAATACGAAGAAGGTAAATTACACGAGAGCTTTCGGGTTATTGCTGACATCCGTACGAAGGTACACTAATTGAAGGGGTTAAGGGATATCATTGCGACAGGTCTAATTCAACTCTAACGAGCTCATATAAATGTCCGACCTGGCGCACATGTGAATGCATTGACCCTTCAGTTTATTAGAGGAATTAAACATTAATATAAGGCTCTTCGTAGTTCATACGGAACAATAGGCAATTAAATAAAAAGCAAGAAACTATCGCGTTCACTATTGCATTTCATTTGTTTGTTCCTTAATTATCATTCACGACATGCATACATGTTTATTTAATAAAGATGTAAAGGATCGCAACGTAGTCGGGCCGTGTTCGAACCGGTAGCAAACATGGACCGCGAGCAATCATCATATTATGATCAAAGAACACCAACGCTGAACCGACTATGGGCATGTAGCGTGTTCCAATCGGCGCGCTGCGGTGGCTTTTCAGGGAAAGGAGACTATGAAAATACTTTTCTAAAACACTGATTGACCACCTTTTTTTTTGTCGCACAGCTTCTTTAAAGTGCTGTACTCTAACTCACAGTTTATGATTTCATTAGCATTTGACTTTCCACGCTATTTTTAGGATTCCGCACTTCAAAAGGAATCCTTATAAGATGACCTCGTTGTCTGTCTCTCTGTCGTGTCTTTCAATGTGGGGGAATCAAAACCTACAGGGTACTTTCTGTTGACCTAGAATCATGATATATTTGGCAGGTAGCAGTCTTATAGCACAAGTAAAGGAAAAATGCCGATAACCGTGAATTTGTGGTTACATCACAAAAAATGTGTTCACGACCAAATAATTAGTTTACTGAATCCCATCATAGATGGCGCTGTCCGTCATTAACTTGCAGTATTGTATCACTCCAACATAACATATGTTGGAGTGATACATTTTTATTATACTGTTTTGGGATTTTTGTACGATGGTACGGAACCTTTCGTATGCGAGTCCTGCTCGCACTTGGTTTCGGTTTTTTTGTTTAATCCTTTAATCCAGTTTTATTAACTTTTTATTATATCTGTGCTCCACGATCTATTCTTGTTGCAAATCATGGTAATAAGAAACTTAATTTAAAAGCAATTATAAATGTTACGATTTAATAATAATAATTGATATGGATTAGCTTCCCCAAGGCTGGATATCAGACATTCGCTACACTTATCTTTGTGCTATGAATTTGAATACCTGAGTGGTTGCTAGAATATATAAATAATGTACGTGCTCCCAGCGAAATAACTTATTCCTTATAAATCAGTTGATTTGAATTGCACTCTCTCATTAGCGATTCCAGTTGTGGTGCGTTGTGCAGAACTACACAACTTATTACTTTAGCTGGACAATTAAATGCATTCGCAAAATATCTATGCAATTGTATGGAAGTTATGGATAGATATTTTGTGCTTAGTCATGTTACAAGTTGAGTTCAGTATAATGCTATGTACGTTGGATATTTCGAGTTGATTCATTATTTTTCTATACAAGAATTATTATTTATACGTGCCAAAAAAAACAATAACAAGAAGAAAAAAAGAAAAAAGTGGACAGGGAAACACTTCTTTCTGAGAGGTCTAGGCAGTGGGGAAGGTTGGTTTACCTACTCCGTGGTGGTTGATATCGAAGAAGAATCGGAACAATAAAGATAGAATTGGGATTTATCAGAATACTTAAATAAACATTAACGTTAAATATATTTTTGTTTCTTCAAAAAGTTGAAATGATTTTTTTAATTATTAAAGTTAATGGTTTTCAGTCATTTTAAAACTATTTGCCGATAAAATATCACGTATATAACGTATCACGTATAAGATTTTGACGAATTGAGGATGTTCAGAATTTTTGTCGGTGGCAAACATACTCGTAAAAGGGTCATAAATAAAACCACACTTCTGATAACGTCTGTTCTTTACAATTACTACCGTTAAAAGCTAGTTACGCAAAAGTCTCGCTATCACATTGTCCTTAGCTAAAGCACGTGCGTCGTGCACGTAGATTCATTGGGTTCTGCGCACTTCCTCGTAGATCTTGTCTCGAAGAGTAAACTACGTAAGATAACCATTAAATCATATATGGGACTGACGTGGTGATTTAATCACTTGCGGTAGAGATGCAGTGGACTCTGTATAGAAAGAGAGCCAGCGCGTCACAGCCTTCGTTTTTTTATAAAAGCTGAAAGTTTCTCTGCGCATTGACGCCAAAACTGGAAAGAATATTTGTTTGGATGTTTGTTTGGATCATGGTGGCTTTGGGAGATAACAGGGAACAAAGGTGTAAAAAAATATTACGTCAAAGTATGAATTCAATTTTTTTTATACTTTCTTCGGAATACTATTAGAAATTACATCATGCATTGCCAGACCCTTAAAGTTAAATAAGTTTGGGTGTCTGGCATGGGGTTGCTACGACACAAAGGCTGAGATCTATACAGCGCACTTTGACTTAAGATTGAGTTAAAACGAGACAGATTTATATGAGAGATATACATCTGTCTCGTTTTAACTCTGTCTTAAGTCTAAGCAAAGTCAGAGTGCGCTCTATAGACATCACTAAGTGTCTGGAAATGCATGACGTGATTTCTAATACTATTCCGAAGAAAATATAAAAAATAGACTTTATACTACATTGACGTAATATTTTGTCCCCCTTTATTTCCTTTTAACTCCCAAAGCCAGTTCCGTTCCTTCCAGTGTTGGGGATATGCAGAGAAACTTATAGCTTTCATAAAATAACGAAGGTCTGGCACGCGTTGGCTCTTGGTGTGTACATGCATGCGATATTTGTACTGTTCGGCGGCCATTAGTAAACTATGCTACGCCATTTGCAATTACTGATTTGTGTGTGAAAGATTAGCTGTTGTAAATAGGAAAAGGTATTTCTTATCACATTATTACTTGTTAGGGGTGTCAGTTACATATTTGAAAGTAAATGCATTTTTTAAGAATTCAATATTATTTATCTAAATATATAAAAAGAAAAGGTGACGGACTAACTGACTGACAGAATGATCTATCAATGCACAGTTTTATTTGACGGATTGTGCTGGAATTTGGCATGCAGATAGCTTTGATGACGGAGATACTAGACAACCGCTAAGAAAGGATTTTAGAAAATTCAATACCTAAGGAAGTAAAAGAGAGGTTACGCGGATGAAGTCGCGGGCATCAGCTAGTTCATAATATGACTGTTAATGTAAGTAACAATAAAATAAGCCCATGATATTATACTCCGAATTTCAATTAATCGTAATACAATTAGATAGATAAAATATTACATAACATGACAAAAACAAAGAAACTAAAACTAAACAATTAAATTAAATTAAACTAAAACTATACAATTATTTAAGGTATGAAAAATATTCCTGAGTACCTACAATCAAACCTCTGAAAAAACTTTATGAAATCGTTAATCTCATATTTTCAGTACAAATGAGAATTTTAAAACTTCTTTTTCGCCCGCTGAATTTCTATCTTATTCTCAGTACGTAAGTAGGTATTTACTTGGGCCACGACTACACTTGTAAAATTTGCTCACGTAAGTAAATCGTTCAACTTACGTAAAAGTTGTCAGTAGGTATATAATAAAAACTACTTATAACTACTTATATTAGTAAAATTGACGTAAGTTCATCACGTAAGCTACTTAGTGAGTAAGACTTACAACTGTAATCGCGGCCTTATAGATACAAATTCGCAAACATTATACAATACTCGCAATAGTCTTCTTTATCCATATCCATACTATCCATACTAATATTATAAATGCAAAAGTGTGTCTGTCTGCCTGTCTGTCTGTTAGCCTTTCACGGCCCATCAGTTCACCCGCTTTTGGCGAAGTTTAGTACATATATAGCTTGCATCCCGGAGAAGGATATAGGCCACTTTTTATCCCAGAAAATCAAAGAGTTTCCACGGGATTTTTGAAAACCTAAATCCACGCGGACGATGTCGCGGGCATCATCAAGTAGTCAATATTCCAGAGTATAACTCGTATGCAAGACCTAGGAAGCGACATTAGTGGAATTTAAATAGTAAGTACCTATTTAAATAAGTGAAGACAATATCGAACAAAATAGCATTATTCGATAATCGCAAATCAATTGCTGCTCTAGTTCAATGTTGTGTTAGTTTCGTTTATTATCTGTCTGATAATAATGATTGTTTTCTAAATGTTTACATAGTTAATGGCTAACTCGGGGCGCTCTGGAGCGCGCTTATCCTAAAGCTATGATACTATAACGCAAGGAACTGGTGCAATAAAGCGAGCGATAAGTATTAGTTATGGGATTATAACTAACAGGAAGTCAATGATCTCAACTAATGTATTTATGATACCCAATAATAATAATGAACAAAGATTAAATGGAATGATAGACACTTACTTACTACATTCTGTTACACTGAATGATACTGAAATAGACAATAGTCGGGCTAATTCTGTTGTATAAAAATGACAGGTGCTCTTTCATATTGGTCCCTGCGGAAAAGGATTGCACTGGATTTAACCAGGATTTTTAGGCATTGCTTCGCCAAGATCTGCATCCGTACGTAGTTGTAATTTTACGAACACGTACGAAGCGATTTGACTTCACGTTTTTAAAATTCAAA
This sequence comes from Maniola hyperantus, assembly GCF_902806685.2. Classification (NCBI taxonomy): domain Eukaryota; kingdom Metazoa; phylum Arthropoda; class Insecta; order Lepidoptera; family Nymphalidae; genus Maniola; species Maniola hyperantus. The sequence continues at coordinate 7,548,004 of NC_048545.1, read as the reverse complement.
CCGCTAGGATAAGGAACGCCCTTCTAGCATCAGTTTTCCCTTCTAATTAGGTATAACATGGGTACATCTTCTAAGCAAGCGCGCTCCATCTTAGACTGCATCATTTGCCAGCAGGTCTGATTGCAGCCAAGCGCTAGCGCAAATTAAAAAAAAAAATTGAGATTATGTACCTACAACAGAAATAGCCACACTATCAAGCCTCTGATGAGAATAATAAAAACCGAATAGATAGCAGGAATCGCAGACATTAAATAAAAAAAAAATTAGACCATAAATTAATTCAACACAGTACAAAAAACTAAGAAACAAAATTTACCAAAACTTATTACTAGGTAACAGGCAACAATACATTGTAACATGTTTTTCAATTTCTTTGAAAATTGATTTTTATCCATCAAAGCGACCGTTATAGCGTTTTACAAAAAAAAGTATATATACCTATGGTATTTTTTCTAGTAAGTTTATAATTTTTATGATAGTGATAGGTCACTTCAAGGATATTTTTAAATAATCACATATCAAAAACCTGCCAGTTTTGCAACTTTTATATGTACGTAGCTATTTAAAATTATTTAGGAACTATTAAGTTGTCTATAATGGAATGCAATTACTTACATTAATTAGATGACAATTACTTCGTGATTATTATATAACAGGGATTAGATACTGCCATACTCCTTCCAAGTTAGCCCGCTTCCATCTTAGACTGCATCATCACTTACCACCAGGTGAGATTGCACTCAAGGGCTGACTTGTATCGAAATAAAAAAAAGATACATAAAATTGCTGTCGTCTAATTAGTAATAATTCTCAGATTTATAAATATTAACTAGATATGCACGGTGCATACCTATATACTGAAACGATAAATTACATAATTATATTATTGTGTATATGTATCGTTTCACGTTTAAAGTCGTCCAGAATAAAAGTTTTTTTTGTAATTTCTCAAACAAAAAAAAATTATAACATTTTGCATAATGACCTGGAAATTGACCAATTAAGTAGGTTTTAATTTGCATAATTTGACCAGGGATGTGCATGATCTTAGGTGATAAAGACAGACATTGAGTTCGTTAAGCAGCGTGAGAACATTTTTATTTTATGATTACAATATTTAGGTCCAGGTACTCAACGTCAATATCGGAAAGTTTTATGTACTGTTAAATTTTATATAACAATACTAAAACATGTTGTCTAGATAACCTCTAAGAGTTTTTACGACTTGTTGTTTTAGAAAAAGTTTGACTACTAATTAAATATAAATTCTATTAAATTCCAGAATGCCCATTACAAATATAACTTGCCTTGAATTTTTTAAATTCCTATAAATTAACTTTAAGAAGTCCGATTTTTAGCATCACGCATAAATATTCGAGTTATCTATCATATTGAAATAAGAGATAAATTACAATTCTCCTTACTAGTCCAATAATTGTTGCACTCCCACGGGGTTCCAATGATATATAATATCGAATAATAATGTGACTTGTATGTTAAAATATTGTAAGAATTATTGTAAATAAATGGAGTGCAATCAATTAATAAATGAATACAAATATGAATATTCTTCAATTCTACGTGAAATTAGAAAATGAAATATAAATAAAAAACAGTTATTCTGACTTTCGTAAATATTAAGTTCAAAGAAAGTTTTTGATATTTATTCCTACCACACGGTTACTTCAAAGATGCTAATCACGAAGAAAATCCATACGCGTTTAACCTACAAAATATTCGTGATATAGAACCGTCTCGCAAGCTCTAGACTGGGGGCGTTAATTAAACAACTTTACGAGTTCATAATTATTCGCCGTTTATTTACGTTATCTTATCTATCTCGCTGGTGAATTGCATCTCGGAGACATTTTACGTACAGTGGAGCACTAAAGTTGTATGCATAGAACGCAGTCGGCGGGCTGTGACAGAACATGCCATATACGTCGAGCTTTTGGTTATACCGGGGTTAATGGCGTTCAAGAAAGGTACGAGTACAACTCTCATTCATTAGATAATAATATATTCATTCATTCACTATTATACTATCAACAAGTATAAGCGAAAAGATAAATTCAAGAGTCATTTTATAAGACTTTACAAATACTTATAGTTATTACATGTGCAAAAAACGGAGAAAGCATTATATATCTTGTTAAACTTCACCCGCGATTTTGCTTATCGCTTTGTAAGCATTATACCCCAGTTTTGATATTGTGTTGATGTTTTCCTTACCTTGTGATTAGTGCGACTTGCGAAGCTAAGATTGTTAGTAAATGTTTATTTATTGCTGGTTTAAAAAAACTGTGCTAGTAGACTTCATTTTATTTTTAAAATATAATCAGTAAGACGCAGAGAAACTTTCAGCTTTTATAAAATAAGGAAGATCTGGCACGAGCTGGCTCTCTCTATACAAGTATTTGTAGCGATGTTAGTATAAGTTCATTTGATTTTGATTGTGATGAATAAAGTATTACTTTAAAAAAATGTGTTAGTAATTTTATTCTCATTTAGTTGCGTACCGAAAAAATATCGATATCGATTACCCGGTATGCGATGCCACCTCACTAGAAAACTGCAATCTCGACCTGTCGCAAAAAATATCTCAACTCATTGGGTAAGCCACCCTAAAAATACCAGCGCTATGTATCTAAAAAAAACTCTACCCCTCTGAAACAATGCCGTATAGTGCCGTCTAATAATAAATCACGCAGATTTTATTAATTGATTAAGTATACAATTTCTCGTTTTATTTTATAAGTGGCCGGCCGTTGTCTATAGAAAGTCTCCGGCTTTCCAGGCCCTGAGGTCACTTGACGTCGCGTTGTTTAAATTTACTCCATTGCCATGTCAAGTGCCTTTACTTTATTGTGCAGGCTGGTTAACCTAAATATTACTTGTTGAAAATATTATATTTCTAAATAACAGGACCAAGGATGGCATAAGTATCCTTGCTATGGATATGTTAAAATTACTTTCAATCATAATTATTATGAATGCAATTTTGTTTTATTCCATTTCAACCGAACTGATTCTTCACGAATGGAACACAGATAGCGTCTGTTACGGAGACGTTCATATGCGCATCTGTTAAAGAGTTGCACTGGGAAAAATACATTAAATTACTTTGTTAAGCTAAGCACTAAACTTAACTCAAAATAAAACTGCATAAAGATTATAATCAGTTAAAGACTAGTAGCAGAGCTGATTTTGTTCGCGCACCTGTAGTACGCGACAGGTCGAGATGGCAATCGAGGTGGGGACGCCCCGCACACCCACACAGCCCCCGCGCCACCCCGGTGCGGGATAGCAAACGTGACGTGCGGGTGTGCAGGGCATCCCCCTACCTCATACCCCGATTGGCATCTCGACCTGTTGCATACATTGAATAGTAAAGACTTTTAAAGACAATTCTTTATGGGGCAATAAAATCATATACAGGGAAACACAAAATAATCATGGCTGGAGTTTATGATGAAGAAAAGACAAATGGAATGTAAGGTCAATGTGAAAAAAAATCTACAGCCAAATATTATAGCTACCTATCGCGTATTTAATAATAATTTTAGTAGAAGCACTATAAGCATATTATTTGTAGTAATAGCTAGTAAATAATAACCATTTCTAAGTGTATTGGTTTTAAATTAAACTATTTCCCAGTTCAAAGTTTTAGGTTAAGCCGCAATGGTGCAAAAAAGTAATGGATGTAAAACACTTTCTGTATCGTCAATGTAGCAAGCTGTCGAAGCTAATGAAGACCTAGTAGACAATGCTGTAGAAAACAATGGGAAGTGGCGCTAAGAACTAACCTATCTGGCTTATTACGGTCATTCTCACATACAATTTGTTGATTAATCGCATGATCGCCTCGCTTTAGATGTTCAATTATCTCTAATTTGTGTTAGCAGGTTAAACTCATTTTACACCTATTTACCATATTTAGTTTCATATATTACTAGCTTACGCACAAGACTTCGTCCGAGTGGACTACACAAATTTCAAACCCCTATTTCACCTCCTTGAATTTTCAAAAAATCCTTTCTTAGCGGATATCTACGTTATCATAGCTATGTGCATGCCAAATTTCAGCCCGATCCGTCCAGTAGTTTGAGCTGTGCGTTGATAGATCAGTCAGTCAGTCAGAATTTTCATTTTATGTATATTCAGATTAATGTTATTAGGGTACAATAATATGATATATTAAAAGTCATTTTCGTAATTTGGACAGTAATGTCTGCCCAACCGAATCTCGGCCTCAGCGGCCAATCTCCATAGAGAATAGCCAACTGCACGGGAGATGTTATAGTGCACCAGTGTGTGCGCAAACATAAGTACTACACTCTCTATTAGGTAGCTCGTAGCCCGATGGGAGGAAATCTGGCACGACCGGACAGAGATCAGGCGCAGGAACCTACAGGTTTACGAGCTCTCCAAGGCACGGAGGTGAAACCCCGACAACTTCCTAACGCCGCGCATGTATATGTATTGAAAATTTCTTAACAGAAAAACTCAATAACTAGCTATTTTTAGCCCGACCCGGAAATCAAAACTAGGACCTCATCATCCGCAGTCGAACATGCATATTAAAAGGTAGATAGAACACATAGAGTAAACAGTCTAGTGGTCTCGTAGATAAATTGCACGTTAGAATTAAAAACCGTGTTTAATAAACATCGAAGAAATTCAGTTTATTTGGCCCAATCCAAGTCTAGTTAATGGCAAATACGAGTAGGCAGATTATCGTGATCGCAAATTACGGCAACAAAACTGATTGCTCACTTCAGCAAGCATGATTCTGCCAGTATTCATAAAACCATTAATCTAACATCTAACTATAAACATTTTTATTACATCCTACTCTACACTATGGCCGCTTAGTAATAAAGTTATTAGGTAAGTTTATCCTAACGGAGAAGTAATTTTTTACGTTTTAACAACACTATGATACAGTGGGAAAAATTAAACAAAGACTTAGATTGCAAGTTTAGGCTCAGCGCTTCCATTTCATATATAAAGAATTGGAATGAAATCCAACGAACAAAATCTGAATTTGGTAAGGTAAAAATAACTGTCGCGATTATAATCTTCACCTCAATATATAATTTTTTATTATATTATGCCGCGTGGGAAAAGGAAAAGAGGATAAAATCATTGACACTGATTAAATGAATAAGTGTTTAAATTAAAAAAAAATTAAAATCATTTGCAGTACCTTCCTGATGTAACTAGAGCAGAATAATGTTTCAGATATAATTTTATCATTTGAGGACAAAAAAGATATCAAGATCGAAATACAGCGCTGCAGGTTATTGTACTTCTTTTTAAGATTACAAAACTTTTGCTTTTCATTTGAGTTCGCCTCCATACCATAAAATTACAGTTCAGTAGGTACATTTATGTTCCAAAGCGCAGCGTTGGAAGACCCTCACTAGTAGGTATGGACAGACAACTTCAAACGAGTCGCAGGGAGCCGCTGGATTCAGGAAGCACATGGATGTCCCTATATACAAGAGACCTATGTCCAGCAGTCGCCTCCTGTCGGTTGACGATGATGATGACGATGATATTCATGTTCTCGTAAATGTGTTAAATTGTAACAAATCCTCGCTACCTACTGCCAAAAAGACGAGGTATTATAGGACCACTAAAGAACATAGGTATAGTCCGCGACAGGTCGAGATGGCAATCGGGATATGAGGCGGGCGGACGTCCCGCACGTCACCCGTTCTCACCCGCACCCGGGTAGCGCGAGGGCTGTGCGGGTGTGCGGGGCGTTTCCTTCCCGATTGCCATTTCGACTTGTCGCGTACTATATGCAAATGGCATGATTCATGAACCACTACACTGTATTATCTTACGACAGTGCACAGAAAAAGCATGTAGCAACAGAAAACGGAGAGCTCGCGTACATGCCCATCGAGTTACCCTAAGTTGTGTAGCGACGACCTAAGTTCAGGCGCTTGTAGTACACACGAGCTACGGAGAACGGGGCACTGACTGTAACCACCCAGCTGCCTTAATTTATGTGTTAGGAAATACACGTAGTACGTATGCTTTCTTAATGTAAAGCTAGAGCAAAAATTTTATCAGACGCACGTTTCTTTAGGGCTATTTGTGCGATTGTATTTCGTATAAGTATGTATATTTGCTGTATTGCTTATTCATTGGGTTTAATACTATAGTACGGCTATTCCGAATAATTTTATCGTACTCTAACACAAAGCTGTCTTAAAAGCGTGTTGCCAGTGATGACAGTTTTATTATGGATGTCACTTAGGCTGAGATCTATAGAGCGCACTTTGACTTTGCTCAGACTTAAGATTCAGTTAAAACAAGACAGATGTATGCGAGAGATATAGCTCTGTCTCGTTTTAACTCTGCCTTAAGTCTAAGCTAAGTCAGAGTGCACTCTATAGATCTCAATTGAGTTAAAACAAGACAGATTTATGCGAGAGATATAGCTCTGTCTCGTTTTAACTCTGCCTTAAGTCTAAGCTAAGTCAGAGTGCGCTCTATAGATCTCACCCTTAGTGGAGTGAGCTATGCTTGGAGTTTCTCTATGAGATCAACATGGAAGAAATAGTACTTACTCTAGTTCTCCTACCTGTCTACCGACATAGCTCATCGGGTTGCGTAGCTGAAGTGGCAATGGGCCACTTCATCTGCGCAGCTATGTCTAGGTTTATAGTTCAAAAAACTGATAGACGTTGAGGTCTCAAGGTGCAGGAATGGTGACTTCCCCTCAGAGTCTAGAGGGACAGACGATTTCAAACGAGTGGATTCAGGCGCTGCAAGACCGTGGCGTGTGGAAGTACAAGAGAGAGTGTCTAGCAGTTGGCGTCTATCGGTTGACGATGATGAACAAAGCTGTCAAGCCAAACAGTGCACTGGCAAACAAGTTATGGCAAAGGCAAAAACGCATTAAAGATATTGTTTGGAATTGCCAATTTAGTACTAATTCAAAGAAATTATTGACTATGCTAATATGAATATCGTTACCCCGAAGCGGAATTTTACTCTACGTCCAAAATACATAGGTAACTAGTTCACAAGGAATCAATATTTTGCTTTTAGGAATTTCCCCGAATTGACAGAAACTGTGTTGACTACAAGTTCACTGAAACTTGCTGTTACCAAAAACAGTCCTAAAATAAATGCCCTTGAGATAACACAAATTTTATTAGCCCACTTTTAAGTGAAACATCATGTTGTGCGTGAGGAAATTTTGTCCATAAAATGCCCCATCACCAAGAACCATCAAGCATTTCCGATTACACGTACCTATTGGAATTAAAAACTGTACATTCAATTGCGAAACCATGTATACATAGCAGAAATTCGAAAAAATCCGTATCATTGGAGTTTTCGCACGCTCATGTGAAATTGTCCGACTGAGTATAAAAGTATGCAGTGTACAAAATTGGGCGGTCAAGAAACGATGTGACCGTGTTACAAATGTAGTAATGCCTTTATGGCGTGCCGACACCATCTCTAATGTGGTTATAATGGCGATATCGGGCGGGTCCGTGGTGCTAAGTAATTGATAGAGCAACTGGCTATCGCCTAGCGATTAAGAGCTAATATTATAAATTATATTTATCAATAATAGCTTCATTTTGATTTATGTTTCAACATTACTGATCATTTAATACATGGATAAAATTTATCTCTAATGGTTAAATTTTCAGCTCCGGGCAATGCACATGATGGGGCGGTAAAGCATTTACCAACAGAAATTTGCATGTACAGGAAGAATGGACATCTTTATAAAGTTGTAAAATGAAATAACAACAAGCAGGAAATGGCATCTTGGCTGAGCCGCCTTCGCTATGGGCAACCATAAAAACATTGCCAACATCATTTCCACCTCGAACAACTTGATGTGCCCATTGTAAATCCTATAACAATAAACAATACCTAAAAATGCTTTCTATTTAAAATCGAGGTACTAGTAAAAGTAAATTCTGTGCATTATCATAATCACAATTACCCGGTAATCGGTTAAGATCAATGGTCAGCGCAGACTGAAATAAACGATAAGATTCGATTGTTTGGTTAAGGTTTGCAGCGTCTATTTTTTAATGGGCCATTCACTAAATTATACGTTTTCATCATGAGAAAGTTCTAAACGGGATTCAAATCTGTTCTATAAATTGTCTCTTGCAGTGAAAGTGGTCGGCGTTTTGTGGAGAAGAGCCTTGTAATGGGGATAATTCTATATTTATTTTTTGTTCGAGCAGCGAGAGTAAACTATGCGGCGCATTACAAAATGTAAAGAGCGGCTTAGATTGAGAGGTTTCATCGTCAAGAGCTGCCTCGTTATTGTAGAGCAAATATCGTTAAATCGGTAATGGCTCTCGGGCGTTCTAAGGCATGAACATAACGTTTAGAAGTGGGCGCGAACAGTTCCGAGTGGTCCAGGTTACAGTGTAGGCAAAGTGTAGCGAACAAAGGATCGTTCATTCGTGGGAGACAATGCGAACTCCTGACGGCTGAGTCGCGTAACGTGGGGTGAATGAATCCAAAATCAGTTCACGCTGTGGCCGTTACCGGCGCAACTCAACATTTGACGACTTCCTATATTTTCACACACAATGTGTTAAAGCTTTACCTAAGCAACCAATGTTGCTTTAACCCTTCACAACACTTGTTATTTTCAGTCACGTAACTACACTCGCGGGGAGATCTAGGCTTCCCGCGCATTTACACAACATTTAAGTACCATATTGTGTAAAATATTAAGATAACTAAGTAAGATAAGTAAGTTTTATTGTAATATTTTCATAAACAAAAACTAAGTAAGAAATATTAAAATAATATATAATGCTAATGATTTTAAGCTTATTTCGTGGTTTAACGACATATTTTAATTGTGATAACGGGTACATACCACCATAAATTTGGTGTTTTTATCTGTCGATATTTCAATTCAATTTCACCCATGCCGTAATTGGTCCCGTCGTAACCACGATCCGTGAAATTGGGTTGAAATATCGACAAATAAAAACATCAAATTAATCGTGGTATGCACCCGTTATCATAATGAAAACATATTATGTATATTAGAGCCTCAATAGCTCAACCGGTAAAGGAGTGGACTGAAAACCGAAAGGTCACCGGTTCAAACCCCGCCCGTTGCACTACTGTCGTACCTACTCCTAGCACAAGCCTTACGCTTAGTTGGAGAGGAAAGGGCAATATTGGTCATTTAACATGGCTAATATTCTTAAAAAAAAATTAGAAAATAAATAAATATAGAGCAATCTTATTACAATTTAAAATATGCAGAGGAATTAGAGTAAGATTCAAAAAAAGTGACGATTTATCATGTTACTTTTTTGTACAGTTCAAAGGTCAAGTATAAAATAAAATAGCAATCTAAAAACAATTTAGGTACTTTTTCTTTTTAGTCTTTTAACCTAAAATAAGTTATAACTCGCATGACATGCAAAACCACAGGGGCATCGTTTAATTTTGCCAAAGATAATATGTTTTGCATAGTGATTGCTGTCTTTTAACTGCAAATCGCTCAATTCAAAAAAATTTAACTAATTATATTATGCTTAACGATTATCTGTAGCAATCAAATTATTTAACCCACTTCATCAGACAAGAAAAAACAAGCGAACGTAAAAAAAAGTTCAGTGGAACATTAAAAATTTAGGGTATTAATTTTTCGCAGCCTTTTAAGACAAACGAGGTCTAAATAAGTAAGTTGATGCATGATACGCGGAAGCTTGATGCGGGTAGAGATTTTTAACGTAAAAGCGTTATCTTAAACTTTTCACCGGTTCACATGCAAATTGACCCAAAATCGCGGCTAATCTCGCTTCAGGTGTGGTCCAAGTAATGCTGCTGAATATTTGATACGTACATATTTTTTTCAGTTATCACAGTAACATTTAGCATAGATATTTATAATACAAAGAACGACAGCTTTAAAAAATACAAAAAAAATGACTAAGTCGAAATGCATCATTATGTTAAGCTTTTCAGTGCAATAATAGGTATGTTGTTTAAGTACGGCATGATGAATAGACGTTAGACATTATTTTTAAATATTATACATTTAACAAAGAAGCCGAAACGTCAATTTATCTGAGGTGAAGACTAAAAACTATAACACTGTGGTCAGATTTGTTGAGCGCTATCTCTTCTACTCTAGTGCGTTTTGTATCTTCTGTCTTACCTACGCATCACCGAGCATGAATGTTATACGTCATGTAATAATAACGTACATGTCTATGGCATTAAAGCTATTGATATTACCATTGATGTTGGAATCCCCCTGATATTACTCGTTTTATACAACTAAGAAAATAAGCTTTTATTTGTTACTAGCTGATGCTCGGGACTTTGTACGCGTGGATTTAGGTTTCAAAAATCGTGGGAACTCTTTGAATTTCGCAAAAAAAGGTAGCCTATGTCACTCTCCAGGTCTTAAACTATACCCATGCAAAAAATCACGTGGATTCGTTGCTCAGTTGCGACGTGATTGAAGGACAAACCAACAAACAAACACACTTTCGCATTTATAATAGGGGTAGTGATTATTTAATAACCCCTTACGCTTTCCATTCATTTCTTGTCACATGCAAATGTTGGAAATTCGCGGTAAAGCGCGGAAGGAGCGCGCTCAGTTCACTATCAGGCCGGGGGCATCTGCCTCCGTACGTCAAATTAACGGTGCGGAACAGGGAACGGTACGGCAGGGTGACCACACGCCAAATTTCACACCCAGCGCGCTCGTTGAGGCCGTTTTCACGGACCACTGTACGACACGACAACTACTCTATCAAGCATTTAATTTTTATAATTATTTTACTTTATTTGTCACAGAAGCGCCCACAGAATTACATACTTAAATTACATAATATGTTTTTGAGTTATTTTTATTTCATTCTTGATTACTAACGTTAATCCAGTGATAAAACACAAGCACGACAATACTTTCTGCCAAGATTTGTTGGAAATGTCGTCCGTATAGGTATACAACTCGTTTCGTTGGCATGAGTTTTTTGCAGTGACTTTAAAACTTGACTCAACATCAACATCAACGCACAAAGCAACTTACATGACATTCTTTTGTAGCACAACAGCGAGCCTGCTGTACTGTACCTATACTACAAGCAGCGACTGTCGTGTCGTTCGATTCATAGAAAAATTTAAGGAAAACAGGTCATGTGCAGAGTGTAGTATCGTGTATTGCGTATCGTGACCGTAACGCTTCCCGGGCATTGGACGATACAATCGCAATCATGGTCGCAGCGACCAACGCTTTCCAACTTGGTCGCGGTCGCGTAGTGTGCCTTGTTGAATACCTGTAAAATAACGTGAAACGTCCGTCGAGGTCGTGGTCGCCCAGTGCGCGGAAGGTGTAAAATATAATATCTTGCGGTGGCCCGTGTAAACGCCTAAAGTCGTTCACATCGCGAATATTTACTTACGATCCGGCACTTGAGACTGAATACCATCTGAACACACATATTATTATTCTAAGAACACTACAAAGACAACCTTTATAGAGGAAATTAGCGTCCGTCTGCGACTCCATCCGTGTAAAAAGGTTTTAAAGCGTTTACCGTTAGGTACGTTGTGATTAAGATTATTTTCCAGACAATTACTTATGTAAATGTTACGTTAAGCGCCACTGCGCCAATTTTGATACCAAATATAAATACTAGGTATATTACTATAACCTATAACTACTAGCTGAAGCCCGCAACTTTACCCGCGTGGATTTAGGGTTTTAAAAATCCCATGGGAAGTCTTTGATTTTTGGTCTTTAAATATACACATGCAAAAAATCACGTTAGTCCGTTGCTCTGTTGCGACGTGATTGAAAGACAAGCCAATAAACCAACAAACAAACACACTTCCGCATTTATAATATGGGTAATGATAGTTCTTAATCCGTCTTTTATTTTGGGTATTGGTGGAATATAAAAAATAACTGACAAAGTGCGTATCAGAACACACACGTCATGGTAAAGTTCCGTAGTCATGCTTATAAAACACAATTGACGAGAAAGCGATTTTATCTTTATATTTCGTTTTTTATTTTAAATGGATCCAAGTCAATCGTGCTTTATTTGCATAACATATTAGTTCTGATATAGTAGAATAACAAATATGTCTAGATTAGAGTGAAGTTGCTCTCAATAAAGAGTCACGATTCGCTGAGACTTGCAGAAACGTAATTTGTTAAAATACCAGCTTCAAATATATGAGCGTTGTTTCCTGTGCTCCAATTATTATTATAATACAACTAGTTCATGCTCGCGACTTGACTACAAACATTTCAAACCCCTATATTACCGCCTTAGGGGTTGGATTTTCTAAAATCTATCTTGGCGGGTGTATATGTAATAGCTCTATCAGCATGCCAAATTTTAGCCCGATCCGTCTAATAGCTGTTTGAGCTGTACGTTGATAGATCAGTCAGCTTTTGCTTTTATATATTTAGAAGATACTATAGCTGCCCCGGCGAACTCCGTACCGCCTAACAGTCGATTCAAATTTTTTAAATTTTTCTCTCCGTAAGAACCATCCTCATACTTCAAGGAATATTATAAAAAAAGAATTAGCGAAATCGGTTCCGCTGTTCTCGAGATTTGCGATCAGCAACACAACACATTCAGCCATTCATTTTTATATTTTTATTTTTATATTTTTATATTTATTCATATATAGAGATAGAGAAGATATATGTGGTACGATTTTGTATAAAACCAAAGTGTAAGAGGAATTTTCCCTAAGGAATAAAAATATTAAAACCTTATGACTAAAAGATCATCATCATCGTCAATCGATAGACGCCCTCAGCTGGACGTAGGTGTCTTGTAGGGACTTCCACACGCTATGATCATGCGTCGCGCCGCCTGAATCCAGGGGCACCCTGCGACTCGTTTGCTGTCATCTGTCCATCCAGAGGGGAGTCCGCAACGTAATCAAACCAGTGGTAGGTGCATTTGACGATTCAAAAGTACTTGTTAAAGTTTGTTTGAATCAAAATATTTATATTCTATCATATTGAGTAAAATATGTAGTTACCACACAGCCGTGCTCTATCGCCATAGTAACTTTATTACACGTAGCTTAACCATTACTTTTGAAAACAGTTACGCCTTTAGTCTACCAATATTTCTACCTATAATTTAAATCTTCCAAGTATTCCAAGTCGTGTACTAATAGACGTCAAAGACCAGAATAATGTCTGTAATTCATCATTGGTTTTTGTCGCACAAAATACATGGGCACGCCCGCGTTTAGATCTTGTAACTGTTTTTAATGAGCAACTTTTTTGTATATGTATATTGAAGTAAGCCATCAATAAATCATCGGGACATAAATTAATTTTGCACGAATACTACTAATAAATCAGTGTCTCATTATGACTGTCAAGTCAAGTTTTTCTCAGCTACTTTTTTATTGTTTTTCGAAACCAGCAGGTGATAAGTACATCACTTGTTGGATTAAGTTATCCAAAGAGATGACATCATTTATTGATTATTTATTGACACGATGGTTTTAACCAGGTACATACATAATACGCGACTTAAAAAATATTTAACGATTTAACTATTAAATATTAAAAGTAAAAAGAAATTTAAATATAAATTTGATTTGCTAAAACAGTAAATGATATTATATTTAAATATACTTTAATAGCATAATATATACATCCAATACTTAAATAGATAACTTTCTAATCAGATATTGCAAATTGTTACAAAAGTTTGATACGTACCCACGACAAACGATTAAATAATGATCCTAAAAATTGGAGACTACGATAATAATTATTCACCTATAACAGTAACAGATTATTCGCTCGAGGTTTATTCCATCATCAATCAACCGATAGACCTCCACTGCTGGACATAGGCCTCTTATACACACTTGTGTCTTATACTTCGACACGCCACGGTCTTGCGCCTGAATCCAGCGGCTCCTTGCGACTAGTTTGATATCACCTGTCCATACCTAGTGGGAGGTCTTCCAACGCTACGCTTTCCAGTGCAATGTCGCCATTATAGCACCTTGGGACCCCAAAGTCTATCGTGTTTTCAAACTATGTGCTCCGCCCATTGCCACTTCACTGCTTGGAGTTTCTCTACGTGATCAAATCAGAAATGAGGAGATCCGTAGGAAAACCAACGTAGCTAAACGGGTTGCGACTTGCGAAGCTGAGCTTTATTTAATGTAAAATAATTTGAATTCTACACGAATAACATACGTAAGTAACTGGTGTCTATTTGGGTATGGACAGAAACATGAAAGCTTTGCTGGGCATAATCGGGCAGGCCGGGTGGCCAACTACTTTAAAGCACTCCTACACGCGTGCATCCAATCAGTGCTTCATTAATATGCCGCACAAACTTCTTATGTGCTATTCATTCACTTCCCAAGATATAACTTAAAAATTATCTAAAATTGTATTATAATATACTTTCTGGAGATTGTTTTAAAGCATCGGACAAGAAACCCTAGTATAGTGACTAGTAAATTAATTAGTAAAAAGCGTTACACTTTAGAAGTAGGTATGCTATGTTTTATATATGCAAGTTACGGATAGTGAGTCCGTATCGAGGGGTCATAATATACATACATATAACTTTCGGGTACCGAGCGGGAGGAATTGTGGACATTCACTGGTGATAGTAAATTGATTTTCCAGGAAAGAGTAGGAATTCTAAGGAAAACTACAATTCTTAACAATACTTCTAGTTACTCAAGTAAATGGCTCTAATCAAGTAAATAGTCGGTTTAAATCCACACTAGGCAAGATTACATCAAACGGCCAAGTGTTCAGGAAGTAAGGCGCGCGAGACAATGCGTGCGCGCTACATCCGCGAATATTTCATGGGATGGTGTCCGTAATTAGAGGACGGCAGGCGACGCTATCGCGGTATCCGGCGCCGCGCTATCATGTGAGAGATCATCCTTCGCCATTGCGCCCGCCTGCACAACCGCCAAACACACATAATACATATATCTAATTTACACAGGGACGTTCCACGCGTAGTGGTGAGCGCTGTGGTCTTATAAGTAGGACGTCCTAGATTTGATTTTCACAGTAGCAATTTGGAAATTTATTATATCTAAATTGCCTCTTGTCTGGCTCGGTGGGGAGCTTCAGCCGTGGCTATATTTAGTGTTTCATTATGATTCGGTGTTGAGGTCGATTAGAGATATGGGTTTAATTAAAAACTGCTATACCTATAATCTACCCATTTCAAACTAGACCACTCCCATCTTTAACGTATCGTTACTTACAGTAAGGGAGATCACAGTCTAACTTGTTATTAAAAAAATTAAGGATTTTCTTCTTACCGGTTTAGAGAGAATATAATACATTTTGCACCACTAGATTCCTGTTATTGTATCGTTTCTCTTGCACCAATTTTTTATTTTCTCTTGCACTCAGCGGAATATAGGGAATCGTGTTCTTGGTATCGGAACCTTAGTTATGTTACGAATCCGTTGTATTTTATTCATCTTGTCATCATATTTTTAATACTGTATTACCAATGTGTATATAGAGTGTGGACACTATTGTTTGATTTATGCGATCTTGTGGGCGTGAAACTTTCTAATGAAATATTTGCCTGACGTATTATTTTACCGTCTAGTTTGTTATCTTTATAAATATGTTTGTTTCTTGAGAAGTGGTCTCAACAAGAATATTTATCATCGTATCAAACGTTGATGCTGTTTGTATCTGAACCGACCACTTCTGGTTACTTGAGGAAGTACAGATAAAACGACTTGTTGACATACAAAATGACTTACAACATTTTCCGTTTGAGGTCTATAATATTTTGTAGATTAGTGTTTTACTTGATTTTATTAATACTCGAAATAGTCATAGTAAATCACACGAATAATAATTATGTAAGTAAGTACATATTATTACATTATTACCGATTTAAATAATAATAAAACTAATGGAAAACTGATTAGATGAATATTATTACAATACTAATTATTGATGGATGGTTTTAATGAGGGTTTAAAATTAAAGATATAATATATATAATATAATACATGATTATGCTGCAAATCAATTGAGAATGTTCAAAGTATCGATATTTTGAGTACAACTTTAAATTATGAAAGCGGCTTGTCGATTATTTTCAAATATTTATGTCATAGTCATAAATTCTCAAATCGCAAATCGTGCCGAAACGGTATTTCGCAGTAATAAATTTTGCTGGTTATAAGCTTGGGCAAAATAGAAATAAAAATAGGAACGTAAATGTTCATCTAAAATTAATGTTAAAGCTGTCATAAACATAAATCAAAGGAGCCTATATTTGTATTTAATTAAACAAAATAATAAATATTTTCACCTGAATGTTATTGGGATGTAATAAGTACATACACCATCAACCCAATCCATCGCTGTCTCACTACTGAGAGCAGGGCTCCTCACATTATGACAAGGGTTTTGACCATAGTCTACCACGCTGCGCTGGCCAAGTGTGGATTGGCAGACTTCACACACCTTTGAGAACATTATGGAAAACTCTCAGTCATGTTTCCATACGATGTTTTCCTTCACTGTTAAAGCAAGTGATATTTAAATGCTTAAAACGCACAATATGGTAATAGACGATAATAATAAGTTATGTAACTCCTACTCCAACTTTTAATTTAATTTTCTTGTGAGATAGTTTTTAACTACCTGGCACCTAATAGTTTTGACCAGTGTTAGTGAATTCAAGTTCACGCACGGGTGGCAATGATATTAAGGCGGTCAGCATTAACTGTTCCTTCCATAATAATTAAGAGTGGTAGCTTAATGCTCGTAAACGGTAACGGCTCCTCACGATCTGGGTATATATTATTATTACGGTAAGTGTAATGTATCGGTTTTTGATAATAATTACCACATAGATTCCTCCTACATCATAATTAATTACCGGTAATTATTTATTGATCTCATTACAGAGCTATGAAGAGGAACATCTCTACATATAAATGTAATTTTGGTTCTCGGCCTGGTGCTATGCTGGTTTAGCCTGATTAAAAGTGACGACGTCGTAAAAAATCGAGCACAATAAGCTTATGACTTCTGGTGAGAGGCTTGTGCCATGGCAAGTTACCACCCTACCGGCAAAGCCATGCCAAGGCCGTGTAGAAACCGATAAGGAGTATCTAATGGGTTTAATAAAACTCCCACACCCCTTCCAAGTTAGCCCGCTTTCATCTTAGACTATATCATCACTTACACAACTAGGTGAGATCCACTCAAGAGTTAACTTTTAAAAGAACAATAATAAAAAACGATAAGTTTTGGTCACTTACTTAAAAGTTCCTCAAGCAGCAGAGCAGATGCGGTCATGAATATATACCTAAACATGTTTAATGCAAATTAGTAAGTTGTAGTAAGTGTTGGTGAAGCAACGCACGGGTGGCGTTGGTGTCATTGCGGTTGGCATTAACTGTCAATAATTAACATTGGTAGCTTTATGGTCGCAGACGGTAACGGCTCTTGGTGATCCAGATAAAGTATTGTTAAGAAGTGATAGATTACGGCACAGAGTTATTATAAACATCATTTATTACTATAATTTTTTTAGGTTGTTTAAGTATTTGTAATTATCATAATTGGTCATTTAATAAATGAGTACAAAGATCGTGTATCTCCGACATCAAATTTTTCAGAATCAATCATTTTACAATACAGGTTAAGTCTTATCTTCAGGATCTTTAATAATATAGGTAGTAAGGACAAAGCTTATAGATTCTACTAAACGAAGTTTGTGTATTGTATGTATATGTATGATCACGTAGGTATCGCTCATAACTATGTGCATATATCCCGACAGCTAAGCAAACGTCCAGTGTGTACTTGTAATACAGCTTAGCGTACAAAGGAGTGGCAGACAGTGAAAAATAAGTGAAGAGTAACTTCAAGACCGTAATTCAAATACCGAATTAAATATTTATGTCCTTCATCTCTTTTACTTTTGTACGTCCATCTCGCATAATATGATAAATACAAACTTCAGAACTTATCTGCAGTATATTTTATTTTTGCGTGTGTGGGCACAATCTCTACATAATTTCAAGCGTATCGGACGTAATAATGCTTTGTTGCCATTTTGATAGCAAATTTATCTTCCATTTCGCAGGTTATTTTTATTGGTCACAGCTGCACGATTCAATTTACGAGTCTTTTAGACTTACATTAGCAGGTGCCTATAACAATTTTTAATATCCATAGTAACTTTTTGCATTGACAGAAACCATGAGAAAGTAGCTTCTGATAAAGGAGGTTTGACTTATACATAAATATAATATTTTGTATTTTTCTTTTCTGTTATCCTTGTATGAATTTCTAGCGAGTGCATCAAGTTCATTCACACCACTACACCACTTTTGCGAAATGTTTAAGGTACTTTAATTTTCGGAGTAGGTATATGGAAAAACAGAGTTCAGAAAACTTTGATTTCTAATGTTGACAATAGTCCTAAGGGGATTGAGGTATTGAGGCCGCTTATGAATGATGGACATGAGCCTTATAAGAGCATTTTGATTCAGAGAATGGTTAACAGTGAATAGGCGTGTAGGATCGCAAAGTTCAGTGGGCACGTAGAAGGGCAGACGCCGGTGCCACTCCGTACGTTATCCACACGATTCTATTTCAACTATGCCTAGTTGAATTATCGTCGTCGCGTCGTCTGTCGGGGCCTTTGGCTTCGCTTCCGCGAGCGTCGCGCGTCGCGTGTCCTCATCGATACGAGCATGACGCTAGCGGCCCTTTTGATAATGCTAATGTTTGAGATACGATGAACGCGTCGCGATATCAAACCACATACAATGACCGCGCTGGCTAAATGGGCATCAAGCCGCTGCTGATTTAGATGGAATATTTACTTTCCAACGATTGTGAGACAAGTATTTAAGATATAGATTATAGTGTATGGCTAGAACCACATATCATGAGATGAGAGATCAATAAATGTAAAATAGATAAATATTATTGAAAGCTGCGGTCTTCTACTTTCAGAGATTATCTTGTAAATAGCATATTGTGAAGCGGAAACGTCTGCTTATTATTCTAATACAGTTTTATTCAATGCTATTGCCAATCTATTTTAAATCTAGACTATAACTGGTTATTCTGAAGCTTTCGCAAATCATGTAGGTCCACATAGTGTAGGTGAAGTATTGTATTACAGGTAGCATATATTTTATTTCTTTCCTAAAAAGTTCAAAACATCACAATTCAAGGAAAATCTCAAACATGGTCTTTGTTTTAATTTAACACTAGATAAAACTTATTTTTATATACCTACATATTAATTTATTAAAAAACGAATTGATGTTTTTTAGAAGAGTTGATTAAATTTGACGATGTTGTTACTATATAATACATAGCTTGTTGTGAATTAAGGTCATTCCAGCAATAATATGAGCAACAGTTTCTGATTAAAACCAACCTGTATTTCATAACGGGCAGATATGATTACAGGACACGCTCGGTTAAGTGTGTGGTTATGGGGCAAATCAAATTATTACGTTGGCTAATACTTTTAGTTACGTGTGCATGCGTAATGAAGGTAACGTACTCGTACCATCATCATTACGATTCAATCATTTACATATTATAGCCAGTGGTTTAATTGAAAAAACTGGCGGGCACATAAACATCTGGTAGCTGTCCACTAAGATATACATATTATCTTAATCTGGTCGCAAAATAAACAAATAGATTTTTATTTCAAACATAGAACCGATATTCAGTGTTAGTAAGAATCAATCACCACCTTTATTGCTCTACTACCCCACTCTTTATGATGTTTTAAATTAAATTACCTATTTTAGTATAATTACTACTAGCTTAACGAGGGTGTTAGTGCTACTCACTAGCCTGCACATCATGCTATCCTATCGCTTGAGCAGTTAGAATTTCTAGTAGCCATAACGTTTAAAAGAAATTGAAGCTTTTCTGCAGTAGGTATAAAATGTTCAAATGACATATAATTACCTATATGACAAAACGGCTTTACTCGCGAACTTCGTCGACGTAAGCCCGACTAGTTTAGAGAGACCCCGGATGTGTTCGAAACTAGTCGGGCTAACGTCGATGAAATGGAAATCACTCACGATAGTCTAAACGCTAAAAATCCCCAAAGCATTTCGGTGGAAGCTTAAGCAGCCTAAAAGCCCATGGACATTCAGTCTTAGGTATTTTTTGGCTTAAC
The DNA here is from genome assembly GCF_902806685.2 of Maniola hyperantus. Lineage (NCBI taxonomy): Eukaryota > Metazoa > Arthropoda > Insecta > Lepidoptera > Nymphalidae > Maniola > Maniola hyperantus. Next base: position 7,527,788 of record NC_048545.1, on the reverse strand, counting down.
AATAATTTTTTTTCGCTCGCAATCAATACCTCTCCATATTTTGAAAAATGGAAAAATACTATTTTTTTTTGTTAACTATTTGTGGAATTTTAAATCAGTATAATCTGCATTTTCGATTAAACTGATTGAAGGTTAATTGGCAGGCTGTAAAGGAAGTTAGCCTACGCTGTGAGTGCAGAGTAGGTATTGTTTAACTTAGACGTGGGTGACAAGGGTCAAATACACTTGAACTCAGACAATAATTACTATTTACATGTACCTAGTGCTTTTACTGACTAACTGTACTTATGCGCTCTACGTACAGTAATTTTCATTGGTGGATATAACGTTTTCTATAGGTCAGGTAGTTAATACTTATCTAAAATTCATTCGCTTAGAGTTTGGGTGTGGTAAAATTGAAATAATTACTCACTTAACCTAAAACAAAATGAGATAGAAGTAAAATTGTAAACAATCATTTTACACTGAATTCCGGGCATTGATTTACTTTTACCGATCTGTGAATGGAATGATTAACTAACTCATTTGGTATTTTTCTCCCTTTTGCTTGGACCTAGGACAGTCCGGTGCTAATTAACATAGGCTCCAGCGCCCGCCTCTTGACGTGATATACGCAGCAAATTTATTTCAAGCGCAGGACTATCAAAGCGGTTCATTAAACAAAATGGAGAGCTTTCATTTCGCGGTCACATAAGCATAAACTACCTATCTGTTGAAACATTATTCCGTCCTCTTGTTATTACAATATTTACATGGATTTAAAATACAATTTTTTTTTCTTATATTAGTTTTGTTAGTAGATAGAGCTGTCAAATTTGTATGTAGAGCGAGGTTGTAAAAAAGCTTTCATCGAGGGAACTAAAATTGAAAGATCACGTACTTGCACTTTGCACCTTTGCTCGTGCTGCACGCATTTTGCGTTGATGTTATTTGAAGAAAGACATATTGCTTTTACTTTTAAGAGTTCAGAGATCGAAGTCAATTTGGTCACGTAGGTATAACTGAAATACGCGCGTAGACGCTATAGTTAGGTGAAAAATTGGTAGTTATATTGCCTGTTCTTGGTCACAACTTCTAGCACACTGTCTGTATTTATGCCACCACTTTATCAGTAGCACATTATTCTCCCGAGGCACTCGGCTCATGCCAAAGTGAAAAAGAACATTATCCCAATTTATAATGCCAAAGTAGAAAGTCTCAAAAAGAGTTTTTTCTTTATTAGTAAATGTTCATACATCGGTGTCGGTGAAAAAATTGTGGAGAGGTCCAAATGGTCTACACAATGCAAGGCGTCGTACGTGATCGACCGAGAGACCTACTCGATTTAATCACATTAATTGATAAAACCGTTACGACATAATGATGATGTATTGTGGAAATAATTTGATATTTTAGTGTATTGTGATTGTTGTGTACAAAAAATAAATTCATGTACCGCAAGTGGATGAAAAGATAAAGGCACTACCAAGTCTTATGTATCCTTATTTAACTATATATTTTAAACTCTTAAAATTGGTAACAAAATCCTTTTAGCGTTTTTTTTGTTCGCCAGTTTGTACTTCACGGTATTTTATTTTAATTTATAAAATTCCTTTAAATGTGCAAGTAAAAATTTATGGAAAGTGCTTAAAGTCTACAGGCGAAAGTAATATGTAGACTATAAGAAGATATACCTATCATTGAAGTTGAACTCAGTCTTCCTTATAGAGCAGCCAACAGAGATGTGCAAGCGCAAGGCGCAGACGGTGTACTTAACCAATTAATTATATATGATAAACGATCCACATGCACCATCAATCTATAATGATAAACGATCCCAGACGATGTATCTGGCTGGATATAGAGAATATAAAATAAAATTTTACAATAATACAGTTTTCTGTACGGCTCCAGGGTCTTCCCTAAAGCCGTAAAGTCTTGATGCTAAAAGTTCTAACGAGACATTTCACCACTAATTGCATCATCTTGTGACAAAAGGCCTGTTCATTTTTTTCCGCCAAAGATCATCCGCCTGGCTGCAGAAATGGTTTCCACGCTAGCTATTTTAAATTTTAAGTAAAGTACGGTACCTACGTTAGTAATAGTTATCATGTAAACGGTAATGTGTTACGCCACGCCCCGTAGGTATGTGGAAGAGTCTTTAACTGAATTTTAGTAAGCAAAGTTTCCACTAGCAATGAAACTTGCAGCAGTCAATACAACATTGGCAGCAAGTCAATTCCTGCAAGTTTTGTCCAAATACTGCCGTACTTGTTCGAATGTTTACACAGTGCAAGTGACTAGCGAGAGGTAACTTTTGCAAGTTTGATTGCTAGTGAATATTAGGCTTTAGGCTAGAATTTTGCGAGTTGCACTTTACGGACATTGCCATCAAACATGACTAAAATAATTGCTATTTTCTTGCTCTGTAATCTACAGCAAATTACGCTTGAATGAGACTTCGTTTTTCAGGCAAGTAATACCGGTTTGTACTAAGTCAAACGTGAGATGGGTTGCACTTAAATTTTTTGCTGACGTATTAGATGATTTAACATATGGTTCTAAGAGATAATATGGTAGGTCTCATTATATTGTGAATCATTATACCTATATTCTATAACATGGCATATAATTTCGTATAGATTTTTTGTTAAGATTGATAGAATCGTGCAAATAAAGATATTTGTGTCGAACGGGATCTCTGTTTCCTGATTTTTTTGTTGTTGTTTGAATTGATTATTTAAGTGAAAATAGTAGTCATTTTAGTTTGTTTGTAGATAAAATGATTTTTATCTCATCTTATAAAATAATCCATTTTAATAGTATAAATGCAAAAGTGTGTCTATCAGTCCGTCTGCTAGTTTTTCACAGCCCATCTGTTAACCGATTTGATGGGTACAGAGATAGCTTGTTTCCCGGGGACGGACGCAATGAATTCCATCATCTATTTTAGTATAGTCGAGATATCGCTTGCATCGCGGAAGTGGATATAAGCTACTCTTTATCCCGTAAAATCAAAGAGCTCCCATGGGATTTCAGAAAAACTTAAGCCCACTCGGACGAAGTCATGGGCATTATCTAGTAGATTATATTTTTTTTAACTCATTTATTATGTAGGTATTACTCTAAAAATTGTGTGAAGTCTTAATGAACATAGTCATGTTAATGAACTGACATCCGTTTTATATTTTTAACACCATATTATGTAGATACCTAGTTTTAGGAAAATTAACACTCGACCACATCAGGTTCAGGGAGACGCGGCGCGTTGCGCGGGGCGTTGTGCGTCACGTATTGCGGTTATTCTGTTCATGGAGGAGCGAGTGGCGGGTCACGCAGCGTTTCCCGCGGCAGTGTCTTATGTCTGCAGCGGCACACGAGCAACCCCGCACCACAACTATCTTCACCCCGCACTTTCTCCTGCCACGCCACGGTGTCCGCTGCGAGCAAATCGCCATGCGCGCGTGACAACTCTTCTGCAGAGGTGGTTACAATTCGTAGTGCGTTTATAAGAAATATAGGTATAGTACGCGACAGGTCGAGATGTCAATCGGGGCGGGGACGCCCCGCACAGTCTCCACGCTAACCATGTGCGGAGTAGCGCGGGTGACGTCCCCACCCCGATTGCCATCTCGACCTGTCGCAGACTATAGTTTGGCTCTTATTTAGATACAAACCTTGATTGGTTACTCAATAAAATTTTGTAGACATGTTCTAAGAATTAATATTTGTGTCTGTGGTCTGCTAGATTTTTGTTAAACTTCAAAGTTACACGGACTCGACGATTTGCGTACAAATCGTTTAATTCATACAACTCTAAAACATAGTTAGATGAGATACTAGCTAAAGTAGATATTTCTAAGAGGAAAACTACAAACGCAGATATTAGTTTCTAGAACGTGTCTTACTTAGATTGGTCTCAAATTCTATTCATTTTATTCAATTGGATTGAATTGGATTCAAATGAGTCAAACTTGGTTTGTATGGAAGCGCGCCAGGGAAACTTCTCTTAATACTCTCAAAAAATATATCAGCATGTTTCATTTAGTCGCGGTACGCTTCGCCAGCGCACTACGCATCGCTCCGCGTTTTCCTGAATGAAGACTACCAGTAAAAAAGTTACCTAAACGCAAATAAATGCGAAAACCATCATTTTTATCTCCATCTTTTCCGGTTGAAGGAATTTTTTAAAACTTTTAATAATATAATTAAGCAATTCCAGTTAAATTACTTTAATATAACAGAAAGACAATTCTCACGCGGTACACTACAAAGATAGAATGTAACGGTATGAATAACCAAATTCCAGCATGCACTGATCCAGGAGGTAATTAGGCACCGTGGTCACGATTACGAGCCGAAGTGAAAACATTAAGACGTGTGAACCCATAATTTAATACAAATCTTTTGGAGCGTTGAACTTACAGCAATTTAAGTGGCAAGAAAATGATCTAAGCACTTTAGTAACTAATTATGTTGCCGAATTGAGAGCAGCCATTGGTTATTTTAATGACCGGGGTAGCGGGCAATTCTTACGGACCAATTGTATACAAGATAAAATCGCCTACTTGCCTATCATAACAATATGCACTATAACTCTACTAAAGAAAGTACATTATAGCCGCAGTTTATTTTCCTGCTTTAGAAAATCAATATTGAGGTCGTTGATGTTATTTATATAAGCACTTGCAAAATAGGTTTACATAACATTATTTAAGGCGCAGCACACATTTGTAGAACGGAGTGGAGCAGAGTCTTTTGTGATAACAACTCAAATTAAGATTTATTTGCGTTAGCATCACGGAGGCACAGTGCGGCACGCTCACGCGCGATCAGATGCGCCGCGTGTACTTTGAATCTCCTCCGGGTTATGTTTTTATTATTTCAGTTTTAACCGTATGCCATATGGCACATAGGTAAACCTGAATTGTCCTTATCAAAAAACTCTGCTCCACTCCACTCCGTTAGTATGCGTCGGCTATACATATATACTGCAGTGTAAAATTAGAAACAGCTGCTTTCTTTCAGCATAAGTTCTTAGAATAGATATATAGAATAGCAAAAAATATAAAAATGCAGAATTAGGTCGACCAACAGTTAGATGTGACGACTTGCGGCTGCTTCGAGCGAAGTAGTGCCGACAACCAACCAGAGAAACTGGAAAATTTATTTATCAGCTATCTCAGGCATCGTAGCCCAAGGAAGCGGCTTAGAAATTGAGCAGGCGATATGTTCGTCGATACGGGACAGTGCTCACTTCCTAACATAAATTCGGTGTGCGGGAATCGGATATTATTATTCAATCGGACGATCGAAGTTCGCTCGGAGGCCATAAGTCACGGCGACGCGAGCGCCGGCGGGCGCCGTGAGCGGTGGCGCACGAGCGCGATGCCATCGCGGCGTACCGCTAGCCGAGCTCCGGCTGCTTTGACTCCGCTATGTCAATTTATACATCATTTTAGCATTCCGCTTCATTTGACTATGACTTATTACTTACTAAATGATGCCCGTAACTTCGTCCGTGCGGATATAGCTCTTTTAAAATTTCTTGAAAAACCTGGAAAATCCATTGATTTTTTAGTAAGATAGAGTAGCCCCTGTCCATGTCCGGGATTTGTACCTAATAGATGATGTCTGCGACATCGCTTATTAGGTAGGTGGATTAAGATATTTTAAAAACCTCGTGAGATTTGATTTTCCGGGACAAAATGTAGTCTGTCAGTCCCCGGGTCGCAAGATATTTTTGTACCAAATTTTGACAAAATCAATTAACGGGCAAACGGCTAGACTTTCGTAATTATAATATTAGGTATGGATTAGGTACATTTTGATGGTTCACATTACCAGCAGTTTTGCCTTCAGAATACCTAATTGTTGAATAAGTAGTTATTTAACGATTCCGATGGTATTCTAGATAGTATAACTATTTATCATGGCTTGGAGTGCATACAAGGAAGGAGAAAATACAATCAGATTCTAATTACTTGGAGTCATGCGTTTTGGTGTGGTTGGTAGGTAGTAGGTACCTATGTGACCAAAATGTATCTTCAAAACAATCATCATAATAGCAATTTCGAAAATAATAACCACTTAACTGATTGACCACCCGGAAATCAAACGGTCCTATAATATTTAGGTAGGTAAATATGTATCCGTTGCAAGGACCCCCACTAGGTGGACGGACGACATCAGTCGCAGGGAGCCGTTGGACTCAGGCGGCGCAAAACCGTGGCGTGTGGAAGTCCCTACAAGAGACCTATGTCCAGCAGTGGACGTCTATCGGTTGATGATGATATGTATCCATCGCTGCTTTAAACTCATTGTGGAAACTATGTGAAAACAATAATTAGTTAAGTAGGGAAGTATATGTTTATATGATTAATTTTAAAAAAAAGCAGAAGAAACTACTAAATATCTACTCAATTCTCTTTTTAATTGTAGCCGGTTCTCTACTATACAACTTAGAAAAATTGTCGTTATTCTCTTGAGTCGATGTCTGCGAATATCGAAGGAATGTAACTTAAGTAACAATATTGAGCAAAGACAACATAACATTGTTGAATTCCAGTGAAGGCTCATTCACAAGGCACCGGCACGCGGCATCAAGAGGCATCGCAACCTACGCTTTATTAAGCGCAAATGGTGAGGCGTCACGCTTACGTGGCCTTAAAGTGACCAGTAAAGCTAACGCGGGTTCGGCGTGGCTGAGCACGGCCACAGCGACGACTTCATAGAACCGACCCGTATAACTGACTTATTTACAGGTATAGCACACTTTGTCATGTCGACATAGCAACACAGTATTAAGTCTAAGCCTGCGGCCCAGGTGGGAGCGGTTGCGTCCTGCGGGGCGGGCCGCGGGCGCGATGCCATACATTCTATGCCGCTCGGCACCCGCTCTCGATGACACATCCGCGGGTCTACCTTACATTTTTTTTTAAATATTAAGAGGTTGTTCTACATGCTGGCCGCCCCGCAGGACGCATCCGCTCCCACCTAGGACGCAGGATTACTCCCGCATTCACAAGTATTAATATGAGGTCTCACAGTGTGCTCGAAAGCACAGTGTAGATTCCACCCATCAGATTACTGAATAATGTAGTGTCACGTCAATTTTCAAAAATCTGATTGATTGAATCCACACTGCGTTGGAGTGCACTGTGAGACCTAATAGTGAATACAGGAGAACTATAGGAGCTATTTACAACCGTGATAATGTGTGGTAATAAAGCAATGGTTTGCTTCTAAATACTCAAATTATCTAAAACGAGGTACGGTTCCAATCCAATGCATCAGCCTATATGCGTCTACTGTTGGACATAAGCCTATTCAAGAGCACGCCGCCAAACACTCACTTTGGCCCTCCTCATCCACCCGTTTCCCGCCACCTTGGAGTTTTAAAATTTGCTCTACTAACACACTTCCGAATTTTACTCTGTAGCAATAGTAGTATTTCTAGGAATATACTAGATAGAGAGACAGAAAGTCTTTATTGCACACAAAGCAAAAAATACACAAATAAACTATAAGCTAACACGAACGTATGCAGAGGCAGTCTTATTGCTTAAAGCAGTATCCACCAGGAAACCTACTACATACTAGACATCACCTAACCCGGTGCGGGCAAGCGCGGGTGACGTGTATGCGGGGCATTCCCTCCCCGATTGCCATTTCAACCTATCGCGTATTATTACACGAAAATTAGTCCTAAAATAATATTTTTAGTCTTCACTCCTGCTGTATCAATAACTTATAGATTTTTCTAATCCCATGAGAACGAAAAGGAATTTTCTTTGCGGACACTTCCTTTCCCACGCGACTGAAGTCGCGGGCAACCGGTATTTATTACATCAAATTGTTCAGGATGAGCTTTAATGGTCATGTAGCTTATGGGTTAAATTAAAACTTAAGTGTATGATGTTCAGTCAAGTGCGAGCATTAAAGTTCTGACACCAAATTGCTTTAGTTATCTATGGCAAATAGTGAATATGGGTACTTAGGGACTTTCACACGGCCGTCCACAGGAACAGGAACAGGAAGGGCTTTTACTGGTTCCGCAAAACTCAGTAGTGTGACCAGAGTCTAAAGTCTAAGCACAGTGGTTCTTGTCTTGTTTTTCACGGGACAGAACGCTAAACCAAAGCGGGACGCGCGTGTAATTGCATTATAAGTTGAAAATAAATATATCTGGATCCACTATAACTATAACTTGACCTTGCTTTTTTGGGATGCCAGTTTCAGCATATTACGTTGACAAAACTGAATAGCAAAATTCGGCCGTTTTTTTGCTGAATCTCGCACACAGGATGCTTGTATGAGCGCTAGTGTTAAACATGTCCACCCGCTGTCATTTTAGTGAAAAAAGGTTCCTGTAAAAACAGGAAGTGTGGGGCCGTGAGAATATTATTTTAGGATTTTTTTTTATTGAATAATAAAGAAGCAAGACTGCGCAGGATTAAATAATTATCACTTACTTCAACGGCGAAGGAAAACATCGTGAGGAAACCTGCACGCCTAAGAGTTATCCATAATGTTTTCAAAGGTGTGTGAAGTCTACCAATCCGCACATGGCCAGCGTGGTAGACTATGGCCAAAAACCTTCTCACTCTGAGAGGAGAATCATGTTTTGTAGTGAGCCGGCGATGGGTTGATCATGACGGTGAAGTTTGTGAAGTTCATGATTTGATAAAACACATACAAAGAGACTAGCTTATGCTTGCGACTTCGTCCGCGTGGACTACACAAATTTCAAATCCCTATTTCACCCCCTTTAGAATTTGAATTTTCAAAACCCCTTTCTTAGCGGATGCCTACGTCATAATAGCGATTTGCATGCCAAATTTCAGCCCGATTAGTCCGGTAGTTTGAGCTGTGCGTGATAGATCAGTCAGTCACCTTTTCGTTTTATTTATATAGATTGCAATACGATGGAGAAAATATACATTGATAGTGTTTTATTGGCTGTCTGTCACTAGTACGTATACAATTTTTTTTCCTGAGCTAAGAAGACAAAACTTCTAAGGCACAGTGCAATATGTGTAGAGTAGATTGAACTTGAAGCACAGCATCTTTTTTGACTAAAACTTAAATTTAGCTTTACTTACTTACGCTTAGCTTTACTTATTTAAAACAAACTTTATAAGCTGCCGCTAAATGAAATAGCAGCAGCTTATAGAGTTCGTTTTAGTAAAATTAATAAGCAGGTATGATTTTGCGACTGAATCAATATTGCAAACATTCAATATTGAAGTGACTTCATCATCATCATGATCAACCCATCACCGGCTCACTGCAGAGCACAGATCTCCTCTCAGAGTGAGAAGGGTTTTAGCCATAGTCTACCACGCTGGCCAAGTGCGGATTGGCAGACTTGATACACCTTTGAGAACATTATGGAGAACAGGCATGCAGGTTTCCTCACGATGTTTTCCTTCACCGTTAAAGCAAGTGATATTTTAATTACTTAAAAACGCACATAACTCCGAAAAGTTAGAGGTGACTTACGCCTTGGTATTCCTATACGCTGTGTACCCAATTAATTAATATGATAATTCGGTCGCAGTTGACTGATGCCCCAACAATAGACATCGATTTTCCGATCAACAATTTTATTACATTTAAATCACTTCAAGTAAAAAGACAATTCCCATGTCACCCGCGTCAATGCGAATTGAAATATCTGACCTTTTCAAGCAATAAGAAAAAAGCTATAAATCGAAGCTTATCCAATACTTAAAAGGTCATGGGACACGCGGGTCAAGTGAGAGAAACAGCTTGAATTGCTTCTAATTGATGCCACAAGCATTGTATACCATGGTCATTAAATATCTGCTTCTCATGAAATATTCATCGAGCTATTGTCTTTTTCACTGAAATGAACGTGAAGCAGGTACGTGTGCGCCAGCAATTAATGTTTGAAACAAATAAAATGTATCAAAACCATATCAAAACGCCAATAAGTTTTTGAATACCTCCAAGTGAATAGAAAGAAAGAAAGAAAATGCATTTATTTGTTGTTGGTGTCACAGATAAAAACAAAGTACAAATGTAACATTTTCATCTGTGATACCACCCCAAATGGGTGTACAGCTCAGCATACCTACCTACTATATATTTATACTTAAATAATTTGGCTTTATACACTAAATTGTGCCGTATTCGCTTTGCTCATTGGGTGGTAACCGCCAACCTATAAAGGATAGCGTCCACCAGGCGGGCCGGTTCGGGCCGCAGTGCAACGCTAAACTCCGCCTGCTATAAAATAATGCATACGAAATACGACGTCATTTTGTTTATTACAATTTATTTGAATAGCAACTGAGAGTAAACATGGTCTGCGGTACAAGTCTAGAGTGAAGTTGTCTGTGGCTAACGTCGTACAGTCAGCCGTTCGATCGATATTCTTGTCAAGAGAACGCGGAGGCGCCGAGCTACGTGGTGACTGATGGGAAAAGACGACATGGCGGACAATCAAGAACGACTATGTGTTATTAAATTCTTATGTATATCCGTTATATATATCTGCGTCGACTAGAGGTGGGACACCAGGAGGTATACCTTGGTAAGGACAAATGGAACAGCCCCCCGATTTTGTAAGAAAAACGTATTCATCGTTATCGTAAACGACCGCAAATTCTGCAACTCGATTGGTTGATTCGCTATTTACATTATTTCATAGCCAATCAAGGGGCAGAATTTGCTACCGATTATGATAACGATGAATACGTTTTTCTTACACGATTGGGGGGTAGTCTAATACTAATACTCGCCGCACCGATGCGGTTCGACCCGTTTCTAGTGGACGCCTTCCTTAACAAAACTTCGTTTCATACCGTTGCGCTAGGCCATCATAAAATGATTACAAACATTTAATCACTGTGCCTTTGACGTTAATTGGGATAAAACTTGTAGGCAAACAACAGGTCGCCCCAACGCAACTGATGGTGTTACAACACGTGTTTGTCGGGTTTACTACCCGCGGCCATGTGTTATTGCACTATATTCCCGTTATCGACATAAAATTAATACCCATCGCCGAATGAATTCCATCCAATACGAATGAACAATGAAAATCCGGTCAAGTGCGAGTCGAACTCGCACACGAAGGGTTTCGTAGCAACGTACAAGATTATACTTTTTGATATTTTTTTTAATTTATATGGTGGCCATATTTAAATTTTTATACATATTTTGTTGTTATAGCGGTAATAGAAATAAAATGAAATTTTCATACGCTGTCAAAATTTCAACTCTACCTATAGGTAGAGATTTTTTTTTTTTTTTGATTTGGTCTGAACGAACGGACGGAAAGACGGACGGACTGCGGAGGCTTAGTAATAGGGTACCGTTGGTAAAATTCCCGTACGGAACCCTAAAAATTACCATCCTATAGTGAAAAAGAACACTTGTTATGTTTGTGCATACCTTACAAAACTTTGCAAAATACGATGTTAACATTTTCTACATGGTATAATCGTTCATCTATATCTCTATATATAAAAATGAATCGCTGAATGTGTTGCTGATCGCAAATCTCGAGAACAGCTGAATCGATTTCGCTAATTTTATAATATTCCTTGAAGTACAAGGATGGTTCTTACGGAGAGAAAAATTTAAAAAATTGCCTGAAAAATAATCGACTGTTAGGCGGTACGAAGTTCGCCGGGTTAGCTCGTTATTAATATTTATACTAGTTTATGCCCGCGACTTCATCCGCGTGGACTTTCTGAAATAATAGCTATCTGCATCGATACGTCCAATAGTTTGAGCTGTGCGTTGATAGTCCAGTCAATCAGTAAGTCAGCTTTTCCTTTTATATTTGATTTTGCTTTCAGAAAAGTAAATTATGCCAAGAATATTAAATTCTATTTAAACGAAAGGGTTATTACGAAGCTAACTACACTCCGCTATATTGCAAATTGGTATAATTAAATGGTAAGAATATCATCGATTATGGTGAAGTAACGCTTTTAGACTAACAGAGCTGTAATGATAACGTTAACACTAACGATAGCAAGGTTAATCATGGGCAATCTGCAGTCGTAATATATTGCGATAAAGTATTTTATATCTTTATTAACGCAAGCGAAGTAGCTGGCTTTTGCTAGATAACCATAAGCTCGTTTAAGGCGACAGACAGACGAGGGACAGTCCTCGGGGTATTTTTTGTCCGTCAAAACATATCGCTTACAACTGCATCGAATAATGTACACGAGGGACTAAAAATACCCCGAGTAGCCAAGGACATCGACAGATTGGACCGCACAAAAGTACGGGGGAGTCCTCGAAGAAGTCCGCGTTTAGCACTCGAGTTTGCTCGCTCCCGTCCTCCTCTGTCCTCCGCGGACAAAAGTCCCTCGTCTGAGCAGGCCCTTATGACCCCGAGATTCCAATTTGTATATAATTATGAGCCTACATCACTTGTTTATTTCAAATGGTTATTACTGTAAGCCAACATGAGAGATTTATGGAGTTTTAAAATATGTACAGTTACTTTTAAATATTTTTATTACTGTACATGTTAAACGCAGGTATAATCCGCGACATGTCGAGATAGCAATCGGGGTATGAGATGCGGAGACGCCCCGCACACGCATACGTCACCCGCGCTCGCCCGCACCGGGTTAGCACGGGGGCTGTGCGGGTAGTTTCCTCCCCGATTGCCATCTCAACCTGTCGCGTACTATAGATATCTTTGGCATTGAAAGGGACATTAAATTCATTTTAGCAATGGTTAATAGGCCTTTAGAAAAATGACTAATGTGTTTAATTGATAAACCAGAGGAGGTAAATGAACCGATTAAAAATGTAGGTATGTAGCTTATTTGATAAAGTCTAGGATTTTTAACGAATACTTACTTACATTGTGAGGAGACTTCGTAGTGAGTGTAAAAAAAGAGGACACGAACAAAATAATGTGTAAAGGTTTTGTTGATGTCTGTAACATATATATAAAAATATTTTTTGAGAAGATTTTTAATGAAAACTAATGAGCTTTAAGATGGCTTGAAATGAGTTTTACGACTTTAGATGCGTAGTTTATGAATCTCTTATAATAGTCCCTATTCATGTAAATTGTAATGGATCTATTAAGGGTCCGTGCCTGTGCGCTACCTACCTACTTTCGTTTACAGTTCTCTGTTTATAGAGTTCAATTATGCATGGATTAACCCCTACGTAGAGCCTATTAGGAGAGTTAATAGGACAGTAAAAGCACCTTTTGCAGCTTTATTGCCGATGGTAGAATGGTTCTAGTCTCTCAAGCAACTACGACGTATCATAACAATCCTTAACCAACTAATTATGAAAGACGTAATCGTCTTCTATTACCAAGATGATGATGCTAGCAAGCAGTGAACAGAATAAATTTAATTATTAGTAAGTACTTAAAGATTGGTAGAGTTTCTTGGTTTAAATGAGAGAATGTTAATTAAAACATTCATTATATTGCAAATTATATCAATGTAATAAAAAAAAGCTGTTTCGTCTGATGATAGTAAAATTGACATAAAAATAGTCTCGCCAGCAAATTCAATTACAACATACATAAAAATCATTTGTACATTATTGTTTTAGCGTCCTAAAAATCTGGATCTTGATCTATGAAACTACAGTATCTCGTATCTAAATATCTCTTTACAAAAGTATGTCACCTAGAACAATCCAAAAAATTTATTAGAACAAAAAAGTTCGTGCACAAACCCGCTATCGGGAATCGGACGACACGAGACGAGAGCCGAAGTAGCTTGGCGCAGATTGAATTGGACAGGCGGGATGATATTGTTGGAATTACAAGCGTTTAATCGCGGAGAATGAGCCCGCGTCGCAGCACCGGCCGCCGCGGCCGACAATGGCTGCGCTGTCATGCCGAACGTCGAATCCCCACGCCCGATCACGACCGCGACATCGGAAATCAATAATCGAATGATTTAGCCACCGCGCCGCGTGCGAACTTGATTAGACACGATGATACCCGCTGCATCTCCACCGAACACTATGACGTTACGCCGGCTCTACCTCGAGGGGCGATAGGTTATCGATTCGTACTTCACACGAGTATATTATTTTTGGCCTAACGGCCTGGCACAAATTTTTGACGATATACATCTCATGAAACCACGCGAAACCAAATTTACAGTAACACTCTTCATATTGACGTCTAAAACTGGACCACACCACACATAGCTATGTAGCTATTGAGGTGAGCAACAGCATTCACAGATGTAATCTTACTCTTAATTGAATTTCGTCGAAGGTATCAAAGCAATTGACATACCACAAAAATGATCAAATTACGCTGAGCTCGGACGGCGCTCACATTTATGAATGACTACGTGCGGTTTGGAAATGATTTCGTGTTACTTTTCAATCACCGTTCATTTCTAGTAATAAAATGTAAGGAATTCATATATCAGGAAATGATTGTCAAGTATGGAGAAAAGTCAAGAGTTCAAGTGTAAAGCGAGATATCTTTGGAAGTGCACGAATGCAGACAGTTGGTTTCAATGGGATAAAAGCTATTCCCGACATATTGATCTAATAGGTCATAACGGTGTTTTTATTAATGGTCCCATACAAATTGTGGGCGTTCCAAAATTACCATTCCAATACTTAGGTATAGATACTTTTAAGTACCAAAGTCGATACTCTTATCATCATAAGATGATGACAAGGGGTTAAGATGTAGACCTATTCGAGGGATTTGGGATTCTTTCCCGGCCATGCACCTCTAACTTTTCGGAGTTAGGTACGTGCCTACGTTTTTTTAAACGATTAAATATAACTTGGTTTAAAGGTGGAAACATTGAGTGAAAACCTGCATGCCTGAGAGTTCTCAATTATATTCTCAAAGGTGTGTGAAATTATCCAATCCGCACTTAGCCATCGTGGTGGACTTTGGCCTACTCTTGTCATTTTGAGAAGAGACCCGTGCTTGAGTGGAAGAGATGATGATGATGTATATGATGAAAGTATATGTCTATATGATGAAAGGTTGTATTTAACATTTTCATACTCAAACATCTAATTATGTAGAGTGTAAGGCCGCACGTCCATAAAGTTAAAAATACACGCCAAATTAACCTTCTTTTTTGTTCGCTATAAAAATGCGAGCGCTCCCGTGGAACAAAGTCTAATTACCGCCTTTGAGGCATCAATAGGCGTTGCGATTACATGTAGGCTCTATGTAATAGATACCGCGGGAGCTTTCCTTCAGTGTTTTCTCGGATGCATCTTCAATGATCTACTATTATCATGATTTATATAGGACCGATTATTGGTTAGGTTATTTAATGACAGCTGAGGCCTCCCGGCGTTGCATATGGGCCACGGTATGGTAATAAATGTACGCACCAGCACGGAGAAATCAGACTTTTTTTCATGCAGTGTATAATTTTTCAAGATGCAATGTGGAGAATGTATGAAAATGATACTTTTAGAATGAGCAACAGATGATTTCCTATTAGAAAAAATGAGGCGTTGTTATACTAATTGCGTTCTCTAAATATAGCTTGATGTTGAAGAGGAAGTTACCTTTGAGGTACTTATAGGAGGATTGAATGTGAAAGGGAATTTGATTTAATTCAAGTTGCAACTATAAAAGTAATTGTGACCTTACAATTACGCTATACTACACAATTATTTATTAGGTGGGATTAGGCGTAAAAAATTAAATAAACATCATAAGTTATTTTAAGTATTTTATTATATACTTTTGATCAGGGTAAGGCTAATGCTTCAAATGTTGTACATATAGGTCGGCTTGAATATTCAAATTATTTATTTAATACTTTAACTCTGAAATAGTGAATATTATAGGTAGAATAAATTTATATTCATTACGTGACAAATAAAGTAGTAATTATAAGTATAAGGATATGCTTCAACCCCTTTTCGTATACAAATATTATGAACGGCAAACTGCAAACTCGACTAGGACTAAATGAACGCAGCCTATTGTACTTTGACAGACACGCTTCAAACTGTAAGACAAGAAAGTAGATGAAGGTTATCACGCCTATGATTGACGGGAATTTCTCTGCCGTCTATCAGACGAGATAAACTTTAAGAGTTTCTACTTACTCATTTTATTCCTTTCAGACCAACTCTTTATCGAAAGTAGATTCAGTTTGTAATTATTTTTACTGCTCATGGCACTTTGTGATTAAAATGACTGACAATTCATTTATCTAAATCAGCCTACTTAGCAGAATACATTCTAAATCAATCTATTTGTTTCAATACAGTTGGGCATTGCCAAGAAAAATAAATGCAACGTTTCTCGAATATTTTATACATATGATTTGTTTGTAAGTGACCCATAAACGTATTACTATATGAACGACCCGCTTAATTTTTAATCATGAGCTTAAATTTGTTTTGAAATTGAATAAAAGGCAATCATATTGTTTAAAATTACTTAGGTAGGTAGGTACGTGTAATATAAATTTTGTCATTTAATTGCACTCTGAATGGCATAATGTCAGAGCAATCAGTATGACGATAAAAAAATAAAGGAAAAGGTTTACCATTGGTATACCGCTCTGTAATAAGAAAGCAATTCAATTACTTATTTAAATAAAGGCGTTTTGAGGGCGGGCGGCGCCTCACAATTACCATTATGGGACCCGTTAAAATTACATCGGTAATCTTGACAAAACGATTTCATTTTAATCATTTCATGGAATTGGGAGCTGCTAGCAAGTTACGAATTTTAACCATTAATAACCTAATATAATTTTTAATACCATATAAAGGTACTTATTATTATTAATTCTTACTTTAATTGACTCCTATTATATTAATATGAGTAAATACTAATATAATAGGTAGTACAAAATTTATTCTCTATAGGCTCCTAGATTAGTAACTACGAGTAGAAGCAACGATAATTCAAAACAGTTTTTATTTAAAAACAAAAATATTTTTCAAAATATTTAAATTTTTACAATTTATTAAATTTATTTAAATTTCGAGGTGCCTGGTAGGGGGTTGCCATTATACAAAGTGTCTGGTAATGCATGACGCGATTTCTAATACTATTCCGACGAAAATATAAAAAATAGACTATAGTTATACTTTGAATTTTTTCATCTTCGTTAATTGTTATCTCCCAAAGCCACCATGATTCAAACTTCATAGTCGTTGATCGTTCCTCCCTGTGTTGGAGACAATGCGTAAACTTTCAGCTTTTATAAAATAAGTAACTAGCTCTTAGTCCATCACGATTTCAGGCGAATACCATAGTATTTATATGTTACTTTAATTAGAAAGTTTAACAGTAAATAGTGGGCAGCCATATATTACAATACTGACATGTTAAATACTCCATTAAATTGTGTCCATATAATCACACTAAAAGCACAATCATCAATTCATTCATTATCACAATAGATCAGGTGGCTAAGTTGTTAATAAACATATTACGTACATTATGTTGAATAGTAATAGTAATATAATTTATACCGCCTCTATTTACTGCGAATCATGTGAGTGTTTGCCGTCGTGTTGCTCGATAAAAAGCACGTCACGCAAAACATAAAAGTGTACTTATTCAATTCATTGTAATTCAAACAATTTCAACTCAATTACATATAATTTATCGCCATTAAGATTGTGGACACATTAAAATGTGTGCAAAAAGTCGGGATTGAAATTGCTATACGTGTAGCGGAGTAGGAATATAAGCATAGTAATTATCCAATTCGATGGTCGTTAAAAGTATGCCATTTTCAACCGACCTGGCCAACAACAAATCGTACCTATTTTCAACTGAATAATGATATAGCCTTTAGTGTAACACTTTAGTAACAGACAGATGTGAAAATAGACTACAATGTAAACTGTTACGATGGCTAAAGATAATATATACAGCGGCGATTGCTGAGGGAGCATTAAAAAACGAGAAGGATTGATAAATTGAATGCATGCAGCTTGAATGTGCCGCCTTGCTATGCGCAGGTCCTGTTTGCGTTTTGCTGGCTCTAGCACTCAATCAATTACTTACTCATTACCCAATTAGTACGTTCTGTAGCTTATTTGAAAAATCGTCGGTTTGTTCAGCATTGATCCGCTTATAGACCATTCATTTATCGCATTAAATACACCAGGCACTTTGTAAGAATAAGGCCAGAGTTTATGCAAAGCACCTCGTCGTGGCTAACCACATAGAATGTAATTGACACCTGATTTTAATGATTCGCTTAACACTTGAACCAGCGAGGTGCACGTCGATGAATCAAATAACCTAACGGTGTCTCGTACTACACAGTGCCATGTTTCTAATTAAAAAAGGGTGACCAGTTTATGTCAAAGTTTTGGCGAAGTTGTAAATTATGTGGCGCCTTGACGACGAGCATCAAGTTTATGAGCGATGTTATGATGAATTTTTATTGAAAACGGATTATCATTGTCAATTGCAACAAGCCGTAAATAATAAGCAGGCTCATTATACGATGCGAAGTTAAAAAGTTCATATTACTTTTAATATTGAAGACAAGATAAGGTGTATTATGGCCTTATTATGTCGTAAATGGGGATAATAATGCTTATACCAGACATGAAAAACTTTTATTAAAAGCATCGTTATTTCGTTTAATTGAAAAACTAATTTAGGAGCTGAACCGCCAAGATAATTTCGTAGTGTTTTATATTAAATGTTACACTTGCAGCATAATTTAAGCTTATGCTTCATACGTGTAATGTGTAATGTAATACACATGCTATCAAATCAGAGGAGTAGCTTGCAAGCCGAAAAATGGCATGATTGCACACGGAGGATATTATATCTATTTGTAAGTAAAGTTGCATTCTATTTGCTTTATGTAGATACATTCGCTTCGCAAACGGCCTTTTTGTTTGCGGTTTGCAGCCTTTCGCTGCACCTGTCTCACATTCAATGTCGAAAAATCAAATGTGCTACCATTTTTTTTACCAGCTTTGCCAGCAAGCCATTAAATGTAATGTAATCCTTTTGTATTGCTATTGACGGTATCAAGTGGAAACACGCCAGTTTATTTTGAAGGCACTATACATATCGTGTCGCAAAATATGGCCACGCTCCCCGATTGTGTAAGAATAACCATTTCATCGCTATCGCAATCGTCAAGAAATTCTGCCCTTTGATTGGTTGATTCGCTGTTTACATTTTTTCACAGCCAATCAAAGGGCAGAATTTCTTGACGATTGCAATAGCCATGAAATGGTTATTCTTACACAATTGGGGGCCAGGTACGTGATCTTAAGCTGTTTTATTGTTCTAACTGCATTTGGCCAAGAGACACCTTAGCCGGTCAGCTTTAGCGGAGCATCATAGCACGCATTCCGAACCAGTGGTAGATTTGACGATTCAAAAGTACTTGTAAAAGTTTAATTGAACAAAAAATATTTTTATTTATGTATATCCTATACATATACTATTTAGTTATGGTACTTCGTTCCAATTAGTAAAAGCCTGTCGTTTATTTTCGACCGTCTTTTTCATCGCAGGACAATAGTAGTCTATAAATATAATATGGTTACTGTAAGCGAAGTGCGAAAGACATAGTTGTTACGTGATGCATTCTGATGAGCACCCGTCGCACTGTTTGCGATTGACATTAAAGTAATGGAGATTTTGGTCGCGTACAGACTTGCGCTAGTCTGCAATTATTAAATAAGTTCGAAATTAGCATAAATTAGTAAAAACATCAAGACTTTTCAGAATTATTGGTAGGAACAACGTATTAAAACGAAAATTACAACAAACAAGTAAAAGAGGTTACAAGGTATTTTTGATTATGTATTTTGTATTAATTAATATATTTAGTGCCTTTTGATATACGAACAATGTTTTAAGCTAGTCCATACTAATATTATAAATGCGAAAGCCAGCTGCTAGCTCTTCACGGATCATTCGTTTAACCGATTTTGATGAAATTTGGTACAGAGATAGCTTGCGTCCCGCTCCCGGGGGAGGACATAGTCTACTTTGATCCCGGAAAATTAAAGAGTCCCCTCACGGGATTTTTAAAAACCTAAATCCAGACCTATCTAGTTATATATAAATACAGAACTAGGCCTACAAATCTTTTTAATTGAATATAAAAATTGACACTATCAGAAGAATCCAATCTTAATTAAATAAAAACTAGCCGAGTCCAGAACAAACCAGGTGAGTGGGGGCAAGTAGAGTAAAATATTTTAACTACCTACCACAAAAACGTGAAATATTTAGGTCTTCTCCATCGCAATTAAAGTGCATAGTTAGTACTCATTCGCGTAAATTTGTCGAGTTAATCGTCTCTTTGGTGTCGTTTAAGATTTTATCTACGAGGGTTAAAAAGGGTTCGTTAAAAAGTAGCATTGATTAGCCTACATCAGCGTTAAATTATTCAGTGAGGCGCCAATAATCAGCGCCTTGGTCTGAGGCATGCGAGCCTCTACAAATAGACGCATTAACCTGTCACCGAGACTCACCAACTAACCTACAAAGCCCTCGGGATAAACACGAATAACGCGTAAAAAGCAATGTTGATTCTATCGACACGAGTGCTCCCCTGGTCCCAGACCACATACGAGTATCTACCGCTACTTTAAAACGAGTGTCTTTGTATTTATTATTACGAATGTTTTCTTAATTGTCGTTGGCCCTTATAGAGTCGGGGCGATAAATATCAGCATACGAGACTCAATACGTTTAAAAAATATCTTGGTCGCCATAAAAGTAATAGACAATTAATTGTGGTATGCAGAATTCATTTAGTAAGATTAAAAAGATAACATATTTTCTGCTGACAACTTTATATTATTTTCTCGTACGATTTAAAAAATAACAAGTAAATCTAAAGTAAATTCTTTATAAAGACGATTTAAGAGGTGAGTACAAGTTGTGGGGCAATAGATTGTTATATTTTCCATAAAATATAATGAATATCTATTATATATATCTGCCATGGAATAGTTATTAGAAGCGTATGGCTATTAGAAATTGATTTAATTTATTGATACGCCTCTGTTGGTAAAGAGCAAGATATATGTTATTTCTGATTAATTTAATACTACCCCAAAATAAATAGGCTGCTCACATATTTACGAGTAATTGGATAGTACCTAACTACTTGACATCGCGTTTCGAATATCAATGACATAGTTAAATACAATTAGGTATTTTCTAACACGCGACTCCTTCTCTATAAGGAGCTCCCTCATTAGACCGCTACACGGTTGTGTAGTCCTAACTCCTAACTGGTCGAATTAAATATTCATCATTGGTAACTTAAATAGAAAGAGGTAGCGTTTTCTAAACAGAAGCCGTGACAAAATCTATACTCGGCGTAACAAAGGCATAGAAAAAATATTTGTAGATTCACATCGCCCCACAGAAGTTTTCAATTCATATTTGATAAATAAAAAACAATATATTATAACAGTACAGCCAGACGATTTCCGGCCACCACGACAGTTTCACCTTTTAAAATCGATTGATATATTACGCTCAGTTGTCTTACGAACCAAGTAAAACCACTAATGATCTAGTTACCGACTTCAATAAAAATTCCTATATTATATTCTCATAGGAACTCAGCTACCAGCCCACCACCTACACTTTTACTAAATGCATACAGGTAAAAATAAAAACTAGAGCTATTTTTGTATAGGATAAAAATAAACTGCAGTTAAAATAAGAAAACTGTCGTCTATTAATACCCTTTATT
Organism: Maniola hyperantus; assembly: GCF_902806685.2. Taxonomy (NCBI): domain Eukaryota; kingdom Metazoa; phylum Arthropoda; class Insecta; order Lepidoptera; family Nymphalidae; genus Maniola; species Maniola hyperantus. The sequence goes on along the minus strand of NC_048545.1, from coordinate 7,506,117 downwards.
CGCCTATATATAACATGGTAGATTCATTCACCGTACCATAAAAATGATACGAGCTTCTAACAAGTCTTGCGAAGAATATATTATGGTGGTAGGGAATGGAAGGGCTGTCGACGAGAGCGATTTATCACCGGGCGGATCAGTGTGAGGCGATAGTGTAACCACGGTTTGATAAAGTGGGATGGAGAGATGGTTGCTCGTTGGTGGAAAAGAGATAAAACAATCTGGGGTCGGGCGGCAAGGACGTCTCGCAAGGTCGCCCGCGTGTCGTTAGCCCGCTTATTTACTGCCCCCGGTCAAACGGACCCCTGTCAAGTATTGCGACAATAAGATGCCATGACAGATCTAGAAATGCACATAATATCGCAAGCAATATCGATAATAAAAATAAGGCCTGGCTTCTTCATTATACGTGTATACTACCTACAACGGTAAATGATTAATCCATACTAATATAATATTATTAATGCGAAAGTGTGTCTGCGTGTTTATCTCTGTACTAGCTTTTCACGGACCATCCTTTGAACCGATTTTGAACTGGGACAAGCTTGCACCCCGAATAAGGGCAGGCTTTTTGTCCCGTAAATACAAAAGTTCCCACGGGATGTTTTTAAAAACCAAAATACACACCGATGAAATCGCGGGCATCATCTAATTAGTAGAGATAGCTTACATCCCGGGAACGGATATAGTTATATCGTATTTCGAGATGAGGAGTCATTTAGAAAATATGTGACTACTTGTGCCCGTATAAAGTAATTTGAGTAGGGCCCACGCATGGAAAAAAACTTGAATTGGCATCTGCGTCGCGAGAGACAGAATTAGATATTCTGTGGAGTTTAATATCCCAGCATACGTGTAGAGAAACTTTACTATAACTTGAATTGAGTTACTTAGTATTAGTCATTCGTTATTTTTGTTCTTATTTGACAACCAAACATATTTGCGTCGCCTGCGGCAGATAATCGAGTAGTTCTATGAATATGATCATTTATCGATGACATTTCGATTAATCATGGAAATCATTGTTGCATTACGCCCACGTTTAATTGAGCACAGTGTTTTTTAATCCTGTAACATGCGTTGACTCGGTTATTAAGATGCTGATTATTGCTTCAGATATGGCGGGACAGAAAAGTTTGCCTCTATTCGTATTTAAGGAGTCTATTAGACGATACATTTTGCTGTCAGTTTTGCCACAGCACAGTCTGCTATGACTGACAGATAACCTACCATCTGGTGCGACGCGACAAATGTTTGCATTATAAATTAGAATAATTTTTGCTCCATCAGTCGTTTATCAATCATCACTCATGAATAAGGGAATATACTGATGTATCAAGTAGAACCATAGTTTAATGGTCCACTAATTTTCAAGACCATCACTCATTTTTCACTCATGATTAACGGAATTGAATAAAGAACTTATCGTCTAAAGGACTTCTTACTTAAGTTAATTCAGTAACAGTGCGTACCTATTTAAGTTTTTATGGCGCATTCAAACTAAATACAATGGTGATTATCGTGGCTTCTGGTTACGAAATTAATTGGGCACTCAATCGTAACGAGTTCCTGACAAGAAGCATGATAGTTTACTAAAAGGTTCAAGTAGGTTCTGTTTTATATAATGGGATTAAACAGAACCTTTAACCTATCGATATTAAATTTACGTATAGTAGTTGCGGTTAATATGTTTGACTCGCATGTTGCAGTCACGAGTATCGAGTTCAGAATTACCGTTTGGGATGTTTTTGATACGTGGGACTACATATTTTTTTTTCATAAAAGAAAACAGGTATAATTAGAATAGCGACATTGATCTACAAAATGTATACCGCAGAACTTGTTCGCGTTTGACGCTTCACGCCTTTTATATGATTATTATCTACTAAACTATGTCTGCTTTGCATAACATTTTTTTAAAGATACATACATATATTATAAATTATGTGCTGATTCATTTAAAATGATATATGTCGCTTCTCACCTGTTTAATAATAAAGTTGTCTTGTGTGTTAATTTGTAATACGGCTGGACTAAATAAGACTCGAATGATGCTACTTTTTCCACTGCTCTATTTATGCAGCGATGAAATAACAGCGGCTCTTGTTAAACCATTTAATTGGCACTTTAAAAACACCACTTCATTCAATAGGACAAGTGGATACTGAAGTTACAAAAAAACATTCAAAAAACTAAACTCTACAAAATTTTATCAAACTAGAAAAGTACTAACGAGTATAACTGTTCTTTATAGAATAAATAATACAAATATTGAATCCGAAGTGCATTAAACTTTTCAAGCGTAAGCGCTAATAAGAAGTAAAAAATATGTAAATCGAGTGTTGTTGCTTATAATTCAAAGTGACAAAACAATGTAAAGAATGAAGTAAACTATAGGAATGAATGTATGTTCAACGAAATGAAGTTATTGCTACTTCATTTCCTATGCCTATTAGTAAGATGTAACGTAGTAAATTTGATAATAACAATAATACACCAAAACTATGCTGACGTGAGCAACATAAAACAGCACGTGAAAAAAATCTGTGTAACTTGTATTCTGCAGAGCTGGTTCTTTCATAATGCCTTTGCTGCCTGTAAATTCCGTAGACGCCAATGCCTTGTAGAGGTTAGTGTGAGAAGACTTAACATGCACGTAGTAGTGACAAAACCAAATGCTATCACGCATTGACTCACGCACTATCCGGATCGACGGGTTTGCTTTATCTTTAGATCTTGATTTATAAATTAATATCATTTAGCTATAATTGGAACCGCGGTCAAGGAACAATTTATTATTGCTCAGTCCGAGCTTTATTAGCCTTTTGCATTGTTTTAATTCTTGTACCGAGCTCTGTTCCTTTTTATTTTATCCAGGCGAAAGACTTCTTACAATGTAGGTGTGATTAAAAAAACCGGCCAAGTGCGAGTCAGGCTCGCACAATGAGGGTTCCGTACTACAGTCGTATTGTTTCGACATTTTGCACGATAATTCAAAAACTATGATGCATAAAAATAAATAAAAATCTATTTTAGAATGTACAGGTGAAGACCTTTCATATGATACCCCACTTGATATAGTTATCTCACTTCAAAAGTTGAAAATACTAATTGTTATTAGTTAGACCACAATTTAATTGTTTTTGTGTGATCTAACCCTAAATTCACGGTTTTCAGATTTTTCCCCAAATGTCAGCTATAAGATCTACCTACCTGCCAAATTTCATGATTCTAGGTCAACGGGAATTACCCTGTAGGTTTCTTGACTGACAGACAGACAGACAGACAACAAAGTGATCCTATACGGGTTCCGTTTTTCCTTTTGAGGTACGGAACGCTAAAAATCTTTATTATACTTACAAGAGTACATGAAAACAATTAATAATAGTACCTACATATTGAAAACCTTTACAAATTTTGTCGTAAAGTTTTTATATTAGGTAATTGTTTTAAAAACTAACAAGTAGTTAAAAAAATTAGGTTAGTTTTTTTTTTGATTAGACTTTTTCATTTAAGTACTTACTAGGTACTTACTTTATTTTTATATCAATTTGAGGAATAACGTTCACGTTTCAAAAAAAGATTGCCGAGAAACAGTCATAATATTATGTACCTATCTATTTTAATATAAAGATGCAAAGTTATTATCGAAACCAGTTCGATTAAAATTCAACGACTTGTGATGCGATCGAGTTTTCGAAAAGATATTGACCTCGACCGAGGTGGTTGGCTTATGATGGATGATAAGATGAAAGTTAGCGTAATTGATATGTTGGGTGGCGCTTAAACAGGTAGGTATTCGGCATCCAAGGATGTTTGAACGTATAAGTAGCTGATGTCTATCAAATGATAGTAACAAGTAATGACATTAAGAAACTCGTAATTTATTTGGCTGAAAAAAAACAATATTATTTATTTCATTTTTGACACTGAAATGGACTTATACAAGTATGCTGGAAGAGCTGCTGTGCCATACTAATAGATAGTTTATTCCTGTGCCACGTATCAGGAATTAAAATTGATACTTTGTGTCAAATGGCCTTAATGTTGACAGATGTCTCACCTAGTTTCGAATAAGCTCAAACACGCTCAGTCTTCCTATCAACGAAAATCAAGTTGCTTCAAAAACAGGTCGGCAATCGCAGGTACAGCGTACTTGTAGAGGTCAGTGATTTATGAAGGCTGTATAGCGGTAGGTATTCAGTGTAATGCTGTTTTCTAGACTGAAAAATGTGACCGTTAATTACTTATTATATTTCATCAGTGTACTGAATATAGCAAAAATTAAGTGCACAACCTAGTTATCTATTACATTTGCCAAACTTGTTTGAAATGAGCTTTTAATTATTATTTATTATTATCAGTTCACTGGCTTCATCGTTCTTTGCAAGAACATGCATTGATTTCTCTTTAAACAAAGCACTTCTGGCACGTTTCATATTACAGTTCGCAATACTAGATTGCTCAGTGATATGCAAAACGATTAAAATATTAGAGTAAGGAGCACAAGATATAAAATCAGAATGTAGACAACACAAAACGATAGATGTGAGTAAAAGTGTGGCGCCCATTGAAAGCCTTCTATTCCTATTTATGATATTGAAAGATGATTACTGAATGGCAAACTTTTTCTTTATACCGAAGAGAGGCATGCAAATGTTGTTAGCCGCTCACCAGCGTGAGACCTCTGACAGCGTAGATTAACGAGCTTCTGCCAATAAAAGAAACCAGAGCGCAATATAATCGTTTGTAAAATACCCTCATTACTGATAGCCTCTCAGACAAGTTTTAATAACAACCGCACCTACTTACCTAATATTATTTTACTTTATGCTTTTTTTCAAAGCAATTGTTTTTATGCATTCATTCGTAATAAGCTTTTACTAATCTTGTACATATTATATTTTACTAGCTGATGCCCGCAACTTCGTCCGCGTGGAATTAGGTTTTTAAAAATCCCGTGGGAACTCTTTGATTTACCGGGATAAAAAGTAGCCTATTTCACTCTCCGGGTCTTTATCTATACCCATGCAAAAAATCACGTCAGTCCGTTGCACCGTTGCGACGTGATTGAAGGACAAACCAACAAACAAACACACTTTCGAGATGTTCGATTCGTCTTGGTTGTGAGAATGACACTCGGTGGGTGACGTCACAAAATACAAAATGGCGGCCACTAGTCACCGAAAACATTTTTTTGGGGGCAGCCTGTATCCACATGAATAAAGATCTTTGCCCATGTGCCTTAAGCTTGTTTCGATAGTAGGAGTATCTATAAGTGGCGAAATTTGAAAATAAATTTGCAACCATGAGAAATAAAGGTCAAAACATATTTTTGGTAACCCTTTGGTTGAATAGATTTTTAAATTCAATATGTTTCATTTAGTTTTTCGAAATTATTTACGGTTTCCGAAAAAAAATATGCTTGGAATCAAAATGAAATATTGAATAAATAAAAACAAAACTCAAAAGCTCTTTTTTCTCAACTTTAGTGTTATAAAGAGTAGGAACGGGGTTTAACAGTTTTTAGTTTTGGATGTCCCCGGCTGAGGTTTAAGTTTTAAGTTAAGCATGAATAAATAAGCTTTTTATAGAATGACAATCCGATTTGAGGTATCAGTGTCCAGAAGCGTTAGTAGAGGTAATATATAACGGGTTCCGGCGCCGGAACAACAAGCCCCTCATTAAGTCGATCAATGTTGGAATCAAACGTTGTGCGGATTCATTGGCGAATTAATTTGGCGGACGCGAGATCCAATAACGGTGTCGGCGTGCCATTGACATTCGTCAGAGGTGGTCGCCGCGTACCGGCCGGCAGATAGCCTCTGCCTCGTACGCGTCGTCGCCTATCAAGCCCGTCACATCCCATTCTAAACAATATTTCAGCTAAGCCATCTATCTTCATTCGATCCTATTGAACTGTAATTACAAATGATAATGCTTCTAAATACTAAAGTGCACGGTGTTAATGCGGTTTTATTATGTTAAAGTAACGTTTCATTAAATAACGAATTCGCGCACGTCTTGCTAGTAATAATGCATGAGTCGACGTTCTGCTGAAAAGTTCAGTTAGCGGGTTTTTTTTTGCTGGCATGCTCTTCTTATTTTGATTTCTATTACTAGATAGAAAGGAGCACTAAAATACAATAATAATTGTCTGACAAAGAAGTCGTCTCTATTAATAACGCATAATAACGAGGGCAAAATTTACAGCCTAGCCGTAGAGGCTAAGTTGCTCACATACTATTATAGGTATGTAAATGAAGTACGGATAATGCTGATGCACGATATATTTTTATAGAGTGCGATGTGCCTTTATACACCTAATGAATCTTCCACGAATGATAGGGATCAGTCTTGAAAGCTGTTTTAAAAATACCCTTATTTTGTCTTCTATTTTCTTTTTATCAAGCGGGCCGTACGGTCGGTTATAAAGAACAATAATTTAGACTTAGTTACGAGTTACTATTATTGCTGGTTTAGTACACAACACAGTATCCATAGTTAAGAGCTTAAGTAAAATAACGAAACATGCTCGATCATAAAAATAAACTTTTTTATTTAAAAAGTCCTAGAGTAGGTAATTTAAAGCGACAAATAATATTTTTTTAAACTCACAATATCTTAAAATCCTGATTATAAATTCAAAAAGAGTGAATAATGACATACTTTATTTACTAGTATCTCTAACCTAAAAAGGTAATATTAAAGCATTATCGTGTTGACGAAAAATGCTTTATTTTTTCCGTTAAAATGCTCTATGCCCGTTCAAGGAGGCTTTCACGGCTCTGGGTTCTAGACCTTTTGAGGATTGGCCGGACTGGGATGTACGCGACAAGATGGAAATCAGGGTTGGGCCGCCCCGCACAACCGCACAGCCCCCGCGCTACCCCGGTGCAGGATAGCGCGTGTGATGTGCGAGTGTGCGACCCACCTCATACCACGACTGATTGTCTTATAATATTATAAGTATATATTAGGTATATGCATGCATTATATTATTCTATTACTAACATTATCGGCATTATTTATTACATACATACTGTATGTATCTACACAATATACATATACATATCATTCATTCATTAATTCATATCTTAATTCTTAATACAAAAGGAAAATCTGACTGACTGTCTAACTAATCTATCAAGTCTATCAACGCCAGCTCAAATTACTGGACGGATCAGGCTGAAATTTGGCATGCTGATAGCTATTATGCGTAGACATCCGCTTAGAAAGGATTTTTGAAAATTCAATCCCTAGTAAAATAGGGGTTTGAAATTTGTGCAGTCCACGCGGACGAAGTCGCGGGCATAAGCTAGTTATTCTATAAATAGCTCTTTAAATACATTTAAAATCAAATATGACATACATAACATGTAACAAATTCGTTTTTATATCAAAGTAAAAAAAGAGAGAGTTTACACTAACAGATATACATTACCTACTTGGTGGCTGTAACACAATATCATGACATTTGGTTTATTTACAGCCACTGTTTTTAGTGCAAGAATTTTTCTAGAGAGTGCAACTGTATTAAAAGTTTTGTATGTATTAAAACGTGAATCTACACACACCAACGAAATAAAATATCGTCCCAGACATAAATAAATAAAGGCGTATCTTGCATGAACACAACTTTTCTATCTTAGATTGCGATAAAATGCTCGATAAGCAAGAGTTTTGCCTTACATTATCTGTTGCGTCTTGCCGCAAGACACAGATATGTATAAATACGCGATAGGTCGAGATGGCAACCGGGGTGGGAACGAACCGCACACCCGCACAGCCCCCGCACTAACCCAGTGCGGGCGAGAGCGGGTAACGTGCGGGTGTGCAGGGCGTCCCTACGCCTCATACTCCGATTGTCATCTCGACCAGTCGCGTACTATACCTACCTACACACATCGCTACAGATATATTTTAATGAAATTCTTATTAAATTATACTAAAAATAAAGATGGAAATTGAAAAAAAAATGTTTTGCTATCGTGAACTGCTAGAGCCAGTGATAAATTAATCACGAGCTTTTCAAATAGGACGCGTTTTTCTGCATTATTTGTTTATGCGTCAAAATAAATAATTCATGTACACTAGTTTAAACTACTGTGAGTGATGTCCATTATAAATAATATCTGTCCCGGCTGTACTCACGTGTTTAGTCGACGTTAGCCCGACCAGTCACAACAGCGGCGCGTGCGCGAACGGACTCCCTTGAAAAAGGACCCCGGATGGGTTCGAAACTAGTCGGGCTAACGTCGACTAAACACGTGAGTACAGCCGGGACAGATATTATTTATAAGGTATAATATATATCATAGGTAGTCGGATGCACATATACAGCTCTAGTACGTTACTATGACGGTATTTAATAATAATTGTTTTAATGTGGCATCAAAACAAACCTTTAACATAAAACCTGGCGCACATCTATTCAAATGCATACAAACATGAGAATAATATTTTTGTCTTTTACCTTCAACTTAATATTTACACTTGGTACGTGGCTATGCGGTGGGAATAACTTCAACCTCTTAGCCACGATTAATTTAAAAGGTAAATAATGGTCAACAGGTCCCTTATTGCTGTAACGGGAAAACATCTTTGGCTATCGTATCCTCTCATATTTCTGTTTACCTATCTTTTTAATACCATTTGTAAAATATGTTTTAGTAGATAAAGTTTTTTACATCACAAAAACGTTTAACGTTATACCTACTATGTGGTGTCTAGAGCCGTTTCTTCTTAATTAATAGACAATATTGTTTTGGATAACAATATGCTCTTTCCGCCTTTAATTTGGATCTTTCGAGGACCTTTGGAGAAATTGGAGATTTCTTGTCTAGAATAACGAACCCAAGGAATAAGTAGAGACAGACTCCTTTTTGCAGGTGACCAATAAAAGCGAGTTTTCTGTACATACACCCCTCTGTCTCTGTTTAAATTTTTTTCATCCTGACCGCAATACTTCGTACATATGAATGCGGTTGTGTATTAAATGTTTTATAAACAAACTAGCTTATGCTCGCGACTTTGTCCGCGTGGACTACACAAATTTCATCCCCTTAGGGGTTGAATTTTCAGAAATCCTTTCTTAGCGGATGCCTACGTCATAATAGCTATCTGCATGCCTCAGCCTGATCCGTCCAGTATTTTGAACTGTACGTTGATAGATCAGTCAGTCAGTCAGCCAGCCACCTTTTCCTTTTATATAATTAGATTAAGGAGGAGCCCAATTCTCATTCCCAAGATTAGTTTTGGAAGGAAGAATTGAAGGCAAAGGGCTCCAGGTCGCCAAAGACGCAAATGGTTGGACGATATAATGGGGTGGACAGGGCGTAGTTATCAAAAGTTAAAAGAGGCGACTTTAAGTAGAGAAACTTTTCGCATGATGACCTCTAAACTTCGTTTTGAAGAAGGCACGCGATGATGATGATGAAACAAATAAATTGAGTAGCGATTACTTTGCTAAACGTGATTTACCGTTATCCGAAATACCGAGCTAAAAAACTTATTCATTGGGGTAAATGCATACCCGACTCCAGACTAAGGAGACTGCTCTAGAGTCTAGACAGACGATGCGAAGACGATTATGAAATTCACTCAGACTCAAATTATAATAAATACGGTTATTTTGTGTTGTCAAGTGTATGCGTCTCGACTCTTGGCCGGACTTCAACAGTTGGCATCTGTCCTGTAATACGTTACGCTTTCTTTTATTTTGTGTCAAGTTCTAGTACATTCGCATTTGTGTCAACTGCAGTCCCTTTGCTTTCATAAGATCGAACTACGCAAAAGCGTCCACGTATGGCCAGATATAAGTTCAAAGGATAAAAATATGTGCTTTAGAATAGTGAACAATAAGAACTTTTAAAATGGTTATAACTTATAATATTCATTTGGCTGACAAAAGCCAATAAGCTGTACCACTTATCGAGCTGTCTATATCAACTTAATAGGATATCATGCGATGTGGATGACGCATATCTCCGCTACCAGGAGGTGCATTTGATTTTAATACTTAATCATTTTACAATAAATCGAGTCGCTTTAACCGATTAGCTTCACTACACATGTGTATTAAGTTGTCTCGTCTATTTCTTGTAGCAATTGTATAAATCAAATATTTTTATGTATACAACTTTTACAATCTAAAGATCTGAAATATATGACTGTTTAGGCACTTCTTCTGAATATGGTTTCTATTTGATCGTCATGCCATCTAATTTAAGCACTACTTATGCTCAAAACGCAAAGGCGTTGGCGCGGATGAAGTAAATTTTTGGATACATATTTACTATTAAAAAGTGTATCCGTTTTTATAATAAGTAATTAATTACATCTAATCTATCTAATATAATCTATCAATAAAATTTCGAGAAAGTAGCTTAGTGGACTGAGTTTTAAAATTAAAAGAAAAGTGATATATTTCAGGCATTTAAAATGTGTAGAATTTTAAATCTCGGAACGGTGTCCATGAATAAGTACCTAACTAAGGACTGAAGATACACCAGCCAGTGACACATTTTGTAATAATAAAGGCGGCAGCCTTGGCGCTCTACATTTTGTTCTTCGAATCACCTGCTCTTAAGACGTCTGCGTTGACAAAGAAAATGGCTTATGAAAAATGGAAAGTGGAGTGAATTTGTCTAGCGCAGTGTGTTAGTGTTGACCAGTAACGGTAAATGTTACTACAATACAATATTTACGTGTGATAATATTTAAAACAAATGAAATAATTATTGAGAATAGTGTTAGCCCTTATTGAGCGTGAAAATAACCGTCACGTTACAGAATAATTAATCTAATCCGTAATCTCTCTATGAGTTACAAGTTATTATATTTCGAAAATTGTATTGTCCTATTTTGAAAATAAAAACGTTGTTACGTAACTTATCGATACCTACATTAGATAGATTGATTAATTATTATCAATTACAACCATAAATGTATAGCGACAGGTCAAGATGGCAATCAGGGTATAAGGCCAGGTTGGCGCGGCGGCTGTGCGGGTGTGCGAGGCGTCCCCATCCCATCCATCCATTGCCATCTCAACCTCTCGCGTACTGTAGGTACCCTTCTAATATCTCGCCGTAACTAGGTAACTAGGTAAGCACAGGATATATAACCAAATTCTATTCAAATTAACTAAGCATTAGTCGATAATCCACATGTTATAGCTCGTGATTGAGTTCAAGATGTATAAGAATTAAGAAGTAATCAGAAGCCATTGTGAGATAGGCTTGGAGAACGTCAATCATCATTTCGTATCCTTTACGTCAAAAGAGGTTTATACAAACACAACTAGCTTTTCATTGTATGCACACACTTTCTAAAGTTTGATCGGTAAGTATGTCACAGGGTTACTTTATTACTTACGGTTTCGATAAGAGGTCTGACCGGCCGATGCTTAAGGAGCAAATGAATGACTCTTTGATGTCAGATACGTACCTGAAAAGTAAAATACATAACATAAATGGTGAAGGTACCGTATAAGGCGTACGTTAGCATTTCTAAATGTATCATTCACAACAAATCATGAGGATTAACCTGACCCGGCGAGAAATCTGTACTTACTTAAACTTAAAGTGTTTAAATAAGTACAGATATACCTACTTAAAATATGATTTTAAGTTATATCTTGGCAGCTTAAGATCATTGGCATCTATGTTAATACCTGAAGTTGAAGTAATTGGGAATGTATGTCATTCAAGTGAGAATTTTGAGCTCTTAAGGCTACGCAGGATGCACGTCCGAACTAGTCGGCCCACGTGGGTAGCCTGTATGCTATTTCACCTAACATTGTGATAGAAAGAGATAGACTCAGTGATGAGCAGTCCAGAGAGTCAGAGCGTCCGGATATACTGATGATGGCACACAGATAGCAGTTGGACAGGTGTCACCGATGAATTTTAGTAAATATATGATTTATGAAGGAACTACTTATTTCAATTATTATTGTATAAGATTTTATGGAAGAGCGGGGTCGCCTGCCACGAATACTCGTAGCAATACTAAAACAGTTACTGGGATGGTCCCAATTACTACGCACTATGTGAAATTGTTTTACCTACTGAAATAATTTTTTTTCAATTTTTTTTTGAATGATAATGATTACCTACTTATCTTTTGATGAATACTAAAAAATCTCACTTACATACATACCTATTAGGTAACTACTACCTCTACCTAGCGTGTATAAACAACTCGTATATATTATAGAAATCCATACTTCTATGAAGTGTCTGTCTGTTATTTCGAAATAACTACCGCAAGCTCATAATATTGTTATTTGAAATATACCATAACAGCTGAATCAAACGTTTTTAAAAACTGTCTGTCTGTCTGTCTGTTTGAACGGGCTAATCTTCGGAACGGCAGAACCTATTTTGACGGGACTTTTACAGACAAGTAGAGGATTAACATAGGATACTTTTTTAACCGACTTTAAAAAAAGGAGTTGTGTTTTTCTACCTATGTACACAGAAATCTCCGAGATTTGCGTACCGATTTGCGTATTTTTTTTAATTGATAAAGAAACTTTGCAACATTGTCCTATATAAAATTTGGATTTCAACTCCTCAATCCTGATGCTGCAGGGGACATGACCACCAAAACTTATGGGATTTTGAAACTGTCGGTTATAAATTGATATTGGAGGTAGGTACCTATATCTACCATGTAAAGACTTTATCATTGAACTCGAAGACCCACTTCTCGACCCTGATGCTGTACCTAAGGAATTGCATTGCTATATCGTGGTGATCCCACGGAATTTTAAATGAATCATCGCCCACGCACGTTCGGTACCCTCATTCCGCACATTGTTTTGATTAGTCAGTCCACCAATCACAAGCATTCTCCCCTGTCCCCCGCCAACATTTTACGATTTTGTTTTCATGTAAAACCTTGTATATGCGTACTCTAGGAGTTGAATTCTCTGTGCTGGCGGATTACCTATTAGGAACAGATGATTACACATTCGTTTGTCTGTGAAAATAACTTTTGTTGCCTACACTTATTTATCTATTAGTAGCGACTAAAAACTATATATACTTGTGTATAAAAAAGTCAAAATAAATTCCACTTTGATCTCAAAAATGAAAATTTTATTTTTATAAGTAGTAGGTACAATTCAATTTCTCTCTAAAAGCCCACTACACACATAAACACAATATGTATCATTTTCTGTTTCAACAGTCACATTAGATGATTGATTGATGATGATTAGAGAAAGATTCGACGCAGAACTATTGAAGCTCTCCATTTCATTTCTGGAATTAATAAACATACAATCAACATAAATATATTGTGAGTATTATCTATATAGAATGTATGCAAAAAACATAGCATAACAACTTACAAGTATGGTATGGTAGACCTTTCAATATTTAGTACGGAATTGAATGTTGCAGCATAATGTTGGATTTCAGTGGTACGTATATTGGGCACATTCATGTTATTTTCCTTGTTTTCTTCTAAAAGGAATGTCTTGAGTCACTAAAATACAACATAATTCAGCATTGATAAATCTGACAAGAAATAGTAAATCTCTATCTCTATCAATACTTATAATAAAACTGTAACAGGTCAAATTCTGTACATTGAAGATATTTTGAAATTTTTTTTTCGAGGGCACTCTATAATCGATACTGAACCCAAAACTGTAATTTTTTTCATTTTTGTCTGTCTGTCTATCTGTCTGTCTGTCTGTCTGTCTGTCTGTCTGTCTGTCTGTCTGTCTGTCTGTCTGTCTGTCTGTCTGTCTGTCTGTCTGTCTGTATCACGGCCGCGCATCACGCTGAAACTACTGAATGGATTCCAATGAAACTTGGTACGATTTGAGGTCATACTATGAGGAAGAATAGAGGATACTTTTTATCCCGAAATTCAGCATGGTTCCCGTAGGAGAGGGGATGAAAGTTAAAATGTATACTGAGTTGTAATTCATTAACGCGTAGTCCGATTTCATTCATTCTTTTTTTGTTAGAAAGGGGATATTTTAAAGATTGTTCCGTAAATATTTCAAGGTCATCGGTTTTTAACCGACTGTCAAAAAGGAGGTGGTTCTTTTTTCTACATCGATTTTTTCGATGTTTCTGGACCGATTTCCAATTTTTTTTAAATCAACAAAAATAGTTTTCGTGGTGGTCACATACAAAATTTTAGATTCAACTCCTTAATCCTGATGCTGCAGGGTTACTGCCCGCCTGAGTTATCAAGATTCAGGAAGTGTTCATAATGAATGCATCTACCACTGGTTCGGAATGCCTTTCCTACCGAGGAGAACCAGCAAGAAACTCGGCGGTTGCTCTTTTCAAAGAATAGTCGATGTTGAATTGGTATAAAAGTTACGCTTAGAATAAACTATCTCTGGCTTACGTACCTACCAAGCAACGACTTCATGATTCAACTCCAGATCCCAACTCTTCAACCCTGATGATGCAGGGTATTGCATTCCTAAGCCACTGTTGATTGTGAAATAATATTGTAGATGCCAAACATATATACCATTATTGAACTTCAAGTTCCAATTCTTCAATACTGATGCTGCAGGGTACTGCACTCCTAATCTATGGGTTTTTAGGAACTGTTGATGGTGAATTAATATTGTACCATTTACTATTGTACCAAACCACGACTACATGATTGAACTCCGTTCACAAAAATCCACGCACTCCATCGAAACCCTATTCTATTCCAAACTTATTCGCCAGCGAGACAGGAGTGGAGAAGGCGGATAGGGACGTGTGGGGGGTGCAACGGATCAACGTGATTTTTTCCATCATCATCAGCCTGCGGACGTCCACTGTTGGACATAGGCCTTCCCTAAAGAGCGCCACCACACCCGGTCCTCAGCCTTCCTCATCCAGCCACTTCCCGCCAGCCTCTTTATATCGTCAGTCTATCGTGCTGGAGGGCGTCCCACACTATGCTTGCCTACCTACGCGGTCTCCACTCAAGGACTTTCCGGCTCCAACGGCCATCACCTCTACGACAGGCATGACCTGCCTTCTTTTATCCCGGAAAATAAAAGAGTTCCCATGGGCTTTTGAAAACCTACATCCACGCGGACGAAGTCGCGGGCATCAGCTAGTATTATATAAAAATGAATCGCTGAATGTGTTGCTGATCGCAAATCTCGAGAACAGCTGCACCGATTTCGCTAATTCTTTTTGATAATATTCCTTGAAGTACGGGGATGGTTCTTATGGAGAGAAAAATTTAAAAAAATTCCTGAAAAAGAATCGACTGTAGGCGGTACGAAGTTCGTCGGGGCAGCTAGTAACATAATAATTATATTATCCTAATCTAAATATATAAAAGAAAAAGGTGATTGACTGACTGACTGACTGACTGACTGACTGATCTATCAACGCACAGCTCAAACTACTGGACGGATCGTGCTGAAATTTGGCATGCAGATAGCTATTATGACGTAGGCATCCGCTAAGAAAGGATTTTTGAAAATTCAACTCTGGAGGGGGTGAAATAGGGGTTCGAAATTTTGTGTAGCCCACGCGGACGAAGTCGCGAGCATAAGCTAGTCTATAATATAAAAATGAATCAATAAATGTCATCGCAAATCTCGAGAACAGCTGAACCGATTTCGCTAATTCTTTTTTTATAATAGGTATTCCTTGAAGTACGAGGATGGTTCTTACGGAGAGAAAAATTTAAAAAATTTGAATCGACTGTTAGGCGGAACGAAGTTCGCCAGGGCAGTTAGTGAAATTATAAATGTGAAAGTGTAGATGCTTGGATGTTTGTTACTCAATCACGCAAAAACGGCTGAACGGATTTGAATGAAATTTAGAATGGAGATAGATTCTTAACTGGATTAACACATAGGCTACTTTTTATCCCGGAAAATCAAAGAGTTCCCGCAGGATTTTGAAAAATGTGAAATCCATGCGGACGAAGTCGCGGGCCTTTAGCTAGTATCTAAATAATATCAACTTACAAACACAGTGTCAAACTTTCAGAAGCTGGCTCTAAATGGTACGGTGTGATAGTATCATAATCTAATTCAATTCGATTTTTTGCTTTGTCGTTTCCTTGCCAAAGAAAATCCCGTGATCCACTAAAATAGAAGTATAATATATAAGTATTTATTAAAAATAAATAAATGTCATCATCAAATTCACCATCCTGGAGAACCTTGAAAACGACACTAACGTCTATTTTTTGTAAAAAGTGCTGGCCCGCCATCTTAGATTAAAAATTAATGTCATTATCAAAACCAGCATCCTGGAAACCCTGAAAACGACACCCATTTATATGTTTTGTGAAAAGTGCATGTCTGCTATTTTGGATTTGAAAATAAATGTCATTATCAAATTCAGCATCCCGGAAAAGTGCATATTCAGTCAAATAAAATTCCCGTCGAGTCACATTGTTACTCTAAACGGAGGTCGGGGGTTCGATCCCAGGCACGCACCTCTAACTTTTCGGAGTTATACGCGTTTTAATTAATTAAATATCACTTGCTTTAACGGTAAAGGAATACATCGTGAGGAAACCTGCATGCCTGAGAGTTCTCCATAATGTTCTCAAAGGTGTGTGAATTCTACCAATCCGCACATGGCCAGCGTGGTAGACTATGGCCAAAACCCTTCTCACTCTGAGAGGAGACCCGTGCTCAGTAGTGAGCCGGCGATGGGTTGATCATGATGATGATGAGGTAATGCCCGCAACTTCGTCCGCGTGGATTTAAGTTTTTTAAAAATCCCTTGGGAACTCTTTGATTTTCCGGGATCAAAAGTCAAAGTCAAATGATTTGTTCAAAATAGGTAATAAATTACTCTTTTCGATTGTCAGGTGTTGGATTTGTAAAATATAGTGGTGATAATTATTTCGCAAACGCTACGAGGGTTCCAAACGCGCCCAAGACTGAGAACAGCCCACAGCTAACTCAGCCGGGTATTCTTTTTATTATCACCACTTTACAAAATCATAATTTAAACTTATAAGAACTATCACAAAGCCGAGCAACTCATTCCTAAGCTTGCTTATCATTTAAATAATCCTTTACAATGTAATAGGATTTTTCAATTAGTTTACGTGTGGTACGTAGTTACTATGTGTGGTACAGCTTTAAAAAATAAAAGTTTTTTCTTTTCTTTCTTTTTCTTTTCTAATAATATGCCATATGACATAATGCTGTGAAAGTAACTAAAATATACTAGTCTCGCCGTTTCTATGTCTGTCAACTGGCGAATCTTTTTTACCGCATATGCGGCAGAACTGTCTGTTCGATAAGTTATTTATATGAGAGCCCCATTGAAGTTTCGCATCTAACGTTATTTCCAGAAAAATAGCGGTATCCACTAAATCTAATTCCTCATAAAAGTAGCCTATGTCCTTCCCCGGGATGCAAGCTATTTTTGTACCAAATTTCATCAAAATTGGTTAAATGGATGAGCTGTGAAAAGCTAGCAGACAGACAGACGGACAGATAGACAGATACACTTTCGCATTTATAATATTAGTAGGTATGGATAAAAATAAATAAAATCTGTTTTTGATGTACAAGTAAGGTCCTTTTATATGATACCCCACTTGGTTTACTAATCTTACTTGAAAGTTGAAAATACTAACTATTTGTTAATGAACACATTTTTATTTATTTTTTGTGATGTAACCACCAATTCATTCTTTTCAGCTTTTTCCCCTTACGTGTGTTATAAGATCTACCTACCTGCCAAATTTTATCATTCTAGGTCAATTGGAAGTACCGTACAGGTATCTTGACAGACACACTGACAGACTGACAGATAGACAGACAGACAGACAACAAACTGATCCTATAAGGGTTCCTTTTTCCTTTTGAGGCACGGAATTCTAATGATAATAATTTGACATAATATATAAGCCTTTGGCTCTTTTTGCACTGCATTTAATCTGAATCCAAGAATTCCCGATCCGAAATAGCCGTAAGCAAGACTGTATCGTCACTTACCACCAGGTGAGATTGCAGTCAAGAGCTAACTTGTATCTGAATAAAATAAAATAAAAAGTACTATTTGTACGAAACGTTGCGTACTTTATTTGTAAGACGGACAGACAGACAGACAGACAGATAGACGGACAGACAGACAGACGGACAGACAGACAGACGGACAGACGGATGGACAGACGGGCCGACAGACGCACGGACGGACGGACGGACGGACGGACAGACGGACCGAGAGACGCACCGATGGACGGACGGATGGACGGACAGGCAGACAGACAGACATAGGGTTCCGTTTTTTCCTTCTGAGGTACGGAACCCTAAAAATACAAAGAAAAACCACCAGGTAGGTACCTACCTACCTACCGACAGACAGACAGACGGACAGATGGACAGATGGACAGGAGGACAGACGAACAGACGGACAGACGGACTGACAGACGGACCGACGGACGGACGGACGGACGGACGGACGAACGGACGGACAGACAGACAGACAGACAGAGGGTTCCGTTTTTCCTGCTGAGGTACGGAACCCTAAAAATACAAAGAAATACTACCACAGGTAGGTACCTACCTACCTATATTATTATACATAATATACAGGTACCTTTTTAGGGTTCCGTACTGTAAAAGGAAAAAAGGGACCCTTAGAATCACTTCGGTGTCTGTCTGTCTGTCCGTCTCTCCGTCTGTCTGTCGTATCTGTCACACAAACCTATAGGGTACTTCCCGTTGACCCAGAATCATGAAATTTAGTAGGTACGTAGGTCTTAGAGCACAAGTAAAGGAATAAATCCGAAAACCGTAGATTTATGATTACAACATACAAAAAAAAATTAAAGTGTGTTAATGAAAAAATAATTAGTATTTTCAATTTTCAATGTATGATAAGTATACCAAGTGGGGTATTATATGAAAGGGCTTTACTTGTGTATTCTAAAACACATTTTTATTTATTTTTATGCAAAATAGTTTTTGATTTATGGAGCAAAATGTCAAAAAAATACCTGAGTACGGAACCCTTGGTGCGCGAGTCTGACTCGCACTTGGCCGGTTTTTTTAAATTAGATAAAATAAATAACTCAACAAAGTTACTTACCTATTGTACTAGGACCACACGAGTAGGTATCCCTACTAGAACCTCAACAATAAAGTCAGGTCAATAAACCAATGAATAAAATTGGTGTCCAAAGTTCAAATTCCAGAGGTCAATGTACAAAATGCAATAAGTATTTGAAGGACTTATTGACTCTACTCAATCTTCTACACATTTGCATAGCCACTGAATTATAAGAGGAATAAACGAATTAACTTATTAATAAATATAAAGTAATTTTATAAAATAATTACGACTTTTATTTTTGAAAACATATCAATAACAACATTCGTCGTCATAGAAACCACAATATTACACGCGCAGCCGCGCGCCGCTGGGCTGGCCCTTCCCTCCGCCACCCGCGCGGTGTCTAATGTTTTGGGGTGAGAGGCATGATTATTTTAACCGAAATCAAGCGCTTGAAAAGGGTTGAACAGTAGTTTGGGAAAAGTATTTTTGAGAAAAAACTACTGAATTTAGGTTTGCAAAGTAAAGTTATTTCAACTAATGAATAAATAAACTACGTGTAATGATAAATTGTTTTAGAATTTTCATATCCCTAATCTTATTTATTTACGCCCAAAGTTGTCATAAATTTAGTGTTAAAATAGGAATCTTTTGAGGCTCCTAACTTTTAAATCAATATTTTTTTCAATGTTTTAGATATCATTGAACCTAGATAAAGACGAGATAAATCGATATAATTCTTAGTTTTGTGCGTACAATATCGAATATTGTTGTATTTTCCCTCCTACGTTTGTATGAAGAAAGCACCGAACTGAGCTGCCTTAAGAAAATTTTGAATTCCTATTTATAGGTTAATCTGATTATAATATGAATGATTATATAAAATATATATTAAGCTAATGATTGTACGTCACTAGCCAATGATGATATTTTTTTAGTTATACTTATAAGACGTAACTATCAGTCTAGACTCTAAAAACCGTTCTAAACTTACTACGTAGTGATTTGTATGTAACATGTTTGTGGACTTGTTAAGTTGGCATTATACTAAAAGAAACAATCTTAAAACAACATTTCACTTCGATAAGTGTAGTTGTGAACGTATTATGAAAGTATTGTAATAATAAAAATGCTGTTAAGGTGAATATAATCGCAAACAGTAGCCGAGTCATAAAAATTTAATTTCCAGAAATTGTGACAGCAGTGCGTGTTTGAAATAACTTAAGTTAGTAACTTCGTCATCAACCCATTGCCCACACACTACTGAGCACGGGTCTCCTCTTAGAATGAGAAGGACCTGGCCATTGCCCACCATACTGACCAAGTGCCTGCCGCATTTTGAGAACATTATGGAGAACTCTCTCGCCTACAGGTTTCCTCACGACATTTTTTTCATCGTTAAAGCAAGTGATATTTAAGTGATTAAAATTCACATAGCTCCGAAAAGTTAGAGGTGTTTGCCCGGGATCGAAATAATATTAATAAACGTAACAAAAAGTTCCATTGTTGAGTACGCGGCCATACATGATTCGCCTTAATACATACATTACTTTTAAGTTCTTTGATAATAAAAGTTATTTAAAACTACATCGACATTAAACATGATACCTTAACTAGATATGAATGTATTTTACGATGCATCTTAGGAACGTAAGCAGTAATCATAAAGATGTACCCAGCGAGGCAGTGTACAAGCTCTATTATTTTAAACAAGTAATATATGTATGTAATCCATTTGATTTAATTTATATTGGACTCGATATTAATAAGAAATTTGTTATAAATACGAGTATTTAATTCAGTGATAAATATTAAAAACGCCTCCGGCATGCGTGAATTGATTTTATTCTTTGCTGTTATGCTAAATACATTCGTATATAACAGAATATTACCATAATATATAAGGCTTCGGACGTGTCTTTATGTAGGGCGCCAGCAGATCAATTAAAAACCTGCTTATTTATCGGTTAAGATACTTAAACAGAAGCTCTGTGTATTTTACTACAAGCTTTTACTGGCAATGTTGCTCTTATTACATTTCTATTAGGGTAAATTTATCTTAGGTCGCCCACGGACCAAGACGATCGGACGGGGCAAGTCAAAAAATATTGTAGTCTGACTGTGAGTTTGCACTAACGAAACATTTAGGTACATAAAAACATGCAGAACACTCTGTTTTCTGTTAATATTATATCGAACTGCGTTTGCATTGTCATATAATTTGTTGAAGAGGAATTTGTTTGACATTTCAACAAATCTTTAAATCTGTCAAAGAATAATTATTTATCCTGATTTTCAGCAGTGCGAACGTAAATTCAACAAAACAAGTTATGTGATTCAACACGTGTGACGACCTGCCAAACATTTATATGTTTAATGCTTTGTGATGCAATCTTATGGTAGTACAAAACTACAACAATAACTACATTTCCGCCGTGCACTCATGTGGTGCAGGTAGGCACTACTTATGGATGCCGCCTTATTATTGTGAATTTTACATGCCGCCGGGATTTGTAAATCTTAATATTAGATATATGGACGTATAGTCTATACTTTCAATAAGATATACAGTAATATTGTGATTTATAGAGACCCTTGACCCTCTCACTCTGCCCCCCACAGAGGTCTCTACAGTGGCGTGCATTCTATAAAGGCAAAAGGTCATCGCCGGCCCTATCATTTGAAATTACCTAATTTAGATTCATACCAAATTAATCTAATAATAAGTTATAAGGTCGTCATTGTATCACGCCTATTGTATGTCGATTATTATTTATTGTTCGTATATTATACCATCATAAAGGCGATGCTAACTCTCAGGCTGCCTAGAGAATTATGGTAGATACATCAATGTGTCATTTACATCAAAATCGACATAAAATGGAATTCCAATTAATAAAAGACCTACCGACATTTTTTTCCAATTTGAGTCGCGCTGATCGGCAAAAGCCATCGCTGGCCTGCTCTAATCTAATTGGAATTCCATTTATATTGATTATTTTTCAATGCAAATCTAATGTTATCTATTTCAAAATTAATTACATTCAAAAAATCGGCCAAGTTCGAGTCGGACTTGCTCAGAAATTGTTTCGTACCACCGTAGGTACAAGAAATAACACTATTAGTTTTTTTAATTTTTATGGCGACATATATTTTTAGTATTTGTTGTTATGGCGGACACATTCTGTGAAAATTTCAGGTTTCTACATATTATGATTCATGAGATGCAGCCCGCTGACGCGACGGACGGACGGACAGCGTAGTCTTAGTAATAGGGTCCGGTTGGCACCCTTCGGGTACGGAACCCTACAAAATGATAGGAAACACGGATAAATAACCTTAAGAAAGTAAAATCGAGAAGGGAACTTATTCCCGGTATATGTGTGCCATATTTATCGAGTAATTCTCATGAATTTCTGAATAAATTCAATCTTCTGATTTTCATGTCTCTACGGCTTTAGAAAAGTATTATTTGAGTGGCCTGAATTGAAGTAGTTTTTTAAATAATTAAAAATTGTTTTCGACAACAAGTCGGAAAATTTTGAAAATATCTTAAAACTACTATTACTAATCTTATCTTAAAACTACTGGTTTCTACAGTATTTTTTACTCTGTAGTTCATTAGGCTTAGTTGTTTTCCAATGACACCTAAAAAGCTTTTTTCAAGGAACGCATCGAATTAACAGGTTGTACGGTCACCTGTATTATCAATTGTTTTTATGAACGTTCTGAAGTAATTAACATTGTATGTTATCTCTGAGTTATCTATTCTGTATACTAAATAAAGCACAGTATACGTATAGCTCAAATCATGCGGCAGTGTGCTAATTAGCGCGTGTTCAAATACCAAAACATCACACATCATGTCCGAGTGAGTTTGTATCCATGCACGGTGTTCGTGTCAATTGCAAGCGTGTACCGTTCCAGACCCTTTTGTAGGTCCAAATAGTATCTTTTATTCGTATTTAAAACAACGCCGCACGTGCCGTATGCGCGGATGCCGATAACACCAGAAATACGTACCGGGCCACATTTTAAACACGCCTTTTGTTTAAGGTGAAGCGTCACTGTTTATTTGTTTGTATCACTACCCATATTATAAATTCGAAAGTGAGTTTGTTTATTGATTTAGATAAGATCAGATAAGATTTATTTATTTGCTTTCATGTACATATTGGTTTGTACTTCAGTCACGCTGCAACGAAACAACGGATCGACGTGATTTTTTGCATGGATCTAGTTCAAGCCCTAGAAAGTGACATAGGCTACTTTTATCCTGGAAATTCAAAGAGTCCCTACGGGATTTTTGATAAATCTAAATCCACGCGGGCATCGTCTAGTTATTCTATAAAACGAAATCGTAGCGGTCCACGCTCGCATTGAATATCTACAATACAAGTGGAAAACAAGCAGTATAAGTAACTACTGGTGTAATAAACTACCACGACAAATTTTAAAAGTATTCAGCCAGCACGTTTAAATATCTTACGGTACGCGGCAGAAAATAATAGACATCGACCTTTAAAAAGAGATAGCTGTTTTGTAGAGCATTGTTTCTGTCGTAGAGACCGACAAAACGTCACAGAGGTATAAGTGACAGAGACAACGCTCTACAAATCCGTCATTCTAAAATTCTCGTTTAAAAATATCTGTGAAAATAAATTAAATACATGTGTAAAGAATTTGGATTATTCACCTTAATAGGTACACACATTCCAAAGATAGAAACTGTACCGCTATGCATTTGCCAGTAAGCGCCTTAATTTATCAGCTTTGAAGAGAAAATCTGCATTTCAATGAATTTACAACATAACATGTATTTTCGTTTCCTTTAACCACGGTCCTCAATTAAATAGAAATCTTTTCCATCTTCAGTCCTTGACGGTAAAACATTTGTGGTTAGCATTTTTGTCTATGGAGCAAACCTGTATGTTGTTATAATGTTGGTATACGTTTAGTTATTTCCATTATTTATTATTTATTTTAAAAACAAAGGTACACTGGTGGTGGGCAAAGGTGCATCAACAACCTGATCATGGTTTATCCGTGCACCGGCACTCCATGTGTTCGCTCGTTTCATTAAATGAGTGAAATTGATAAAGAGTTGATTCTAGATCAAAAAAGGAGTTTTTCAGATACCCTTATATATATGTGGTATATTGTGTATTTGTATGACAACTTTGATTTAAAACACCTGTAACTTTAGTTTCTTTTAGTAATGATTAAACGAATAATTTTATCAAAAATGGCTAGTTGTGTTTCTTAAATACTATATATGATTATATAAGGCACAAGTTTACATATTGGAGGATATATATTTTTTGAATATACTTTTAAAAAGATTAATAAAACTATTTTCAAGCCGGTACTCTTTTTGGAATATAATTATTTCGGAGCGTTAAATATCTTAAACTTTCGCACAAATATTCGAGCAGCCCGTGTTAAAATTAATGAGAAACTATTCGATGTACAACGCAGCGAATTAATTCTGGTAGTAAAACAGCGATGGTCGACATCCGCCTTTAGCTTTCAAGTTCAAAGTAATGTGATGGTAAAAATGCCGTAACTGCCAATTGCACGTATCTTGGCTCGTAAAAGTAATCCTTGTCTTCCTGTAGCCTATTATAGGGTACATCATATTTAAATGGTATTAGCGTGCAATAATCCTATTAGAACGTTCTTATTATAATTAACAAAAAATATATAGCAAAAGTATTCTCCAGACATTTTTTTAAATTGTACCAAAAATTGTAATAATAAGAAGAAAAAAGACATAAAAAGTGGACAGGGAAGCACTCATCACTATAAGAGATAACTAACAGTGATCATTGGCAGTGGGATTTGTAAATGAAGAAGAATAGGTACAACAAAAATAGGTGGGATTAATGAAAATTCTGAAATAATTAGTAGTTTTAAATATACGTAATCATACGAATTTTAATGGCTTCTAGTCCATTGTAAATCAAAAAAAAAACTTTCCATTTTATGACTATATTATTATCAAGTGGTTTTATGTGATGCATAGTGCATACTTATCCTATTGTTATATATTTTATCAGAGAACTGACCGCGAGAAAAGTCTTGTTCATGCGTTTAGCCAGTTAACACGCGCGGCCCCGATCGTGATGCGAATGTCGTCATGACAGATGAGGAAAAAGTAAAATTGATATGTACCCCCTTGTCCACGATGACTAAGCTAACTTTCAACAGGATTTTGTTAGGTTTCTTTTACAATTTACATTATAAACAAGATTTCTGTAACACCTAACTTTGTTTAATAGTACCTAGTTGATAATTACATTTTTACACATAATCTACATATGTATATATAATTACTAGGTGATGCCTGTGACTTCACCCGCGTGGATTTAGGTTTTTTTAGGAACCATATAGGAACTCTTTGATTTTTCGTGGGAAAAAATAAAATGTCTTTCCCCGGGATGCAATGCGAGCCATCTCTGTTCAAAATAGGTTCAACAGATGTGCCGTAAAAAGGCAGACAGACTGACAGACAGACACACTTTCGCATTTATAATATTAGTATCGACGATGGCAATTCATTTTGTTATAAATGTAAAGAAACCCACATAGTTTGCAGTTCGGTTTTTGGCTTTACTTTTATCAATTACAAGTTGGACTTTCCAGTTACATATAAAACTCTTACCTATTAAATGTAACTTTATAACACCGTGGACTGCAGCAACGTAGATATGTAAACTTGTCAGACTGAATTTAATGAGGCTGTTAAAAGAAAGACCATGAAAATTGGCTCAAAAACGAGTATTGTGTGCACAAAATATATTTGCATATAAACAAGGCATCATTTTTAAATATAAAGGAACGTCTGGGCGACACATTAGTTGTTAAATAGTGTTACCCTACTTTTCTTTTTTTTTGGCGTTCGCGTTCTCTAGTGAATATTATATTTGCCATAAAAGAAAACTAACTCAGCAACGCCATATTATATTATGTTAGTATGAAAAAAAGGAAAGTTATTATGATTATAATCATGTTAACTTTCCATTTACACTTATAATATTTATATTACAGGTTTTTCGATCGTAAGTGACATAGGCGACCTTTTATCAAAACCAAAGAGTAGATACCTACCCTGCTTCTGCGCGGACGATATATTGCGAAGATATTTCATTTATTTCTTGTATAATTTTCCAGACCATAGTCATCATATTTTTTTAAAAGTGCTCATGAAAACAAAGTCCGAACGAGCGATAAAAGCAAGTCTAAATTCAACTGTCGTGCCATAATATAGCATATGCCATCTAAATTCCCATACTCACCTCAGTCCTCAGTCACACCTTTATCCTCAGAGACGCTCAATTAAACCATAATGCTACACGTCATGTTTGTAAAATTTCAACTCAATTGGACAGGTTACTTCTAATTGTCTAATTGAGTTAAGAATTGGAAGTAGCCAAAAAAGTCTGTTACCATTTTTGACGAAAAGACAACATACGAACAATTCAACTTAATAAAAAGCTTTTAAAAGCATTGACTTAGTATACTGTTAAAAAGCGAATATTTTATGTTTCGAGACCGTAACTTAAATAGGTATTATGCACAAACTATCGCAAGTAATATTTATAAACATAAAACAAGAGCGATCAAGTCAATTTATCCTTAGCGCTAGTACGATGAGAGGCAGTTTTAATCTATAAAAAATCTTTGAAGTAACTTTTTATGACATAATAGTACGATAGTCATTATAAATAAAGATGAGTGAGATTCATTACACGATGATGGCGTACTAAATCATGAGAGCGTAGTAAAGTTTCTTTACAATGAAAGACCTTCGAAAAGGATACCCCTTTCCTTTTCCTATTGATATTTTTTTTTTTGTAAACACAACATCAACAAACAATGTGTGAGCTGAGCAGAAAGATGTGTGGCGCCGTTGGTTCCATCCGATGACTGCATAATGTTCTTCTCGTTATTATTAAGGTTGGGTTAGCCCAGTCTCTTCTACCTACTCTCGACTACGCAGATATTTGTTAATCTTGACTTAAAAATTGGGTGTAAGGACAGTTCTTGTATTCAAAACCTGCCAAAATATCAAAATTACTCTCGGATAACATTTATTTTATGTTCGTGATATTGGCCGATTTAGGCAAATAATGTTACGTCTATAGTAGGTTCGAACTCAAAACTCACAGGACGCGAAATTTTTGTTCGCCCGCTAGTTCATCCGCCCCGGCTTCCCATATAGGGGCCTACTAATTCCATTGACAAGAATATGTCATATATTAATACTAAAAAACCTTCCTGATGAAATGTTCTGAATGATAATGAAACCAGTATTGAATTACACTGAGTTTAGACCCAGGTTTTTTTTATCAAACCGAACCTGTTAGGTAGGTACTAATAAATGATGATAATAATCTGAGCTTACCTTACGTCAGTTTGTATTGTTATAATAATATGATAACCCTATGTTAACCACTTGGTTAACCATAATAGTTTCACAAGCATGGTCAGTCAAGTAAGCGAGTATACTCTCTTTGATGTAAGCTGGCAGCCGAGTCGGCAGCAGTGCATTTACATGACAGCCAGTAACAAGCAATTTACCTAATGACTAGCGCGGTTACTATTTAAGATGTATTAAAATAGACATGTCCATAACGACTATTTTGGTCAAACACCTGAGACCGTAGATAATGGGAAAGCTGATTGCGTAGTTATTTGCCACTTTTTACTACGCTTTGTAAAAATGAAGGATGCATTTTCTCTGTAAGCAAAAGCAAACTGTGCACACCATCCTAAGGTAAACCTCAACATACATACAAACTTTCTATTTTGTTGGAAGACCATTAGGGATTCTATGAGGTTTTACGATTGAACTGATGTTTACGGGGTATAGGACGTAAAAATGGATAATCGGCGGGGACGGGGGACTATACTACTCTAGTAGTAACTCTATAATTACTAGTAGATTAGGTAGCTTTATTCGTAGGTATGTTATCATTACGTGAAAATTAGCAACAGATTTTTCGGCTACTTCCAATTCCGATTGAGCGTAAGCACAGAATATTTTATACAGAATATATATAGAATAATAGTACTAAGTTTAAGTTGAAATTTGGCTGAAACGTGTGGTTTGAATGACAATAGTGTGAATGATTTTATGGTTCTAGTGATCACACTAGAACCATAAAATAATTTTATTTTTAGAGGTGATCCTCTAATGTTGAAGGTGGGAAGTGTACACTGGAACTTTTGATGGCATAGAACAGGACAGTCGAATTTGGACTTAAAGTACAACGACGCCTGATGCGATGGGAGGTTGGTACTGGAATGAAGCCCCATTAGCATATGATATAATAGTCGCGATTTGACTTATATTTTTTCATTACTTCTTATCAAAAGCAGTCATTTTAAAATGTGTTTACTTTGAACCTGTTATTTCATGCTTTGTCCTCAAAATTAGCATGTTTACATATGTAGTAAACATGCTATTTTTTTAATTAGGTACCTACTAACTTTTACCTACTAACCATTTATTTTAAGTTTGTTTGTATCTTAGGCAAAAGATGAATAAACTAATTTTCTTTCTTCTTTCTTTCTAGTACCTAGTGTTGTCAATCCTAACATCTTGGCTTTACTACAAACATCCTAATTGTATTATGTAAACATCCTAATTTCCTCGGACAAAGCCTTCGTATAATTATGATAGAACTTCACTTACAGGTAAATTCGTTTAATCATTAATTAATGAAAGTTTTTTTGTGGTAGAGTTACGAATGGTTATGGTAATGGCAAGCTAATAAGACTTAGAAATATTTAGCGTGCTAAAGCACGCTGCGATTTTGGAACACTTTTTCTCATTTCAGTATTTTCATATACCTATTTCTTTACTTTTTTCCAAGGCATTATGGCAGTGGTCCGACCGCCGGAGAGAAAACGACTAACTGTAGGCAATTTTCTCTCTCAAGAAACGCACAATAAATGTGCATTCCATGTAAACGAAAGAGATGCATATATCAAAAGTTGCTCTCTGACTGTTCACACTGCCAGCGACGACTCGCTTTACTTGTTTTGTCGCTGAGCGACAAGCTTTCAAAAATAAACTCGCTCAGCGATATTCGTTCAGCGATGCACGCTCGCTTGAACACGTGTAACGCGCGCGCAGATTTCTTGAAATTATCTATATATTATTATTATATTTCTTATTTAAGCTAACTTCACACTGCCAGATATAAATTATATTATGATCCGGTCAATATTTGCGTTCCCAAAAAATTTAAAATTTTTAGAATAGAAATTGGTACGAATGTTGGGAATACCAATATTGACTATCTCGTAGTGTGAAATAAGCTTTAAAGTTACTATCTCATGTCTGATATAGGTACGTGACACAATAAAGGCCCCAACTTCTATCGCACGCACTGCTACTGCATACCGCCTTCAATAGCCGATAATTACAATGCAATTAGGTGTAATAAACGCGTAAGCACTCTTTGCGTAGACTGTGAGATAGTGATCGCTAAATGTTAGTATCTACGAACCTACGATACGACTGATTTATTATAAAATGAGAAAGTGTTTATTTGTTGGTTTGTTCTCCAATCACGCAACAACGGCGCAACGGATTGACGTGATTGTTTGCATGAGTATAGTTGGAGATCTAGAGAGAAGATTTTTTGGAATAAAAATTATAATATATTTTTTATTCCGGAAAAGCCAAGAGTTCCAACATTATTTTTGAAAAGATAAATCCACGCGGACGAAGCATCTACTAGTTTTGTTATAATATGTATATAAATTGCGAATTATAACACAGTTTTTATTATTCTAACACTGGTCTTAAGGTCTTTTAAGTAGTCAGTTATATAAGTCGCTTTATATAGGTCCAAACGCACTTATACGCTGCGCTGCGCGACGCAGCAGTGCCTTGCTCCATACAAACTCATATAAAGTACTAGATGATGCCCGTGACTTCGTCCACGTAGATTTAGGTTTTTTTTAATCCCGTGGGAACTCTTTAATTTTCCGGGGTAAAGAGTAGTGTATGTCTTTCCCCGGGATGTAAGCTAACTCTGTACCAAATTCCATCATAATCAGTTAAACTGTTGGGCAGTGAAAAGCTTACAGACAGACAGAAAGACAGACAGACACACTTTCGCATTTATAATATTAGTATGGATATGTATATAATCGCACCGCAATTTTGCCGCACCGCATCGCACAGCGTCGCTCAAGTGTGCTCTCGATACTAATTTAGTGCATTAGTGCATTTGGACCTTTAAGATAAAGATTTCTAAACGGAGTTGGAGATAGAGAAACGGCGACCATTTCTAATTCAAACCCGGAAAAATACGAATATTCAGTACCGTCTTCTTATTGATTTGGGTCGGCATTGAATCAGTGCACAGGAGCCCTAATCGTAATAGCGTTAACAAGTACTCAATGTCAAAACATCGAAGCACTACTTGAAAGAAATAATAGTTAAAATTCAATTTGCCGTTTTCTTATTCTTGAAATAAAACAAGGCTTAATCATTCCGTTACAATTACCAGTAAGTATGCGCTGTCGAAATATGCAAGTTAAATGAAGGCCCATTACAGTTTTCACCCTATAATAGCATACTTAATAGTGGTTGATGGAGTAAAAATGTTAAAACACGCAAGAAAAAAGGTACCCGATGAAT
This sequence comes from Maniola hyperantus, assembly GCF_902806685.2. NCBI lineage: Eukaryota > Metazoa > Arthropoda > Insecta > Lepidoptera > Nymphalidae > Maniola > Maniola hyperantus. The sequence goes on along the minus strand of NC_048545.1, from coordinate 7,475,433 downwards.
TTATTTTTAATGCTAATTTTAAACGAGCTTCAAGTTACCGTTGTATTAGTTAAATGATAAGTTGTAATTAGCGTCCGAAGAGTTGCTTTTTCTGTATTAGTCAGTAATGGTTTAACTGATTTCATAAAAAGATGTTTCGTAGAAGAAGGAATTGAAAATGTGTAAAGGAAATAATAACAATTTAATGAGTACTTTAAGACAATTAATAAGTCTAATTGGTAGCTTTATATCATCATTATAAAGTGGGGTCGAGAAAGATTGATGAGTTCAAGATTTCATGCAACATAGAGATTTGAGATGCCAGATGGTAAAAAATCGCCAACGATAACTACTATAATCATACTATTAATTTAAAAACTTGATTCTTACACATATTTAAAATGGTAGATGTAGATTTGAAGAAATAAATTAAAGCTCACTCTGACAAGGCATCGAGTCCTCGCCTGTTTTCATTTTATTCTACTCTAGTATTATATTATTATTTCCTGGTTCAATGTGTAAAAAATTTATGACTATGCGTTGATTTAAATGAAGCTCAAAGCGTGTGAATGTACACATCATAAAGGAAATAGTAACAGTAGTTAGTTACGAAGGAAAACTGCATGTTTTATGTGATACGGAGTCTGAGGTGCGTGTGGGTGTGCAATATAAATATAATAATTTGCATTTAGCTACGTGAGAAGTAGAGTAAAGTTTATTTCAAGCATCTTTAATCGATGATATTAATATGTTCTGCAAATAAAATTACAATTAAATAGTTGATGCCCGTTACTTCGTCTGCATGGATTTAGGTTTTTTAAAAATCCTGTGGAAACTGACTTTCCGGGATAAAAAGTTGCCAAAGAGATGTCATTTTCCGAAACGCAAACTACCTCTGTACCAAATTTTATGTAAATCGGTCATACGGATATGCCGTGAAAAGCAAGCAGGCAGACAAACAAAAAGACACACTTTTTTATTTATAAATGTGTAAATAGTACGAGTACCTCTATACCAACATTATGAAGAGAAAAGGTTTATTTCTTTATTTATAATCGTTAAACTCAGAAACTACTAAATCGATTTAAATCGATTTAAATAATTTTTTCAGCATTAGAAAGCTACTTTATCCGAAAATAACAGTCTATATTTTATGTGTATATAGGTCTAAGTGAAGCCGGGCGAATCAGCGAGTATTCGATATTTTAATAGGCACCATGCGAGGCTTTATCTGTAAACAAGGTTCCCATACTATTAGAGTGCTCATAAAAGCATCCAAGAGTTTAATAAGGTTAGTCGAAGTTAAATTACACTTAGCTTTAAATTACGCTGCAATTCCGTATTGGTATAGGCATGTAGAAGATATTATGTGGCATAGTTGTAGTTTAAACAATAATTTTAATTTTAACATTCCAGTTAGATATCTTAACTTTAAACAGCTGAAATAAGTAATACTTCATATATACTAACATTATAAATGCGAAAGTGTGTCTGGCTGTACGTGTGCTATATTTTCACGGCCTCATCTGTTTAGCCGACTCTGACAAAATTTGGTACAAGGTTAGCATACATCCCGGGGACGGACATATCAGTTTTTGTACCGGAAAATGATGGATTTCTCACGGGATTAAAAAACTAAATCCACTTGAACGAAGCTTACATTCTGAAGACGAACATAGAATACTTTTTATACCGGAGAGAGTAGAGTATAGTCAAAGAGTTCCGTGGATCAAAATCCCGTGGATTTTTGAAAAAACTATATCGCGGACGAAGTCGCAGACATCATCCAAAATTATTGTAATATCAATTCTGTCTCGCAGAAAGTTACTGCTTCTAAATTCTGTAGTTCAGTTTCAATATCTAAAACAATAGCTTAAGTAATACAATCGGAAGGGTTTAATGTATGCGGTAGTAGTCTAACAGATTATTTTGTATTGACGTCTATATACGATAGGAACGTCTAACCCATAATATTAGAAGCCTGTTATTAATACAGCCTTCCCGACACGTAGTATTCGCTCTACTATAAAAATTAGGTGCACTTGCAGTAATGTTTCAAGGATTATTTTGAGTATCTGCAGAGATAAAGGAAAAGTTAACATCAATAAAAACCATCATATTTTCATGTGTCCAGGCATTGTCCACATTTCTGTATTTAAGTACCTAACTAAATAAAATTTCGTGGACGGATAAATTATGAATAGATGATACCTATATACTTAAACAAAAAATAACGAAATCCTATAATTAATTTAACAAATGTAAATGAGACAAGGCGTTGATCTATGGTAATGAATATTTAATTTATAGTAACAAGAGAGTTAGGCCTTACATTAGGTAGGTACCTATATTTTTTTTACGCATATAGTATCCGTATCTATTTTATTATATGACATGATTTTTTGAGGACGCAGACGCATTCATTTATCAGATTGCCAAGAAACTTTTTACAGTTGTTGTTGGAACTTGCGGGAAGGGTGCTGACGTACAAAAGTTGGCGCGCGAATCGTGCAAACAAAGTAGCATTGCAACGCATGCAATTTTTTTGAAACAAGCTAATGCTAGTTTAGTGAAAATGAAAACTTACAACTTTGAAATAAATGTTTTTTTTGGATTTTCAAATTAATTGTAAATAATTAAATAAATAAATAAATGATCATTTATTTATAGTATCAAATACCAATTATAATTTCATTAGAACTTTACTTTAGATTTTGCATCTATCGGCACTCTTGAAGTTTTTACCCATCCCAAAATTACCCAACGCACCTAAAGAAGTTTTCACTTCAAAAATATTGCTTTGAGAATGAAGCTTAGCATGAATATGCGTGTTGACTACAATTTAATGCAAAAATATTCATATGCTTTAATGTGCTTGCTAATAGATGGCTGATAGCATCACCACCTAAAAGTCGCGAGAAAGAAAGTAGTGAGTCAACTCATTATGCCCATTTTTGGACCAGAATGATGCTGATTTGGCGAAATTGGGATACTGACTATTTAAAAGCATATTATGTTTATAGTACGCGACAGGTCGAGATGGCAATCGACGTAGGAACTCCCGCACACCCGCACAGCCCCCGCACGCTAATCCAGTGCTGGATAGCGCGGGTGGCGTACGGGTGTGCGGGACCTTCCCCCACCTCATACTCCGATTGCCATTTCGATCTGTTGTGTACTATAACTGTATTAAAGTTTTGAAGATATACTATTAAGATAAAAAATAGAGCAAAAATCTCATTTCAAGATGATACATATTCAATGGGTTTTGCTAATCGTGTTCACACATTATACTTTACTACATAACGGTTTTGTAATTAACAGATTTGGCTACATATTGATCGAAATTGATGTACATTAAGGAATCGGATAGCCTTGTTCGTAACTCGTTATATGGGTTATATAATATTATATTATGTTTATCGTTTACTAGCTAATGTCTGGCATGAGTTGCGATACATTTTTAATAATGGTAATATATCAAAAACGTTCTCGCAAGTAGTTACCAATAATAACAGTACAAAATTTCATCGCAATCGAATGAATGTTATGGGAACGCATAAGAAACAAACAAAACACTTGTTAATGCCAACTTTGTCTAAAAACTCGCGCGCCACCTACTGTACGATGATATTTAATAATACTTACTATGTCAGAACGCAAGTCCCAACAACAACGCACAAAGTTTTAAATCACAATCGGATGAATATTCATATCTAACTTAATGGCTAATAATTATTCAGTAACGGTTTTTGTTGGATAGGTATGCGAAAATTCTTGGTTGGTGTTAATAGGTGTAAACCCATGTTTGACAGGACAGATTAGTTCCGAAGTGATTAATACCTATTATTTCTGAAAGGTAAATAACCTTATTAGCCGTATTGTAATGCGATCATTTGGAAGTGGGGTTCGTTTGTGGTTGTTAGTTTTAAAGGAAGCTATTTGACAAGCAAACGGCTTAGTTAAGCGAAGGGTGTAAATTTAATTAACAACGTGCACGGAAAGTGCTCGGCATAGTGACATAAATTACCTTAGATTAAGGACGTAAATTACTTCATACAATGTCATACTACAACTTATTCAACAGTGGCATGTAAAGGGAACTGTGCTGGTTCATTAGGTGCTCGTAGGGTGTTATAAGAAAAATACAATTAAGGGAAGTAAAACAAACACGTCCAGTCGCTGTGGCAGTTCGAGGTAAGAGAGTGAGTGATTGTCAATTCACACATCGACTAAATGATTGAATGATCTGAATTATCCAAAGATAATTTAACTTCTGTTGGTGTTCCCAACAGCATGCTCGTTGCGGGCACTAGCAAATGTAAATACGAATCATTATTATGTACCGTAAAGTTTGCAATAGGTAGGTACCTTAAATATGATTATGTCTAAGAATTTTCTTTAGCTATATTCAAGCCTAATTAGCAAAGAAGCGGAAAGTACGATGGGAAATAGCTACTAATTATGTATAATCGTGAATGATCTTGAGAACCTGGTTTTACGATGTAATCAATCGACAATAAAGGTTACGGAGGACACGTTAAGAATATAAATTAGATATTTTTACGCTAGGTAATAATGTTTGGATTTATTAAATACTAGCTGATGCCCGCGACTTCGTACGCGTGGATTTAGGTTAAAAAAATTCCGTGGGAACTCTTTGGTTTTCCGGGATAAAAAGTAGCCTATGTCACTCTCCGGGTCTTAAACTATACGCATGCAAAAATCATGTCGATCCGTTGCTCCGTTGTGACGTGATTGGAGGACAAACCCATAAAACAACAAACAAACACACTTTCGCATTTATAATAGGGGTAGTGATGCAGTCGAATACATTTTCAAAACGTTAGATTGGTCCAGGTCTTAATATAAGTCGCGAGTACATCTCACACCTACTATTCACTACACACTAAATTAAGCAAACTGGATTAAAATTTTAAGAAGAGATTATCAAGCCGTGGTGATACCTGGACTTCTCAGGTGCATAAGACGTAGAATAAATTCCCAGACAATCCCCAGAAAATGAAACAGTATGTATGCCTAACGCTCTTTTGAAGAAAACCTAAACAAACTATGACAAAAATTATATTGTGAACATGGCCGAAAATTGAAAGTTTTAATGGTGTAGAACGTAGAAGATACCTCGTCTAAACTAGATCAAGCCGCACGAAATCAATTAAATTTTTTTCTGTTGGATACGGATGAAGAGGAAATCCATGACTAATATTATAAATGCGAAAGTGTGCCCGTCGGTTTGTCTGTTACTTTTTCACGGCCCATACGCTTTGGACGCAATCGGATACAGAGCTAACTTGCATCCCGGAGGCAGACTTAGACTATTTTTAACCAACTGCAAAAAAGGAGAAGGTTCTCAATTCGTCTGAATCTTTGGTTTTTATTCATAGCATTAATTTTGAATGAACTATTGTGTTTCTTAGTACACTAAATTACTGTTTTTTTATTTCATTTTCAACAATTCTGCTAAACTGCGAAGCTAACACACTGAAACCGAAGCACAGTAACACCTTATTTATTTATTTATTTTATTTTTATTATTCATGTACCAAAAATTGTAGTTACAAAGTAATAATAAATTAAGTTACCTTAGTTTAGCTTCAAAAGCTAATCTTATCTAATACGACTTTAGGCAAAGGACGTCCCTTTAAACTTCTTATTCTGTTATTCTATGTCAAAATGCTTAAAGTTGAGTTTAGGTAGTTACATTGTCAGAAAGATTCGACTACACTCCACTCAGTCTATAAGCTAGGCCCAAAGTCTTTGGCCTAAAGTCAACTTACTGGACAATGCACATTGCACATGTTACAAGAATTTTTGTCCTCCCGAGGTTTCCCGTGGCCGGCTTCTACGTCTAGTGCTGCACGTTCTTTCACATGGAAGAAGCTAAGAAAAAACAGCTAAAGTAAACAACATAATGTATGGGATTCTTCGTATTTGTGACTTTTGGTGTGGAAATCTTGGGGCCGTGGGGCCCGAGGGCTCGAGCTCTTTATGAGGAAATTTCAAAAAGGTTATCCTGTCAACCGAGAATCTGGGAGCTGGCAGCTACCTTGGACAAAGAATTAGTTTGGCCATCTAAAGGGGCAATGCTGCCAGCATCTTTCGTTCAATGCTTCGCTGCGGTGGTCTCAACGAGGGTTTAGATTTAATTTAATTTATTTTACTTTTAATTTAATATTTTTTTTATTTCTTAATTTTGATTTAAGTTTATTGTATAGAATTGTTATAGTTATTATAATACTTAGGTATTTGATTCAATAAGCAATTAGGTAAATAAAAAATTGGCGATTAAAAAAAATTAAATAATATAAATGTTGACTTTATCTGCCGTTTGGCTTTGTTTAAGTAATACACCTATTGACGTTTAAAGGGGAACATTCAACTAAAATAGCGGTTTATAAACCATGTCCTTGTGACCTGTAGAAAGCAGGAGTCATCTTTGAAATCGATTGTTTACAGTTATATATGCTTTTAGGGAAAAGTTCACCGTCATGTGACCCACTTGGGAGTAAGGTAAATTTCTATTTCAATTTATGGAGTATTGTGGTAGGCTAAGGTATTAAGGTATTGTTCAATAAGAGCAAATTTGCATTAGGACAACTCATCAGCCTATTAATACTTCATAATAGCTACTAGACAAAGGTCAACTTTACATAGAAGAAAGATACGTAGCTAATACCCATCATGCTCATGTAGTACAGGTTGGTGCACATATACCATTATTTCCCCCAAAAACTTGCAGATTCCTCGGAAGACTTGAATTAAGCCAAAAAGAAGAAGGGAAAGACGCAGGCAAAAGCTCGTTCCTTGACCAATAAACTGACAACTTCATAAGTTCTCGCCGATTTATCATGAAACAAATAAATAGTAAGTGTGAATGCACATTTAGATCAATAATAATAATACGTGAAGTCGCAAGGGCAGATCTGTATCAGCGGAATCGCACACAGCGAGCGACGTCCGCCGCGCGCCGCTCGGTCGCTTGCGCCGCTCGCCGCGACGTCCGGCCATCTCTCCCTTTCTCTCAGGTTATCGCTCTCTCTCTCCGTCCTTCGGCGGCTCATTCCTCTTCTTCTTGCAAGGTTAAGGTTACGTCAGACGTGTTATGTTATAACCGTTGGGGCGCAGAGCGGCAAGTTCAGTGTCTCGTTGAGAGTGGCCGCGACACTAGGCTCGCGATCGACAGCACGCGTTTTACGAGGACTGTGTCGCCTGTGATATACGAACAGTGAAAAGTTCATGAACTGGGTGTTGAAATTTGTTTGAACTATCTCGTGAAGCTGACTCCCAAAAATCCCCGCTAGGCCTTCTAAATTAACTTATAGGTGAGTCAATAAAATATAAGATGTATATAGAAATTGAACAAAAACGAATTAAAAAATATAGTAATTGAATAACATTACAAAAAGCCCCGGATTGATCAGCATGGCCTGTCCGACAACTGGTCTATAAATATTTTATAATTGCGGTAGCTGAGTAAGAATCACACTTCCTACTACGGATCGAGATGATTAAGAGCTTATTCTATAATTTTACATATTGATGAGGATATATACCCTTTAAAGGGAAATTTACCTTTACAAGATCAATGACTCTATGCACAACGTAAGATTTGAACACTATTCGATAATAATTGGTATTTGGAGATACTCGCAAGTAGGTCACAAATCACAATACAATTTTCTGACGAACTTCTACTAGGTATGGGCATTGAGTTATATTGTATTCTTTATCCTACTGATAAATAAGTTTAAGGAACCTAATTAGTTAGGTAATGGCCTAGGTTGCGAACTATATTATAAAGATATTTTTTATCATTATCATCATCGCAGAATATATTATAATAGTAATTATAATTTTTGATGCAATATAAAAATATTAATTACACATTTTCAATCTATTCTTTTTCTTCCTTCTTTCTGTAAGGTCCTCACCATTAACCTAGCTTTGATCGCATAGATATTTAAATATATTATTATGTCCTCTAAATAATCATAATATTCATATGTTATCTATAAGTCAAAAGTAATAATGCGTTGGGGCTATGCAATGTTTCATGTCAGTTTATCTTAACTCACTTTTCAAAATTAGCATAGGGTAGCATTCTTAATTTATCTTCTAACTATAATTTTCATAAAGGTAAATATGTGGCGCAAAGCAAAGTAAGAAACAAATAATTATTTTGCTATTCAGAGTAAGCGCTGCTCTTTCAACTTCGATGTCAAAAAAATTAGGAAGGCGAAAATCCTTTCACAAAACTCGTTCAGCTGTTATACCAACACAATATATTAGGGTACCACAATTAAGTTAAATACTGAAGTAGCCAGCTAGGAATAAAAATACTGACAACACTGAAATACAGTATATTAATCAGTATTGCTGACAACACTGATTAATATACTGTATTTCAGTGTTTTTATTTCTAGCAATATATCAAAGGTATAATATACAGATCAGAAAGAAACATAACGAGTGTTACCGTTAGGGGTTTGCGAGGGTTTTTGCGCATCTCGACTCACTTCGATCGTGTGTGAGATTGATAGGCTCCAGTGCACATCAAGCTACCTATGTATTCTCAGATAACCATAGTAAATCAGTCAGAGTCTATCTTTAGAGCAATTAAATAAGAAACTGTAAATTTAAAATTATATTATTAGCCGTTCAGAGATAAATTTTGTTTTAAACGTTTGAGGAATCTGACTATACAGTAACCTAATTTTACTGAAGATTTATTAGGAATGAATTGATACCTTTTAATAAAATAAATTAAACTAAATTAAAAAAAAAAAATCAATTAAACTTTTACAAGTACTTTTGAATAGCCAAATACATCTAGCTACCTTAAATATTTTGTTAAATTAGATATTGAGTAAAATCTTTTGAATATAAATTAATTAATTATAGGCACATGAATGTTTTAATCTAATCCCAAAAAATAGGCATAACGTTATTTTTAATTCGAAGATAGTTTAATTATGATTTTTAAACTATGCACTTTGATTCTGTTTAAAAAACAATTATTAGGTTAAATTTAATATTTTCTTAGGTATGGAAAGTCACGGGTAAACGCAGTGGTATAATAATTATACAGTATTTTCCTGTGCTATATTTAGCCGTGCATCGCTTCATTCTGTAGCAGGAAGACTTTTTTGTCGATTTATTTTAAGTTTCTTCACCTCAGGGTACATGATTAATTAATGAAAAGAAACATTTTTATGCCCTCTTTCTTCAAATAAAAGAAAAAAAAAT